>NC_057723.1:54623315-54702943 GCF_004010195.1 Chiloscyllium plagiosum | reverse complement strand
CATAAGCCTACCATGGGGAACCTTCTCAAATGCCTTACTAAAATCCATGTACACTACATCCACTGCTCTACCCTCATCCATATGCTTGGTCACCTCCTCAAAGAATTCAATCAGACTTGTAAGGCAAGACCTACCCTTCACAAATCCGTGCTGGCTGTCCCTAATCAAGCAGTGTCTTTCCAGATACTCATAAATCCTATCCCTCAGTACCTTTCCATTACTTTACCTACCACCGAGTATAGCTGCTCACTCATCTTCCGCTTCTTACTGGCTGAGTAGGAAATAATTAATCCATTAGCATAGGCTTTAGCTGTTTCCCAGAGAATGGATGGATTACTGGCCGGGCCTGAATTGATATCTAAAAAAGCCCTGAATTCAGTAAACTTGCTATCCTTGAGGATGAAGGGGTCCAGTCATCACTGCCTCAAACCTACCGTAGTATCCTTATTCTTAACCATTAAATACATTGAGCATGACCAGGAATAGTGATATTGCCAATTGTACATGACATCACTGAGCCCAGATGCACTGTGGGAGTCAAAACAAAATCAATCCTGGTATGGCATTTACGCGGATTTGAGAAGAAAGTAAAATCCCTACCAGTAGGGTGAAGGTGCCTCCAAACATATATCAATCCCAGTTCAGGACACAAATTCCTTAATTACTTAGATCTCAAAGAAGATATCAGAGGGCTTTTGGGCAATCTGTCCACCGTAGGATCTATTAAACAATTGAATTCCATCCCCCCCACGATAATATGCTGACATGCGAGGTGAACAAATCTCGGAAGTGCATCTGTCAAGAACTTAAGAGGGTGGGCTGGGAGAGAGTAAACATTTAAGATCCCGTATTCTTCCCCATGTTTCAGAGCTTTAAGGATTACAAATCTCATGTGTGTGTCTTTAATACACTCTAAGAACTTAAATGAGAGATTCTTTCTAATTAGAATGGCCACCCCTCTACTCCTCGTATTGAAAGATGAGAAATAAACTGGGTCGTACCCATTCTGTTGCAGTTTCAGCTGCTCTGCATCATCTAGGTGTGTTTCTCACAATAATGCAACATCCACCCTCTCACTTTTAAGACTGGAAAGTACCTTCTTCCTCTTGACCGGCAAATGACTCCCCTTAATGTTCCAAGTGCACCACTTGAACACATCCTTAGCCATAACCTTCTACAGCACCATTTAGACTCCAGAGAGGAAGAACTTGAACTACAGATCACTGAGCTTCAATGCAGGAAAATCCACAAAACCCAAAAACTATACCAACTAAAATAATTATAGCCAACAAATCTACAAAACTTACAAAAGCTATATACACCAAATAAAAAACAAAAAATTGTCAAAGGCATTGATTAGAGGAACTTACCCTGCATTCAGAGGGGTCACCTACACATCCCACAATCTTACTAACCATCCCAACTGCCCTCTCAACCCCTACCAGCTAGGGTTGTGCCACATACTCTGGCAGCCCGGTTGGAAAAAAAGGCAAAAACAAGGTTAGTACTATAAACAAGTGAGTTAAAAATAAATATATCACTCATCCCTTGGTATAATTTAGCTTAGAGATTAAAGGTAAATACTCTATCCATCCCAAGCACAATTCAACACAACTTATTACCAACAGAAAAGCGACTCCATTAAGTCCCCTTAGAGTCTGAACAGCTCTGTCCTCTATGCCTATTTGGTCATCCAATTTAAATCAGCATGTCCACAAGGTTCCTCACTTTCTGTGGTGAGTTAAATAAATGTATAGATCCATTATGATTGACCGAAGCCACCGCTGGATACATTAAAGAATACTGGATCCCAAGTTCTCTCAGTCTCTTCTTGATGCTGTCAGTGGACTTACTTTTCTGGATCACCGCCGCTGAGAAGTCTTGAAAGAACATGACCCTGGAGTCCCCACACACCAATGCCCTTGGATCCCTCCCCCAGGTTCTGGAAGCTTCCATGAATCTCTACTTGTCTTTATAATGATGTAACCTTACCAGGACAGGGCAGGGGTGCTGGTCCATACCTGGCTTTTGTGCCATGACCCGGTGGGCTCTCTCAATCTTTATCCTTTCCTTCTCAGCCTCCAAACTAACAAATTCTGGGAACCACTTCTCAAAGAACTACACCGGCCGCTCACCTTCTGTCCCTGTTTTCGAGATCATCCACCAGATCCAACAGACCATGGACCTGTGTTTCCAGGGCTTCAATCTGGCTCTTGGAAGAATCAGTCTCTGCCTCTACCCCTGCAGCCCGGTGTTCGAGTTCATCAGTCCTTTTTCCCAAGTCTTCCCTAGCAGATACAGGAGCCAGCTTCTCTTCAGTTTTTTCTTTGATCTGCTTCTCCAAGACCTCAACTAGGGTCTGGTGAGTAAGCAAGCCCACTGCTTCAGTGGGCTGGGCCGTGGCCCTGGACCTGGGCCAGCTTCCTCCTTTCTTCGGCATTCTCCCTCAGTAAAAGCAAAGATAAGTAACTTTTTCAGGTTCCCTAGCTCTCTTACTGTGCTTTTATTCACAGTAACATGGATGGGATGAGTTCCAGCTCTGTTCTGTCGATGTTGTGGTGTGAAGCCCAGCAAATGTGATCCTAGCAGGACTCCGCCATCTTGGATCCTCTGAATTTGATTGTTTTGATAAGGCTACGGGTCTTGGGAGTTTAAAAAGGAAGGGCATTTTGAAAATTAGTCAGAGCCAACTGCCAAATGAAGAAAGAAACATCTCAACACTCTTAAAGAAATCTCTAGAAGGCATCATCTATTAAATATGCCAAGGAGTTTTATACAAAGACACTCTCACTAAAATAAACATAAAAGATGGCCCAGGGAGAAGACAGCAGAATCGAAAGGATGGGAGGATACAGCAGATTTGGAAGACTAGAAGGAAGACAGCATAAGAGACTTGATTAGATTACCAACAGTGTGGAAACAGGCCCTTCGGCCTAACAAGCCCACATCAATCCTCCGAAGAGTAATCCGCCCATGCCCATTTCCCTCTGACTAATGCACCTATCACTATGGGCAATTTAAAATGGCCAATTCACCTGACTGGCACATCTTTGGACTGTGAGCGGAAACCCACACAGACATGGGGAGAATGTGCAAACTCCACACAGACAGTCACCCAAGGCTGGAATTAAAACTGGGTCCCTGGTGCTGTGAGACAGCAGTGCTAATCACTGATCCACCATGCCACCCCATGTGCTGCGATGTACTTTGAGAGATTAAGTTAATATAGTGTATGGAAATTCTGTTATTGGAGTAGCATTTTAGAGTTGGGAGGTGATTAGTTAAGAAAAGGGGACTCGGATTTGTAATAGTTTTTGTTTAGTGTTCACTGTTAGGAAAAATATTTGTTTTCTCTTTAAACAGTGAAAATCAGGGCTTTTCTTTTACTCACATGTTTTAAAGGTGAGGTGAGCCTTTTCTGTGTGTTTTAGCTTTAATTAGCAGAGAGGTTCGACCTTCATGTCATAACAAAACTTCACAAAGAAAGTGCTCACCTAATTCTATTGCCTTTTGAAACCCAACTTACAGACTCAGAGCTGGACAAGGACAGTATTTCTAGAGGCTGTGATTCTGACTGACCAAGCTAAAGCTGGTTATATCTGTAGCATCCCCCAGTTCACCATCCATTGATAGAGGAGAGGAGGCAGATGTTCTTTAGATCTGGAGAGGGAAGCTCACTAAGTTTTCTATAACCAGAGATAATCAGATGGAATGTGCATGACATTGCCAGAACAGTGACTTGCCCATGGTGGAGAGTAGCATTGATTGCACACACTTGGCTTTGCAGCTCAATTCTGAGAAATTACCAAACCACACACGTGCTGAATGTGCAGCTGGCGTGCAACCATGTTGATGGTCCACTAATCAGGCAGCATTAATGATCCCTTTGTTCTGTGCCAGTTGCCTCATTATTTAAGCTACTGCATTGAAACAGAAAGTATCTGCTGGGTAACAAGGGTATTCACTTAACTTTTGACTCATGACATTATTCTGCATTCCAATTACACATGGACAGCATGCATATCAAGGAGAGCCATGCTGCCACATGAAGCATGATAGAGAAAACCACTTACATGCTGAAGCAATAATTCTGATGCTTGGATTGTCCTGGAAGAGCCCAATAGTACATGCAAGAGGGTGTTTATGGTGATGATGACTGTATCCTCCACAAGCCAGCCAGCGTGAGGGCAGAACCCTGACTAAGAGAATCATTTTGCTTTCCCCATGAAGATGAGGGGCAAAAGAAGAAATAAGGGCAGAGAACCCAATGCATCCCATTATTCGGGAGGCAGAGGCTGTGATAGATAGGAGTTACAAGGAAGCAGTTACTCCTAGGCAGGAAGAAAGCTGGTAACTGTTCGAAGGGGTAAAGACATTCAATGCAGGGATGCCCTGTGGTTGTTCTCCTGAAAAACAAGAATACCATTTTGAATACTGTTGGGAGGGACGACTTACCAGGGGCATTTAGTGGGGACAGGTCTCTGGCACAGAGTCTGTCCCTGCTGCACAGAGGGTAGGAGGGAAATGAGGAGAGGTTTAGTCACTGGGGTCTCAATAGTTAGAGGGTCAGATAGAAAGTTTGTTGGGAACGAAAGAGTCTCACAGTTGGTGTGTTGCCTCCCAGGTGCCCGGGTCCGTGATGTCTCGGATCATGTCTTTAGGGTCCTGAAGGGAGAGGGTAACCAGTCCCAAGTTGGGGTCCTCATGGGTACCAATGACATAGGTAGAAAGAGGAATCAAGATATAAGGCAGGAATTCAGGGAGTGTCGCGGAAATTAAATCGACTCGACTCGACTGCTGGCAAGAGCAAAGGAAAAGCTTTATTTTTAACAACCCCTGCATGCAGGGGGTCAATACATTTGGCAAAGGTGCCTTGTGTAAGGACAATGAGCATAATTCACATACTCGTTTTATACTATTCTTATCACTTATCACGCTCTCAAGGGCAAGGACTGGGAAGACTTGAGTTGTTATTTTCTCATTCCCTTGCCCTTATGTTTTCCCTTAGCTTTTCGCTGAATTCGACTGTCGCAAGGTCAGGTTGAATGTTTATAAAGTTCAACAAGACAAGTTGTCTCCTCAACTGCAGAACTCAGCAAAGTGTTTGCAAAGCTCAGCAAAGTATTAAATTTAGCAACACATTCTCTTTCAGGTTTCACAGTAAATGTTAAATTTGTTAATTTTCCATGCACAGAGAGCTAGGGTGGAAGCTGAGAGCTAGAACAAACAGAGTTGTTATCTCTGGTTTGTTGCCTGTGCCACATGATAGCAAGGTAAGGGATAGGGAGAGATATCAGCTGAACACGTGGCTGCAGGCATGGTGCAGGATGAAGGCTTTCAGGTACATGGATAATTGGGGCCATTCTGGGGAAGGTAGGACCTCTACAATCAGGACTGTCTTCCCTTGAACCAGAGAAGTACTAATACCCTGGGTGGAAACTTGCTAGTGCTATTTGGGTTTAAATTAGCTCAGCAGGGGAATGGGAACCTGAGGTATAGTTCCAGTGCACAGGAGGATGTGAATAGGGAGGGTATGGACACGATTTCATAGTCACAGGAATATGCTGGCAGACAGCAAGCTGGTTTGAAGTTTATTTACTTCAATACCAGAAGTATTCAAAATAAGGTAGATGAGCTTACAGCATCGATAGGTCACTGGGACTTCAATGTTGTGGCCATTTTGAGACTGGATAGAGCAGGGTCAGGAATGGATGTTACAGGTTCCAGGGTTTAGATTTTTCATCAAGAACAGGGAAGGCAGTAAAAAAGGGAGAGGTGTGGCCTTGTGAGTCAAGGATAGTATAACGGTGGCTGAAAGAACTTTTGACAACTGAGGTGGTATGGGCTGAGGTTAGAAACAGGAGAGGAGGGGTCACACTGCTAGGATTTTTTAATAGGGCTCTGCAGAGTTCCAAGGAAGTGGAGAGAGGCAAAATGATTCTGGATAGGAGTGAAAGGAACAGGGTGATCATTATGGAGGACTTTAACTTCCCCAACATTGACTGTAAATGCCATACCTCTAGTACATCGGATGGACCAGTTTTTGTCCAATGTGTGCAGGAGGGTTTCCTGACACATATGTCTAAGGGCCAACAAAAGGGGAGGCCACACTGGATCTGGTGCTTGGTAATGAACCAGGCAGGTGTTAGATTTAGTGGTAGGTAAGCACTTTGGAGAGAG
Organism: Chiloscyllium plagiosum; assembly: GCF_004010195.1. Taxonomy (NCBI): domain Eukaryota; kingdom Metazoa; phylum Chordata; class Chondrichthyes; order Orectolobiformes; family Hemiscylliidae; genus Chiloscyllium; species Chiloscyllium plagiosum. The sequence goes on along the minus strand of NC_057723.1, from coordinate 54,696,763 downwards.
CGACCATAATTCAGTTACATTTAGTTTAGCAATAGATACAGATGGGAGAAGGGCAGTTATAATGCAATTAGGCAAGAATTAGAATGCATAGAATGGGGTATCAAAGTGTAGGAGATGGGGACAATCGAAATGTGAAGCTGGTTTAAGGAACAGATGTTGCATGTCCTTGATAGGTATATCCCTGTCAGGCAGGGAGGAAGTGATAAGGTAAGGGAACCATGGTTTACTAAAGAAATTTCATCTCTTGTTAAGCAGAAGAAGGAAGCTTATGTGACAATGTGACAAGATGGTTCAGATGAGGCGATGGAGAGTTACAGATTAGCTAGGAAGGATTTAAAGAGAGAGTTAAGAAGACCAAAGAGAGGACATGAGCAATCTTTAGCAGGTAGAATAAAGAAGAACTCTAAAGCTTTCTGTAGGTATGTGAGGAATAAAAGAATGACTAGGGTAGGAATAGGGCCACTCAAAGACAGAAATGGAGATTGTGTGTGGACCCTGCGGAGATCGGAGAGGTGCTAAATGAAAATTTATCATTTGTTTTCACTAAGCAAAAGGTGAATATTGTATAGGAGGAGAATGAGATATGGGATATTAGACTAGAAAGGATCAAGGTTAGTAAGGAAGAGGTGTCATCAATTCTAGAAGGAGTGAAAGTAGACAAGTCCCCTGGACTGGATGGGATTTATCTGAGGATTCTCTGGGAAGCTAGTGGGGAGATGTTGGAGCCTTTGGCCTTGATAATTGAATCTTCATTGTCTACAGGTTTAGTACCAGAGGACTGGAGGATTGCAAATGCTGTGCCCTTGTTCAAGAAGTGCAGTAGAGATGACCCAGGTAATTATAGATCAGTGAGCCCTACGTCTGTGGTAGGAAAAGTTTTGGAAAGGATTATAAAAGATAGGATTTATAATCATCTAGCAAGCAACAATTTGATTGCTGATAGTCAACATGGTTTCATCAAGGGCAGGTCATGTCTCACAAACCTCATTGAGTTTTTTTGAGAAGGTGACCAAGCATGTAGATGAGGGTAGGGCAGTTGACATGGTATACATGGACTTCAGTAAAGCCTTTGATAAGGTTCCACATGGTAGGCTATTGGAGAACATGCAGAGGCATGGGATTGAGGGTGATTTAGCAGTTTGGATTAGAAACTAGCTTTCTGAAAGAAGGCAGTGAGTCATGGTTGATGGAAAACAATCAGCCTGGAGTCCGGTTACCAGTGATGTGACACAAGGATCTGTTTTGGGACCCCTGCTGTTTATCATTTTTATAAATGGCTTAGACACAGGCATAGGTGGATGGGTTAGTAAGTTTGCAGGTGACACTAAAGTCAGTGGAGTAGTGAACAGTGTAGAAGAGTGTTGCAGGTTGCAGGGAACTTGGATAAACTGCAGAATTGGGCTGAGAGCTGGCAAATGGAGTTCAATGCAGATAAATGTGAGGTGATTCACTTTGGTAAGAATAACAGGAAGGTAGAATACTGGGTCAATGGAAAGATTCTTGTTAGTGTGGATGTACAGAGGGATTTTGGAGTCCATGTACATAGATCCCTGAAAGTTTCCACCCAGTTTGATAGTGCTGTTAAGAAGGCATACGGTGTGTTAGGTTTTATTGGTAGAGGGATTGAGTTCCAGAGCCGTTAATGTCATGCTGCAATTATGCAAAATGCTAGTGGGGCCACACTTGGAATATTGTGTACAGTTCTGGTCACCCCATTCCAGGAAGGATGTGAAAGCATTGGAAAAGGTGCAGAGGAGATTTACCAGAATGTTGCCTAGTCTGGAGGAAAGGTCTTATAAGGAAAGACTGAGAGACTTAAGTCTGTTCTCATTGGAGAGAAGAAGGCTAAGAGGGGATTTGATTGAGACATATAAGATTATCAGAGTATTAGATATGGTAGACAGTGAAAGTCATTTTCCTAGGATGATGACGTCAGCTTGTACAAGAGGGCATAGCTACAAAATGAGGGGTGATAGATTTAAGACAGATGTCAGAGGAAAGTTCGTTACTCAGAGAGTGGTAAGGGCGTGGAATGCCCTGCCTGCCAATGTAGGTAACTCAGCCAAATTAGGGACATTTAAACAATCCTTGGATAAGCATATGGATGATGATGGGGTAGTGTAGGGGAGTGAGCTTAGATTAGTTCACAGGTCAGTGCAACATTGGGGGCCGAAGAACCTGTTCTGCACTGTATTGTTCTACGTTCTATGTTCTGATTGAGGCATTCTGTGATGGTTAAATTGGACTATCGTTCCATTGACCAAAACCCACTTATACAACATTCCCACACATTTTCATCCATCTCTTTTGACCTGTGCAACTATAACCCAAATGACCACAATCCTGCAACAAAATCCATTACAAAGTAACAATTTCAAGCAAACTTTATCAAACAATCATCCAATAATCTATACAAAAGCCAATTCAACACCCTTGTGCATTTCCTTGGTACCAGATCCATTTGCTTGGTCTGAAGCTGCCCCAATCACTGCAGCATAAATGTGGAAAGCTGACTTTCACTGGGAGAGGAGAAACTGTAGATGACCTTGAAAATCAGACTTCAGGCTGCATCAACTCATTTTGGGCAGCAGCAATCTGGTAGAGCTGGCTGACAAGAAAAACAAAGGCATTGGTAGAGTGACAGTGACGGGAGAACAAATGGTGTCCTCCTGATAATCAGTCTCTATGGCAATGCTGTTACTCTCTCAGGACAGCATTTCAGTCATTCTAGCCATCTGCTGAAACTTATATTGCTGCAGGACTGCTGTGAGATCCTCAATGCTGTTTGAACACTAACCTGCACAGCCATAATGGTAGGCGTCTGAACTTGTATGGCACCAATTGAGATTGCACAAGTTCTGAGCTTCTCTGCATTATTCAGATGTTAGGTGGCTACATCTCCTGTTGCAATGAAAGCCATGACATCATGAACCAGACCTTTCATCATGGTCTAATTTCCAATTGTTCTCATGGAGTTGGGTACCATGCTGGTTAGGCTTGCCACTTTATCAAACATTGCTCTATATGCATCAGCCTTTTGCTGTAAATTGTCCTCATCTTAGTTCTTTGCATACTCTGACCAAGTGGCACTGTGGCTCAATGGTTAGCACTGCTGCCTCACAGTGCAGAGACCCAGGTTCAATTCTAGTCTTGGGCAGCTGTGTGGAATTTGCACATTCTCCCTACATCTGTCCATGTGCTCTGGTTCCATCTCACAGTCCAACAATATGCAGGTTTGGTGGAGTAGCCATGCCAAATTGTGCATAATGTCCAGGGATATGTAGGAATAGCTATGGGAAATGCAGGGATAGGTTAGAGTGGTGAGTCTGGGTGGGATGCTGTTCAGACAGTTGGTGTGGCCTTGGGCCAACTGGTTTGTTTTCAGACTCTATGAAAGGTTTACTGGGCTCAAAATGCTAACTGTATTTTCTCTCCTCAGATACTGACAGGCTTGCTGACTTTCTCCAGCACTTCCTGTCTGTGTGTCCTCTGCATAGAACATGAGTACAAACCCACCACGCAGAGAGGTAGCTGCTGTGCAATCCTTTCTTCCTGCTTGTTGACCCAGTGAATCATGTACTGCAGATACTGCCTGTATTATTCTTTCCACAAATTGGAGTGAAATTATCTGAGCCTAGTGGCTGTAAATAAAAGAGTTGGGGAGCCTGAAAGTTATGGAGATAGTTACACAAAAGGTACACTGTGGGTGGGGTGTGGGTTTCTTTATTTCTTTATGCAGGAACAGGGTGTATGTGTTTGCACTATGAGAACAAGGTGCTGTCTTCTTAATCACATAGGTACCTTTGTCTCCATTGATGGGTGCACTTATGAATAATCACATTGCCATATATGCAAGGTGACCAGAAGTGTAGAATGTGAGTGCAAGCAAAAAGCTATTACAAAATGTTCACATTACCTTTGGACTCAATGATTTCTTCATTCAAGTGCAGAGTCTAGGCTGGTTTCATGCATATAAGGGATGAAGAATATCAGATATCCCAGTTGTTGTGCAGGATACTTCTCAAAGATGAGAAATGCCGAGAAGAGGCTGCTTAACACTGAACCAGGTCCAACAGCTAAAATGAGTTGAGTTGACAAACGTAGATTGAAAGTGCATATATATTAAGATGTGAAAATGTACTTATAATATCTTAACCTTGCCAACTATGAGCCTGAAGACCATTTTTTTCCCTTGCCCTTGTGATATATTTAAGCACAATCTTGATGTCTGCTGCCACAGTGGGAGGAACCTACTCTGCAGTGGACCCTGCTAGCCTGGAGAATTGGGACAGATGACCGCAAGGGATCGATGTCCTTGACTGCAACTTTTGCAGAGTTGGGGATCACAGGCAGAGTGAAGGTGGAGGATCCTGGCAGCCTTGTGTTTCCTGAGAGAAAACTTCTAGCTGACTCTGTCCATAGTTCCTCCTCCATCTGCAATCCTGCCATCATCATCCTGTCTCCTTGTGAGGAATGGTCACCTGGCATGAAGTCAAGGCCCCTTATCACTCTGCCTTCGATGCCCAATCACAACAGTTAAAATGATGAAGTGCTGGTCTGCATTCATTTCAGGCAGCCCACTGGGCATTCTGTTAGACCTGGATCTCCATGGCACTGCCAACCTATCCATGAACAGTATTGGACTACTCCAACCTTTGATCCAGTTTACTGAGTGTCTCTGACAAACTGAGGGTCTCTTGCCTGTTGCTGTGAGATCTCTCAGTGCATTTGTACAAAATCATTAAGCACCATTGAGTCATCTTCTGCTGGGGTCTGAGCAGAGGCCTGGTCTCCAGCAGTCCCCTGAATGCCAGGGAGCTGGGAATTTCTTCCTTGGCTGCAGAGTTGTACTAGTGATATGCTCACCACACTATGCTCCGGAATCTAATACAGGTAGAGAACACACCAAGGTGGAAGTGTCTATGTTGGTGGAGAATGCTGGTGAAAACCTTGATAGTGCATCCTCTGAGGGATCAGTGGTTTCTCTCTCAGAACTGCAGGAGGAGATGATGGTTATAGGAGTCTTTGGGGTATGAGGAGAAACCTTTTCAGGCAAAAAATGGTGAGTCTATGGATCTCATTGCCACAGAAGGCTGTGAAGGACAAGTTATTGAGTGCATTTAAGACAGGGATAAATAGGTTCTTGATTAGAAAGGAGATCAAGGGTTACAGGGAGAAGGCAAGTGAATGCGGCTGAGAAACATAATAGCTGTGAACAAATGGCAGAGCTGACTGAATGGGCTGAATAGTCTAATTCTGCTCCTAGGCCTTGTGGTCTTATGGTAGCAACTATGTGGCTGAATCTGGGGCCTGCAGAAGACGAGAGAAGTTTTTAAGATTGCAATAGGGTAAAAGCTTAATAATCTTATGAATAATCGCACATTGGCTTTGGTGGAATTTATTAGATTGCCTCAATAATGAGATTTCAGTGTCCCCACTAATGTGTCCTGATCTTCTTCAGCCATCTTGAGAATCATCTTCTCATTGTCGGTGAGGAACTGAACGTTGACTGCTCCACTGTCTGTCTCAGCTCCTCTGCCCAGTTAGGAGTTATTTTCTCCTCCTATAAATCAAAGGATGGATTAAATGAGATGAAAATTGAATGAAAGACCTGTTAGCACTGACACAGAAGTGGCATAGGTGGCCCGAGTGAGTGAGTAGCAAATGTAAAGGACTGAAAAGATTAGCTGTTAGCAAAGATGAGTTGGATCAGAGCCATTCAGTAGAGATGCTGCACAAAATGATGGGAATTGTAGAACATTAGCTTTGGCAATTCTATTGCACAATAGCTACGCTAGAGTGAGTGTGAGGAAGCAGAGAGAGGATAATGATACTTATCCTTCTTTATCAACTGCAGGGCACGTCCTTTGCTTTGTGAAATGGCTCAGACTGGGGTTACCATCTTCTTCCATGCTGTCTAAGTTTGGTGTCACCACCAGCACTTTTCAATCTATGTTGCTTTTTTGGGGGGAGGGTGCATTGGTGGGGGTGGGCGCTGGTACCAGCTTCTCTAATTGAGAAATGTCTTTTCTCAAAGTGGTCCAGCAGCAGAATGTGATGGCCAGTCCCTGGCTTGCAAAGTTTGAAAAGATTTATATTTGGCCACAGCATAAGGTCTGGAAGGACCTGGCAATGGCAAGCGCTTCGACCCCTGCTTCCACATGATTACATGAGAAGGGAATCATGTAGCCCCAGTGGATAATTAAAGAGGTGTGAAGTGGAACATTGCATGAGGAAAATGGTTGTGAGCCTTGTTGGGTTAACCTTTCCTGAAAATATCACTCAGCCAAAAAAAACAGGAAAATACAATCCATAGTGTCAAGACTAGCTGCTGTATAAAAGGTGCCCATCATTCCTTCATGTCATTGCCAGTTCTGTTCAACAGCAAAATAGCTCCTATTTCCTCACCTTTTTTCCCATGGCCCTGAAAGTTACTAATATTCAGGTACTTAATCAAATGCTTTTTTAAAAGTCACAAATGAATCTGCATCCAATACATTCCAGGCTGTGAATTCTGGACCTTACCTATTTATCATGTAAAAAAACATGTTTTGCCTCATGTCAACATCGTTCCTTTTACCAATCATCTTTAGTGTGTCTCCTCCAATTCTCTCCACTTTCGCCATCAGGAACAATTTCTCCATATCAACTTGCTTAATCTGCCCTTCTGCAAGGAAATCAACCCTCCTTCAGGCGTCTCTAATTTATTCAAATGTTCAAAGGTGATTATCCCTAATACAATTCTCATGAAACTTTGCCTCACCCTCTCGTAAGCTTTCCTGTCTGGAAGGCATTTGATAAGGTGCTACATCAAAGGTAATGGGAGAAAATAAAATCTCGTGGCGTGGGTGTTAAACATATGAACACGAATAGAAGATTCATTGGCTGGCAAAAAAAAAGAGAGTACACAGTAAATGGTTGGCGGAATGTGAAGAGTAATGTTTTTCAGGGGTCTGTGACCTCAACTTGTTTTAATTTACATCAGTGATCTAATGAGGGAGCAATGTCATGGTAGTTAAATTCACAGACAACATCTAGATGGATCCAAAATTGCATTGTAAAGAGGCCATAAGAAAGTTATAGATGATTTAGATAGATTTTTGTCCACTCACTCAACCTGTCAGGTGGACTAAAACATGGGAAATGTGAAATCATTTACTTAGGCAGGAAGAATGAAAAAGCAGATTTTATTTAAATGAGGAATAACTACAAAAATTTTGGGTGCAGAGGGATTAGATATTTGCTGCATGATTGCAAAATGTTAGTAAGGTATAGCAAGTAATCAAGAAGGCTATTTGAATATCATCACAGGCAGAGCCCTTCTCACCACCAGCCAAGCCATGTCTAGCAAGTAATCAAGAAGGCTAATTGAATATCATCCTTTATTAGGAGAAGAATTGTACACAAAAGCTGCAGTTGTATAGGACATTGGTAAAACCACATCTCAAATACAGTGTGCAGCTTAGGCCTCCTTCTTTGAGAAAAGATGCAAATTGTTACAAAAATGGAACAGAACCCCAAAATATTTATAGGCATTTTGACTTTTAATTCTAAAATGAAGGAGCACTGCCACAGAAAACATATTCAAAATCTGTGACTCTCTGACAAGGTCTTACGTGAAGCCAATGAAATATTGTACATATCAATTGTCAGGGAAACATCAAACAGAGAGATACTTAACCAGACAATAAAGGGGTTCACTGTCTCTTTTCTCTCAGCAAAAAGCTATCTCTTCTAGGCATGTCCTTACCTACAGGAATACTCAAGGACTGTGGTTAAAAAGCCAGTTTCAATTCGAGAGAAGTGGACTCGTGGAACTTAAAGTTCCCATGTGTACTGCCCTCTGTTCCAGTGTTAGTCTCTTGTGAAAGTCATAGTCAAAGTTCTAACTTCTGTAAAATTCCATCTCATGCATCTCAAAAATCATCTGTTCAACTGCTAGCATCCATATTATTGGTATAAGTTAATAACAAACACAATGTTCTCTTACCTGCTCTTCATGAACATTTCAGACACTGATCCATTTAAACTTTTGACTTTCGGAACTCACCTCTTACCTCAGCCAATTCATTCCTCCTGATGAAGAGCTTAACAGTCTCGTGAAACAAAAACAGAAATTGACACAGAAACTCAACAGGTCTGATAGTATTTGTGGGGAGAAGGCAGAGCAAACATTTTGACTCAAGTGACTCAGTTCTGATGCAGAGTATTTGATCATCAGAACTGAGTCACCTGAGTCACCAGTCATCTGAAGAGTCATCAAACTCAAAATGGGAGAAAGTGAGGGCTGCAGATGCTGGAGATCAGAGCTTAAAAATGTTGCTGGAAAAGCGCAGCAGGTCAGGCAGCATCCAAGGAACAGGAGAATCGACGTTTCGGGCATAAGCCCTTCTTCAGGAATGACTAAAGAAAGCTCATTCCTGAAGAAGGGCTTATGCCCGAAACATCGATTTTCCTGTTCCTTTGATGCTGCCTGACCTGCTGCGCTTTTCCAGCAACACATTTTTAAGATCAAACTCAAAATGCCAAGTTTACCTTCTCTTCACAGATGTTGCCAGAGTTTGGCCAGCAAGTTATGTTTTTCTTTCAGATCCTGAACATCCATAGTTCTTTGTTCTATTTGAGTTGAGGTACATTGTTCGAACTATACTGAATTGGGGAACCTCACCCACTGTCTGGCAGTAACAAAATGTGCTTAAGGTGGTTCACAGGAGGTTACAAAAGTGATATCTGGAATGAGTAGATTGTCTTATGAAAAGAGGTTGTACAAGCTGGTCTTGTTTTCACTGGAGTTTCGAAGAGTGCGGAGAGAATTAACTTAGGTATTTAAGATCATGACAAGGGAATGGTGCAAAAGATGTTTCCTCTTGTGGGTGCATCTAGTTATAGGGGTATCTTGATTTAAAATTAGGGACAGGACAGAAATGAGGAGAAATATTTTACTTCAAAAAGTTGTGCGATATTAGAACTGTCTACCCCAGAAGGCAGTGGAGACGGCCATTGAACACTTTTAAGACAAAGAGGTGAAATTCTTGTAAGGAAGAGAGTCATGGATTCTCTCGGTAGATGGGAATATGGAATTTGAAACACAACCAGGTCAGTTATGATTTCATTGAATAACCGAACAGGCTCAAGGGCCAAATCGTCTACATCTGTTCCCATTTCATGTGCTCATATATTCATCCTTCTTAAACTGCACTGCTCAGAAGCTGATACAATACTCCAGATGAGACTGCAACAGAATTTTACAAAGTTCATCATAATTTTTACTCTATGATACCATTTACAATGTTTAGTGCAGAGCTGTACTGCACTTTTTTTAATTGCATGTAGGCAACATGCAGTTATAGCTATGCATGAGTTACTCATTCATACTAATTCCTGTGACCATTTGATGGCTTCATTTTTCAGATGTCATATGGATGGAGTGTCTGTCAATTATGGTAACAAATTTGATAGTTTTTAAAAAAAGTTTATTTATGATATTTCAGTTCTATCTGAATCCCTTAAGTATGTCCAAGCTTTGTTTCAATTATCATCTCTAATCCAAAGAAATTGTGTTAGTGCTCCTTTCTTCAAAAAAAAGTTTTTGTGTGAAATTCCCCATAAATGAAACTCAAATAATACATCTCTCTGATCCTAACAAATGCATCCACTTGGTAGTTTACAAATGTCACTTATGCAAAGGTTCTCTCACACACATTCATTCAAGATGGCACAGGAACATGGTGACACTTAAAGAGCTGTCTACAGCAGATTATATTCTTACATATCTTATAATTGTTCTGCACTTGTAAACCTCAATTCTACTCAATTCTAAGTCTATCAAAATTACTAACAACACAGTCTTAAATCTACGTTCAGGTTTAAAGATTCTACATTCGATAAGGCTCTGTCGCTGGAATCACAAGCCCTGAGGAATCAAGGGCCTACCAACTTCCTGCAAGCTCAATCTTCTCATAAAAACCTGGAACTGAGGTCCAACAAGAGGGGGAACAAGTTCTGACCCTATAGTGACCCAACATCGAGGTAGTTGGGCTAGACCAAATCAAGACCCCTCGGAGCACTGCTGAATGAGAGTAGTGCCCCAGGACACCATAGGATACATCTACTTACTTTGTTGACTCCGGAACCACGTGCTCAGAGGTCTTCCAGTCTCTCACAGGCCTGACCTCCTCAACCTCATGAAAACCTGGAACCAAGGTCTGACCAGTATGGGGACAAGACATAGCCTCATGATAGTCTGACATTGAGGTGGCCTGACCAAACTGGCAACAAGACATCCCCAAAAAGCTCAAGACCACAGCTGGTGCCTAGGACCCCATCAGGAGCACATATCTGAGGTGCCAAGAGGCAATACCAAACTAGGATTGAGACCCAGACCAACCACACGAACACCCAACATTTGTGGCAAGGCTTACATGACATAATAGGCTACAAAGCAAAGTTGAACAGAATCATGGGCAACAGTACATTCTTACCCAACAAGCTCAATGCATTCTATGCTAACTTTGAACGGATGATCAGTGAAATGATGTCACCTGTTCCAAAAACCTCAGATGCAACTGTACCTACCATCACCACTGCTGATGTTAGATCAGTCTTCTTAAGAGTGAACCCATGGAAGGTGACTGGCCTGGATGAAGTCCCGGCCATGCACTCAGATCCTGTGTGGACCAGTTGGCAGGAGTACAGTATATTCAGTCATCTTTAATGTCTCCTTACTACATCTGAAGTCTTCACCTGCTTCAAGAAGACCACCATCATCCCGGGGTGCCAAAGAAAAATCATGCAGTGTGCCTCACTGACTACCACCCAATGGCTCTGACCCTCATCATTATGAAGTGCTTCCAGAGGTTACTCGTGGCTCACACCAATTCCAGCCTAGCAAATGGCCTTGATCCTTTGCAATTCGGAAACCGGTGCAACAGGTCTAGAGCAGATGTCACCTCCTCAGCCCTACACTCATTCCTGGAACATCTGGATAACAAGGATACCTACATCAGTCTCCTACTTATTGACTGCAGCCCTGCCTTCAACACGATAAGTCCAAATCAACTCATCTCTAAACTCAAAGACCCAGGTCTTGGCTTCTCTCTCTCTAAGTGGATCTTCAACTTCCTGACCCATGGTCTGCAATCAAGAAGAATAGTTGACAAAACACCTCTTCCACCATAATCCTCAACACCAGTGTGCCATAAAGCTGCATACTTAGCCCCCTACTGTGCTCCTTTTACACTCACAACTGTGTGGCCAAATTCCATCCCAACTTCATTTACAAGTTTGCTGACAATACCACCATTGTGGGTCAAATCTTAGACAGTGACGAGACAGAATACAGGAAAGAGGTTGAGCACTTAGCAGCATGGTGTAAAGACAACAATCTTTCCAACATCAGTAAAGTGAAGGAGCTGTCATAGACTTCATGCTCCTGTCCATCTAGGCCAATGTGATGGTCAAGAAAGCACAACAATATCTCTACTTCCTCAGGAGACAAAATAAATTCAGCATGTCCACAAGTATTGTGAGAGAAAATCCGCTTTGCTGCCCACCTACAGCATGGCCTGAGTGTTAAAGGTAACAGACCTCAGGGGACTGCCTCCATGGAAATGGATGGGGATCTGAGTGCAAACCCAGCAGTGGGTCTGATTAACACTCTGGGCATAGACATGGGTCACGTGTAGGAATGTGTTGATCCACAACTCACAACCAGATAGACGCCTCGCTGCATGTGCCCTGAACCCATCCATTCCCACGGAGTCATTCCCTGAGATCCATTCCCTTTAACACCTCAGACATGACCAAATAGTGGCTGGAACAAGACAGGTCACCTGAGGTCATCACACCCAGCATACCACCGCACATGGCCAGCTACAGGGGTAATGGCCCAGCCCGCTGGGGGTCTGCGAGATACCAGTTAGATAAATTTAAAGGGTGGTTCTACTTGGCATACAACATCTCCCACGAACCCTCAGCCATGCTCCTTACTGACATTACCGGACAGGGGACACACACTGGATTTATCTACCTCAGAACCAGCCAGCCATCTGGATGGGAGGCTGGCTGGAGCCAATGCATTGACTCCTTACTCCTCACCTCTTTGGCATGCCAATTGCAGCAGGGGACAGCATACTAAACTTCAGCATCCTCAACAGGACAACCTCGAACAACACGTTTACTCCCTTCTGGGCAGGAACCCAGGCCCGCCATCTGTTTACCTAGAACAGCACTTATTTCATCTGTGGCCACAAGGTCTATCCTTGGCTGCCGTTGTCCTGGTCTGGAAGCTGCTATGTTGGGTATGTGGTGCCCCTCATCTATTACTCCCAGTCCTCCCCCTTCATAAAGCCCATAACTCGCAGCAAACGAGCCATCATCAGCGCTGACTGCTGCACATACACCAACCCCAGTGACAACATCACTGACCTGGCCCAGCTTATCCTTCGGGCTGCAACTGTCATGCACAGGCAGGATCACACTGGATCCGTGGCGCTCGGCAACTTCCTGGCTGGATTCATGGGGCATAGCCCTGCTGCAGGGACTGATATCCCTCATTGCTGTGATTGCAGCACTGATCATGGCCATCAGAATGTGCTGTTTGTGCCAGTGTTCGATGCTGCTACCATCTACCCCCCCCCCCTTACCACTCAACTGGACCAGGTGCGCTGGCAGAATATCCCTGCCCCCCTGGGCGCACTCTGCCTCTTCAGAGTCAGACTGCGATGGATAATCCCTCCAATTCCGAACCCCCTCCACCTGACAATACCCCCAGATCCAGTTACATTGCCCCCTTCTCATCACTCCCTTAAAACAAAAAAGGGGGAATTGTGGGAGAAAATCCGCTTCCCTGTCCACCCGAAGCATGGCCAAAAAGAGCACAAGGAACCACGTCTGCCTAACCCACATCAGAAACTCCCCAGAGTGCCTCAGCGTTGACCAAACAGGCCAACTGAGACACTAGATAGCAAACAGGGGATGACTCAAGACACTTCCAGACTGGAGAATACACTTCCCGACACAGCCTGACAATAGACTTCCTAGCCCTCAGTAAGCACAACCCTCCCAAAACCCAAAGGGCAGCCTCGCTTTTCATGTATACTGGAACTTCACAAAGGGTGCTCAGACTGAAAGTCATCAAGGTACCTTACTTGCGGACTAACCACAATGGAAACCCATTGATGCCAGGATGAGAAACATTAGCACCTATTCTCACAGAGGATCGGAGTCTCCTAACTCAGTCATGGACTGATTCCTGTTACCAGACAGCCGATTATGTTTTACTCTTGATTGTATTGTAATCCACACCACAATACTGTACACCTATAAAACAGCTTGTGCCTTCTGCTCATGGAAGAGAACCCTTGATCTACCTGTTCAGACTGTCAGTTCTGTGTCAGGCTAGTCAATTTCTCTTCCAGTGATATCGCTTGTAATAAACAGCTAGTCAATTCCACCCGATCCGCGCTTGTGTGGTCTCTGTTCAATTGAGTAATTTCTCCACCAAGTACTCTTACTATTTTGATGAGTGCATCACAGAAAGCATCCTACCTGGATGTGTCACAGTGTGGTATGGCAACTGTTCTTCCCAAGATTGCAAGAAACTACAGAGAACACAGCCCAGTCCATTGCATAAATCAGTCTTCCATCCATTGACTCCATCTATACTTCCTGCTGCCTTTGAAAAGCACTGTTACAACATGAGGTAAACTTTCCTGCTTAATTTAAAACCAGCAACATAGAAAAGATTTATCCCGTGCAGTAAACTGTGAAAATTCACTAGGCCAAGAACTAGTTAACGTAAAAGTTAACAACTTTATTTCTTAAACTATAATAAAGAATAATTAACTAACAACAATTTAAAAGTTCTTCCTCTCACCTATCTTTTACCTTCCGTTCCATAATACTAGTCCGATAAAACTCCCAATTAAGATTTACAAAACAACACTTCTTATCTCAACATCTGGCAGCTTTCAGCTTTCTCTGAATTCCTGTCTTCTTTTCTTCTTCTTGGGGAGTCTGCTTCACAGATTACTGATTGATAAAGGTACCTTTTAAGAGAGCGATTTTCTGGGCCGTGTGCAGATGTCATTGGCTTGGCAGTTCTCCTCCCAATTGTTCAATTTTCCCCGGAATTATACCCCAAAGCGTCGAATTGTGTCATTGGCTTTTAAGATTGTCAATTTACTCAATTCAAACTTGATTGGATTTTGGTATTTTTCAGAGTATAATTTAAATTGATTGGCCTAATTTGACTCTGTTTTGTCGTTTGCAGGCAACAGCTACCCCAGTGTCTTATTGAGAGCACCTGGTGCTGTCACTGCTAGCTTTTAACTATCTTAAAAGCACAGTACACCCACATCTTCATAATAGAAGCAATGTAATCTAAGACCCCTCCCAACCCGGTTATACTCTCTTCCACCCTCTTCCATTATGCAAAAGACATAAATGTTTGAATACATGTACGAACAGATTTAAGAGCAGCTTCTTCCCCACTGTTATCAGACTTTTGAACAGACCTCTCCAACATTAATGCTGAACTCTCTCTCTCTCTCTCTCTCTCTCTCTCTGCACCTTCTCTGTGGCTGCACTCTGTTCTGCTATACTGATGCACTTTACAAGACACGATCTGCCGTAAAGCACACAAAACAACAGTTTTCACTGTATCTTGGCATGTGACAATAGTAAATCAAACTCAAATTCAAATATCAATTCAAAGGTACAAAAGCTTAGATTTTCATGTTCAGCCTAGAAAATGAATGTCTGATACAACAAAAAATATTTTTGTTTTATTATATGGCAGTTAATTGTTGAACAAATAGAGAGATGGTGCCTAATACAATACATTAACATGTCGGAAATCAAGCACAAGTGCTCTAGAAATTCAAACTTACATCTGTGCTTTCTTAGTGACCTCAGAATGATGTGTTTTCCTGCATTTAGACATTACACTATCAGAGGTTAGTCTCCCTGTCTGCAGAAATCACAGATTTTCTGTGCTTCACAAACAAAATAATTTGCTAATAATGATTATAAAATGAATGATTGACACACACAGCATTACCAGAGGCTTGATGCCTCAGGCTCAGTCAAAATTAGATCACAGACCTCACAGTATGCCAGCACATCTACTAGTTCCAGAGGTATATTGTCAATTTGTTCTGCTTCAATTTGCCAGCAATTCCCCTCAGGAGAGTCCTGACCTGGGGCAATCAGGATAATAACAGTGGTGGAGGTAATTGCAGGGTAAGTGGGAGAGTAAAGGGAAGGTTTCGCATAGGCCAGCAGTGATGCCCATGTACCGAGAGGAATGGAAGTGCTCTTCCCAGCTTGACATGGTGGTCAGTCAAATATAAAAAATATACATTCCCTGCAGGGCTCCAGCAATCTATTTTTGACCACTGGTTAGGCCACATTTAGATCAAATAATCCAGAGCAGAGCTGAGTTGGTACTTGCTCCACTATGCATTTCCGAATGGCTCAGCATGTTTGCAAAGGGCTCCTTAAACAGGTAGAACTCCCCAAAGCTAAACATCTAGAATTCTGTCTTTGGCAATATTCAAATGCTTGCAATTGTGAGTGAAGTGTTATCCTTTATTGTTACTGTCTTGTGCTCAAAAAATAGGTGTAATGAGGATCAATGTATTCTCTTAACTTTAGGGGCCTGTGACCAATGGTGTGCCACAAGGATCGGCGCTGGGTCCACTACTTTTCGTCATTGATATAAATGATTTGGGTGTGAACATAAGAGGTTTAGTTGGTAAGTTTGCAGAAGACACCAAAATTGGAGGTGGAGTGGACAGCGAAGAAGGTTACCTCAGAGTACGAGAAATTGATCAGATGGGCCAAAGGACTGAGGAGTGGCATTTGGAGTTTAATTTGGATAAATGCGAGGTGCTGCATTATGGAAAAGCAAATCAGAGCAGGTTTTAATGGTAAGGTCATGGGGACTGTTGCTGAACAAGGAGACCTTGGAGCGCAGGTTCATATTTCCTTAAATATAGAGTGGCAGGTAGACAGGATAGTGAAGAAGGCTTTTGGTATGCTTTGCTTTATTGGTCAGAGCATTGAGTATAGGAGTTGGGAGGTTATGTTGTGGCTGTACAGGACATTGGTTAGGCCTCTTTTGGAATATTGTGTGCAGTTCTGGTCTCCTTCCTATTGGAAGGATGTTATGAAACTTGAAAGGGTTCAGAAAAATTTACAACGATGTTGCCAAGATTGGAGGATTTGAACTATAGGGAGAGGCTGAATAGGCTGGGGCTGTTTTCCCTGGAGCATCAGAGACTGAGGGGTGACCTTATAGAGGTTTATAAAATCATGAGGGGCATGGATAAGATAAATAGACAAAGTCTTTTCCCTGGGGTGGGGGAGTCCAGAACTACAGGGCATAGATCTAGATTAGATTTCCTACAGTGTGAAAACAGGCTATTTGGCTCAACAAGTCCACACCAATCTTCTGAAAAGTAACCCACCCAGACCCATTTCCCTCTGACCAATGCACCTAACACTATGGGCAATGGAGCATGGCCAATTCACCTGACCTGCACATCTTTGAATTGTGAGAGGAAACCCAAAGGAAACCCACGAAAATATGAGGAGAATGTGCAAACTCCACACAGAAAGTCGCCCACGGACAGGAATCAAATCTGGGTTCCTGGTGCTGTGAGGCAGCAGTGCTAAACACTGAGCCACTGTGTAAGGGAAAAGATTTAAAAGGGACCTAAGGAGCAACTTTTTCATGCAGAGGATAGTGCGTGTATGGAAAGAGCTGCCAGAGGAAGTGGTGGAGGCTGGTACAATTATAACATTTAAAAGGTATCTGTTTGGGTATATGAATACGAAGAGTTTAGAAGGATATGGGCCAAGTGCTGGCAAATGGGACTAGATTAGGTTAGGATATCTGTTCAGCATGGACAAGTTGGATAGAAGGGTCTTTTTTTTTCTGTGCTGTATATCTCTGTGACTCTATGATATGCAGATTATGATATCATTTTAAAAATCACTTTGTTTACTTGTATACAGAATTGCCTTCACAGCTCTAGACAATGTGGAAATTGCAGCTAATTGATGTCTCAATAGCAAAGGGGATGTGGTATGCACTGAATGATCATTTTCTTTTAGAAGTCATAACGTAGGTTTGTTGGCAGCTTAATATGAACAGCCTTTTATTCAAACTGAGTTACAACACGAGTTCATTTTGGATAAAGTAAAAGAAAATTGGATATGTGTCATGATGAATAATAAAAGGTAATTTTTTTGGACTAATTTTATGCAATCATTACCTATAAACAGCACAACTGAAATGACCAATTAGAACAATTGTTATCATTTCTGAGCACAATGGCAAATGTGCTTTTAATATCTAATTTCCACCACTTCACAGTTATCACTAGGCATTATATAACATATGTGTTTCCATCTGCGATTTTGCATTTAGAGTAGCTGTTAAGTTGAGGCCCATCTGCCTCAATCATGACTTCAATTTTTTACTGAAGATCAGAGATATCATAGCATACAAGCCATGATGATGAGTACTCCTGCTGTAATTTATCCTAAAAACTCAGCTACACAGTGCTTTTCATTATGTACAATATTTTTCCAAACATCTATATTTACAGTAAACATAACTGGGTGGGATATTTTTCTTTTAAATGATTTAAATTACAATTGCAAAACTCTGGGCTGGAAATAGTGCCAACATAGCCTATTTAGCACATTTTCTGAGTCTCAATTTATATTCATAAACCAGTTAAATTTTCAAGGCTAATTTCCAAACTGGTATTTTGGCCTTAACAGTTTGAGTTGACAGTAGTAATTGGCACTGCAACCAGAAGTTGGATAGCAAATTGGTTTCGTTTGGTCAATTTCAAGCTTGTTTAAATCCGTGAAGGAGTTTTCGTCACATTACTGGCTTCATCCATGTTACTATGCACTGATTTCTATCAATGTTGTTGCTTGACTATCTGCTAAAGTAAACAGAAGTACAGCAAAATATGCAAGTTTACCATGTATAGTATTGTGCTTTTGTATTTAATGCATGTGAAAGACCACAGAGTTGATTTGGAGAAAGCACACAGCATCTGCCAGCATATTCCCATGGAAATACATCTCCCACCCTACAAGGAACAACCTGAAACTGAATGAAAAAATGCATTTCTTCAGTTCCTGATGGAGATAGTTACAGACATCTACAGATAGCTAATTGATGTCTGGATTTTAAAGAGAGAGTGAGTTTTTGTGGGTGTTGAGGGTGTTGATCGTGATATGGATCAACCATATAGTTGGGTAATCCCGAAATGACCGTATTGATTAATCTCTGAAAAAGGCTGGTGCATCCTTCATACCAAATGGCATGATTGAAGTTGATGCCATTTGCTCCTTCAATTAAAAGTACCTGCCAGTATCCTCTGAGTAAGTTCAATTTAGAAATATAAGTTGCTTGTCAATATATTCTTCCAAATATGATATGAATCAGATTTTGTAACTGCATTGACTTTGCTACAAGATAGTCTACACATAATCATTGGGTATCATTTGGTTTTGGTACCATCACAATGGGTGAGCTCCAGTCACTACAATACAGTATCATACACTTAGATTATGTTGTCTTTGAGTATGCATTCAATCTCTTCTTGAAATTGTGCCAACATTAGGGGGTTATGTCGATAAAGATGTTGCTGATTTGATACTGTATTTCCTATATCTACTTCATGTGTAATGAGCATAGTACTTCACAGCTTATTACCAAATATATCTCCATGTGATTGTAATAACTCTTTCAGATCATTTTGATTTTCCTCTGGAAGGTAACACAATATTTATTTTAATTTCTGAGAATTTCCTCATTATCCAATTTAATATGAGGAATGTCAAAGTCAGAATCATCGTGATTTGATTCTTCACTCTGAGTTGTAACATTTTGCTTTTGCTTTCCTTCCCTACCAAAAAAAAACATTTGAGCATTTTTACATGGCACATTCTTTCTATCTGGCATTCTTATCAAATAATTCACCTCACAATTTCCTTTCAATTTGATAAGGCCAACTAACCCCTGTTTTTAATGGAGCACTGCTCTTCTCACCACTACTTTTTACCACCTTTTCTGGCTATAATTTTTCTGAATTAAATATTGCCTCTTCATTCACCATCAATGATTGATTGCTAATGAATCTCTTAAAATCTTAATTTGTTTACTTACTCCTCCTGGCAGACATGAGTAAATCTTACCCTCACAAATACATTCTTTAAAGAGATTTGGCACTTCCTTCCCAACCATTCCTGGCCAAGCTGTGCATTCTTTTGCAGTTCTTCTGCTTCAACTGAGCTTTCTTTTACCACTTTAACAAACACCACTATTTTATCCGGTTTTACCACATTGATCTTCCTAGTGCTTTTTTAAAACCACCAACACTATGACTTCATTGTCCTACTTTATTACAGTAAAAAACACCAGAGGTTTTTTTTTATTTCTCTTCCCGCATCCTTGGTTTCTTTCTTAATATGTGACAAACTATCTCTCCTATCTTCACAGAGATCTATTTTCTCTTACCACCTGAGGATTTCTCTTTTCCCCAATTTCTATCCATCGCAGATTGAAATTAATGTTGGAAGCCAAACTTTGATTTATGAACCAGCTCATCGTCATCTGCCATTTTACTGCTAATCTTGCAGTTTTAACTCTCTGTTCTTTCACATGAGTTCTCATTAATTCAGGAAATGAATTTTTGAACTCCTCCAAAAGTTAGTGGGCGGCACGGTGGCACAGTGGTTAGCACTGCTGCCTCACAGCGTCAGAGACCCGGGTTCAATTCCCGCCTCAGGCGACTGACTGTGTGGATTAGATTAGATTACCTACAGTATGGAAACAGGCCCTTCGGCCCAACAAGTCCACACCGCCCCGCCGAAGCGTAACCCACCCATACCCCTACATTTACCCCTTACCTAACACTATGGACAATTTAGCATGGCCAATTCACCTGACCTGCACATCTTTGGACTGTGGGAGGAAACCGGAGCACCCGGAGGAAACCCACGCAGACACTCGGTGTGGACTTGTTGGGCCGAAGGGCCTGTTTCCGCACTGTAATCTAATCTAATCTAAATCTAATCTAATCTAAAAGAATAGAGTCTGTAAGACCATCATATGTTTGATTTATTTTCAATGCACTTATCCACCCATCAAATGTACTTGAGTTTGATCCTTTCAAACTCAAGTACATTTGACGAGGTTTTTTTTCCTTAGATTGTTAAAACATTGTCTGTCAGCTTCTGGTATTAATTCATACGTACTTAAGATGGCTTTTTTCACCTCATCATACTCCCCAGATACCTCTTCTGATAGTGTTCCTATTTCAGATTTCTTTCATTTTAATATCTGAATCATTTCCAAGCTGCTTGCTTTTAGGTTCTGAGGAAGGGTCACTCCACCCAAAATGTTAACTCTGATTGCTCTCCACAGATGCTGTCAGACCTGCTGAACTTTTCCAGCAATTTCTACTTTTTCTTGTTTTTAGGAGTTGAAATCCAGCTTTAGGTCTTAAAATGCCCGTTGTGTTTATGCTTCAGGTCTTTTAAAGTTGACATGGGAGATATGAAACAGTAGGTTATTCCACAATGCACTAATGTGTTCAAAATATCACCAAGGCTCTGCTGAACCACATAAACATGTAGCATCAGGGATATGCCTTATCCAGGTGGCAAGGCTTCATCAACATCATCAGTTTCCCAAAGGGATTACTCATATGTACATTTGATTTCCATTAAGCCACGCCATACAATCTAATAATAGCGAAAGTGTATTACTCAGTCAATGGACAAATATTCTGTGACATCAAACTGGACAAGCTCCAAGTAACTGCTAAGTCCCTAGGAGTTTCATGCTTCTTGTATCCAGTGTACAGTCCAACATTCAAAATAAATTACTCTTGGCCACTGAAGTATGAAAGGCCAAAGGACTGTGGGAATTCAGCCTCAAAAGGTGAATGAACAGAATTTATTTTTTAAAGTATGTGTGTGTGTAGTAAGTGAGAGAAGTTTGATTCCTGAATGTTGAAGGTGATAAGTTTGGAAGGCAGTAAGGAAGGGTCACTCAATGCAAACAATACCTATTGAGCCGCAGGCCTATGGCTTAAGCATGCCACTGTGATATACAGGTCCCACCATTGAGGTCGGGGTGATGGTGAGCAATGGTGACAACCACTGTTCCCTCTCATGTACAATCATCTTCCACTCATATATACTGAGCTGCCAACCCTTCACAATTACTGTCATCCTGCAATTTGTCAGGCTGCCCATAATCCTTACGGTTGATATGCCCAACTCCCCTTTCTCATTGATAATTGATCATCCAACTTCATTTAAAGTAAATGGACCTCTGAAACTAACGATACCCCAACAACTTGGAAATACAGCTGCAACTGATGATCAGGCTCCTGACTGATCACTGTGCAGCTCTTCAACTGACTTACTATGAATCCCTGGACTGGTTGCAGTGACCTGCATGAATAATCATGACCTTCTCCCTGAATTGTAATGATACAAAACATTTGATTCTGATTATCCAAAGCATCTAACTGATGATGTCCAAGCTCCAGGACTGATATTGGAGACTGCCCTTCTCTGACCGTGACAGGACCCCCAAATGACAGTCATGCCTCAATTTGGCTGATGACTATTCCTCTCAGACTTTAAGACAAGGCCATTCAGTCGAAGCGCATGCAGTGTGCTTGCCACATATGCTGGTGGCACATGCTGTTGGTGTGACATTGACGTAGCACTGTCCCTGATAGAATCATGGCTTCCCCTTTGACTGACCACTGCTGACAATCATAATAAGCTGTCTGGATTTGTGGCTGCACTGAAAAGCTAGCACTGACTAGAATTATTGTGAGGTTGTACGTTCTGAATGAAGTGACAGAGTGCAAAAAATTAAGACAAAGCCTAGCAGACTTGTTGTGAGCATCTAAGCAAGCACAAGTGAGTACGTTTGAACAGAGCAAGAAGTAATATTTCTTCTAAGCTGCTCTGATATTCCATGTACGGCATTGTGGATGCTGATGCAAATTGCATAGTTGACTCCTGGTTTTGGAAACAGTTACCACACATAGACCTCAGGGGTTTACACAGAAGGAAATAGATGCTGGTCAGGAGCTCTGAGGTGTACCCTGCTCCAGACCATGAGATTAGCCCCTGTCTCTGCATGTAAAACTGTCTTGCAGCAGCATTGTTGGTCAAGGTGTCAATGTTTCTAAGTGCAGGATTAAATGTAGATAGCTGTATTCTAAATGAGTCCGAGATGTGTCATGTTGATGTGGTTAGGTTGGCGTGTAATCAATGGAGTATGCAGACAGTCCCAGAGATGCTGGGGACTGCTGGTCAAGATAATGGCCTGGAGGAGCAAGTGGTGAGCTGTCGAATACCTGCTTTTATTCTCATGTTGGGAACTGTCACCATCTAGTTTCTCTCATCAATGGGAGAATAGGAAACTGCATACAAGTGAGATAAGAATAAGTAATAATGAGATGTAAATACATAAAAGCAGATCTCTCAACACTCACTAGTGAGAATCTCATTTTGCCTTTCAAAGCTTTGGTTGAAAATTGGATTTTCTTTCTCAATGTTGGGAATCTAATTTCCCCAATCTCGCACCAAACATTCGCCCAAACTGACTTGCCATAGTCCACATCTTTCGGGGGATGGGAAAGTTCAGCCTATCCTCTCTACATCTGCTCTCTCTGTCCTTTTAGAATTGTGTCAGTGTCTATGAGGCCACGTCTCATTCTTTTACATTCCAGATAGTACAAATTCAAGCTCCCCAATCTCTTCCCAAAGAACAATATCCAAGGAAAACTTATGATGTACTCCCTCAATGACAAGTATACCTTTCCTGAGAGAAGAGGACCAGAACAGCGCACAATATGCCAGTGCTCTATAAGGTTGAAACAAGACATTTTCACTCCCGTAATAAAATCCTATATATAAAAGCCAATATGCTATTTGCACTCTAATATGTTTCATTCTGAAGAAGTATTATACCAGATTTAAATAGCTTTTTCTCCCACAGATGTTACCAGAGCTGCTGAGATTCTCCAACAAAGTCTGTATTTGTTTCAGATATCTGCAGTATTTTGCTTTTGTTTGATAGAATTCCTAAAATTGGACTATATTTAAAAGACTTGTTTCTCTTTCTCAAATTTCAGTCAAACTCATTTTCATATCACTGAGTCAAATCCTGTTAAGAGCTAGTAAAATTGATCAAAATTTTAACATCTAACCCTTTTTCTACAATTAGAAAAAAACTTGTAATGGTGATTGATTCAATCTGGAAGTGTGACTAGTTTTAGAATCATTGAGTGATAAAGACATACAGTAATAAAACAGGCCATTCGGCCCTACTTCTCCATGCCAACAAGGTTTCCTAAACTGAACTAGTCCCATTTGCCTGCATTTGATCCTTATCCTTCTAAACCGCTAGTATTCATGTAGCTGTCCAAATGTCTTCTCAATGGTGTAATTGTAATTTTGTGTGTACTCTGGATGCTAACGTCATATTTTTCTGAAGCAAGCAACAAAAGATGATAGAATATCAAGTTGCATTTTTGTAACATGCAAAATTATATCTTTTTTTAGGGCTAATTTCACTGACATGTTAAACTAGAGCAAAGACTTTACACAACCTGCGGAAACTCCAAACCAGAGCATTAATTTGTATAAATTTTGAACCTAATTCTTTATAATTTGTTTTTATCAAAATAACAATCATTTTGCTAAAATAGACTGTAGAACATTTTAATGATAAAGTCACCTTTAAAATGAGCAAGTCCTTTTTAATTTAGTCACATTGCACCATAGAAACCCATAAGATAAAAGAATCAAAGAGAGAGAATTGCATAAAGTGGAGCTTTCCAAAGAAGGATTTTTAATATAAAAATTGTCTACCTTTGTAAAAGGATATTATATAATTTAAAATTATGGTTATGTATAACAGCTCTTACCCATACTTTAGAGTAAGTATCTTCCATAGGAGGAATATCTGTATGATTATTATTTACAATTAATATAATTCAATGTGTATAATATTATGTTAGGAAGAGCATTTTGGCCAATTATAATTCCACAGGTTCTTAAAATTAGGTTAGGAATGATTAAAATCAAACATCTTTCCTCTTTAATGATTGAAAACTTTGGCAAGTTAGATGTAAATTCCACCATTTTAACAGCTGGTATATGTCATTTTATTTTTTTAACTGATATCATGCAGTAGTCCAAATGCTGAGCAACAAAAAAGTATAACACTTTCCGGAAAGAGCATGAAAAATGTCCTCTTGCATTTGACTGTCACTACATATTAAGAAACCATGCAACAGATCGGTTGTCAATTTTTAAATAGTAATGCACATATCTACAGTAACATCAGGCAGATGCCAGCTGAGGTTCAGAATGCATTATTGAATTGTGAAATCTAGATGGGATTACGATAGCAGAACATGACATGAAACAATTCTGAGCTGACAGTTGCTTTAGCCCTTTTATAACCCCGATTCAACTTCCCTGCCAAGAAGATAAGTTAGTCCTGTTTTAACAATTTAACACATCGATGCAATTTAACAAGTTAAAACTCCAATTTCATTCTCAGCAGAAATATCATCTGAAAAAACATTGTGTGAAATCCATCTCCTTTACTTCAAGGCCAGAAGTTTCCACTTGGTTGCATTGTTTTCTTTGGCTTTATTTTGGTAAATTGGTAAATTGGGAAATTCAGAAAATCACCGCCAAATATCATGAAATCTTATGAGACTTGAACTTCTACGATCCGTTACATTGGTTGTAAAAAAAAATCAGTCACAAAATTGATCATGCCTTTCCTCAGGCTTGTGGTAACTTTCATTATAATATAAGAAAGCATTTGGTTATAACAGCTGAAAGATAGGGAAATAATTTATTCTTTCAGTCAAATCAATTATTCTTTGCTTCCCTGTTAGAACTGGTGTTAATAAATATTAACGATATTAATTGCTTATGATTTCTATCACCTTGTTATTTATTATGCCATTTTGATAAAATAATCAAAATATACATGAGATTACTTTATTGTAGTTGATCTATCAATACTGCTCTAACTATTCTGTTTGTATATTACCAATAATTTCAAAAGCAGTCAAAGTAAACCAATTACCCAGTCTGTGTTTGGTCTAACCAAAGTATAGAAAATAACATTGTGAACAGCAAATGCAGTAGACTAGATTGAAAGATGGACAGGTAAATGCTGTTTCACCTGGAAGGTGTGGTTCGGTCCTTGGACTGAGAGGAGGGAGGAGGTGAATGGGCAAATATTATCCCTTCTGTGATAATAAGGTTCCAGGTTCCATGGGTGAGTGAAGAAGTGTGAGGAGTGATGGGGGAGTTGACAAGGGTGTCAATGGTCCCTGCAGAATTCTGACAGTGGAGGAGGGCGATGATGACATCCTGCTGGAGGTAGCAAAAATTGCGAAGACGAGTAGCATGGGAACCGAGAACCAGGGGAACACTACCGTTGTTCCAGGAAGGAGAGGAAGGAATGAGGGCAGGCATGATTGAAATGATCAGATAGGGCTGAGGGACTGGTCAACCACAGTGTTGGAAAATCCCTCAGTTGAGGGAAAAGAAAGTCATTTCGAGACGCCATGGTGGAATGTGGGATCATTGGAACAGATGCAAAAGAGATGGAGTGAAACTAATAATCTTTGGTTCAGCATCTATTCATTTTTTGTGAGATGCTTTGTGATGTTTATTTATTATAAAGCTGCTTTATAAGTACAAATTGTTCTGTTGAATTTTACAACTCAAAGGCTCTCCAAAATACTAACATATTACTGGAAGGGAAAGATTATGTATTGTATCTCATGTTGAAATCTGGAGCTTTCCTTTCTGTAATTCAAAGCTGAAGGTGAAGGGAAGAACTGACAAAATCTGTTAGATCTCTAATCTAGCAAGACACAGAAACACATTACTTGAAGTTCACAAAATCCAATTCCTATCAAGTGCAATGATTGGAAAGTACATATATTAAATGCATTTATTGCATGAGGGTTACAACATCTGTTCTCAAAACATGAGATGATAACTCAAATCTCTCCTCACATTTGTCAAGTTACCTGTATACTTTGATGACATTATGTATTCGGGATTAAATTCAGCATTACTTTGTAATAACTATTCATACACTCAACAGCAATATCTGCACATGACAGAACAGGGTTACATAAGCAAGTTTTATATTTAACAATTACATTTCCATCTGCTATTCAATCAGTTTAAATAGGTACACACTGATCTAATTGAAATCTGTGAATGTGTCACATTATCTGTTGCAGTGTCTATTTAACAGAATCAAAAATTGCATGTCAACTGAAAGGATAAAACTCATCAGAGATCTGTCATTAGTGAAGGCAAGCATCACTTCAGGCCTAACTAAATTCACAAGGCAAGAAAACGATGACTCACAGTCCAATCTAAGACCTTTAACAGGAATTTAGTGAAACTTGAAATAACTTGCATTTGCTCCACACTCTGATTTCCATTCTTAGGTGACCTAGGAACTTTCAAAGGTAATTGAGAAGTTTGAAATTTACTGCCAGCTGCTCAATGTGTTTTCTTGTAATGAAAGTTAACTGATTTTCAATGTTGTTAAGCCTGAAATATATTGATAAAGATTCCTATCATCTCACAGGTCTAACAATCCTGCACCTCTTCCAACTTCAATTCATTTTCCATTCACCTCTATATAAAGCTTTGCCTCAGGTCATATTGAAACGACAACTGTCTAAACCTTGGCCATCCATTCACCAAAAAGTTTTTACAAATTATCAATCTCCTCAATTACACTCTCACCTCCACGTTTGATACTTTTATTCCCAGTGAAACCCTTATCTCTTTAAATCTTGGTGTACCTATGGCATTCAACTGGTTCAGCTATTTACTAGAACATGCCTCAAGCAATATTGAACCTGCCCTCTTCTACAATAATCAATCTCATTTCCAGAAGCACTCTGGAAGGTAAAGATAACTTTGGCTTTATTTCACCATCAGCCATCTCCTTAAACTCCATCTCTTCTATCACCTGTATCCTTACATACAACAAATACAAAAAACGTCTTTGTCACTAAACCATTCATTTAGCTGCTTTTGGTAATTTCCCCTTTCCTTGCTTGCCAAGTCAGGTCTGCAAACTCCCCGAGACCAGAACTCACATCTTTCTTTAGTTTCTGTCTTACTGCATAGTCCCTCCAAGTCATCTTTTTCATGAGGCTCATGTGAAATTTTGAATGGTACAATAAAGAAATAAGCTATTCAGCCCATTCTATTTGTGCTGGTCTCTGCAAATCAGTTACATCCTTCTGGTATAGATATGCATTTTCTTTACTTTCAGGTGTTTATCCAGTTGCTTTTGGGCAGAGGATGGTAAAGTTGATCTCGAACATGAGTGCTGTCATATCTCAAGGATTTCTGCTGATGATTGACTCTGTTTAAACGATGGCCAATATCACACAGAGTCATCCATGCCTAGCCAACAAATAGATGATGACCCATGCCATTTGTCTACAAGCTACGGCTGTTTCTTTGCTTAATATTGATCACAGGATCACTTTGATGACTGAACACCACTCTCGACTGCAACCTGGTGATTTTTGGCTCTTGGTTCACAGGGACGTAGAAGGTGGCCCTGAAGGGAAAGAGGGAAACAGGGCTGATGGCAATGGAAGTTCTTTCAAGGTGTCCCCATATCATTATCCTTGTCCTCCCTCTCTGTGACAAAGCTGTATGTCTTGCACCATGCTTGGTTCATTTTTCATAACCATTTTAGCCTACTGCTTCAAGCAGGTTGGAGACAAAAAAATACAAATTCTGGAATCCAAAGTAGACAGGCAGGAGGCTGGAAGAACACAGCAAGCCAGGCAACATCAAGAGATGGAGAAGTCGACTTTTTAAGTGTAACTCTTCTTCAGGACTGGGGGTGGGTGTAAGGGAAACTGCAGATAAAGGGGATGGTGGGTCGGGGTGGTAAAGTGCGGATAGGTGAAGACAGTAGAGGGTACAACTGGGTCGGTTAATGGGTGGAATGAATCCAGTAGGTGTCTGGGAGGAGTAGAAGGGTGGGGATGGGACTGGGAAGGGAGTCAAGGGATGGAAATGGAGGTTATTTGAAATTGGAGAACTCAATGTTGAGTCCTCAGAGCTATGTGGAGAAGACCACATCAGGAGCAACTGATGCAGTAAACTAGGTTGAAGAGAAGCAGGTGAACCCCTGTCTCACCTGGAAGGACTGTTTGGGGCCCTTGCTGGAGGTGAGAGGTACGGTGTACCGGCAGGTTTTGCATTTTTCGGGTTGCAGGTTAAGGTACCCGGGGGTTCGGGGATTGGTGGGAAGAGTGGTGTAAACCCAGGACTGTCGAAGAGAATGGTCCCTGCAGAATGCAAAGAGGGTTGGGGAGAGGAAGGTGTTCTTGGCGGTGAGGGCTAGTGGGTGTTGGTGTAAGTGTTTAAAGATAATGAATAGATGAGGAGACCAGTGGGGGGGTAGATGAAGAGAAGGGGGTCTCTGCCTTATTGCATTTGGAAGGGGGTGGTTTAGACCAATGGAACAAGAATGGAGGGGATGCATTGTTGGGCTGTCTGGATGACAGAGGGAGGAAAACACTTTGTTCCAAATAGGTGGACATCTGGGATGCTTAGGAGTGAAATGTCTCTTCATCTGAGCAGATGTGGCAGGGGCAGAGGAATTAGAAGAACGGGATAGAGTTCTTGCAGGGTACTGGGTGGGAGGAGGTGTTATGGGAGTTTTTGGGTTTGAAGACTGTCACCAGAGATGGAAATGGAGAGATCAAGAAAGGGGAGGGAGGTATCCTAGATGGACCAAGTGAATTTGAGAGCGGGGGTGATGTTGTGAGCAAAGTCGATGAACTGCTCCAGTTCAGCCTGGGTGCAACACGCAGAAGAGATGGGGCACAGTGCCTATGTAGGTGCTGAAGAGGGACTGTTCAATATAGCCAACAAAGAGGCAAGTGTAGCTGGGGCAATCCGGGTGTCCATGGCCATCCCCTGGATTTGGAGGAAATGGGAGGAGTTAAAGGAAATGTTATTAAGGGTGAGGACCAGTTCGGCGAGGCGGAGGAGGGTATAGGTGGAGAGGGGCTGGATGTGTCTGTTGCAGAGGAAGAAGTGGAGAGCCTGGAGACCATCTGTGTGGCCATCCATACCCCACCAACCCCCCTGAACCCCAAGGTACCTTACCCTGCAACCAGAAAAGCTACAAAACCTGTTGGTACACCACCCCTCCTCACTTCCATCCAGGTCCCCAAACAATCCTTCCAGGTGAGACAGAGGTTCACCTGCTTCTCTTCCAACCTAGTTTTCCACATCAGGTGCTCTCGTTGTGGTCTTCTCTACATCGGGGACACCAAACAAAGACTTAGGGAACAGTTCGCTGAGCATCACAGCCGGGCCTGCAGGGGTCAACCGGACCTCCCAGTCACCACCGATTTTAAATTCCCTTCCTACTACCTTTCTGATATGATCACCCTTGGCCTCCTCCATTGCCAGAATGAACGAAACCGCAAATTGGAGGAACAACACCTAATCTTCTGCCTGGGCAACCTACAACCCAGAGGACGCAACATTGAGTTGTCCAGCTTCAAATAACCTCCCTTCCTGTCCCCCAACTCCCTTCTGAGCCTCTCCCCCTCCCTTCCACTCCTCCCAGCCACCTACCAGATTCATTCCTCCCATTGACCAGCCAGGTCATACCCTCTGCCTGTCTTCAACTATCCTCACTTCACCACCCTGCTCCCACCATCCCTTTTATCTGAAGCTCCTCACACACCCACCCCCAGTCCTGAAGAAGGGTTACACCCGAAACATTGACTTCTCCATCTCCTGATTGCTGTGTTCTTCCAGCCTTCTGCCTGTCTACTGCTTCAGTTTAGCAGTAAACTAAGTTGGTAAAATATTATTTAATTTGAAGATAATTACTGCAGTACTACTTTATACTTAGCCTATTCAATAATAGTTAATCTCCTAAAATATTTCAGCTGATAACAACTTCAGGTTCAGAAATTTTTTTAGACTTTTTATTTAAATGAGATAATGATCAGCTTTGCAGTGAATTTTTTTAACCTCAATGTTCTGAAGCCAAAATTATCTTTCCCCTAATGAAACTTAGGAAGGACTTTATGATTTAGGTATGAATATTGCTACATAGGACTTCTAAAACCAAGCTCTTAATTTTAAGCAATAATACAACAGTAAACCGAGAGCCAATTATTTTGATAAAAATGATGGTTAATATTTGTTTCAAGCATTTTGTAAATGTGCCAACTTTATTTTGAGGTAATCATTTCTGATTACATTCCTAAATAACAAGTTATTTTTCAACTTTGTAAGTACAAAAAGAAAAATAAAGTTCATCTTAACTATCAAGGACAACAGAATACGATGTTATTATCAGCGCACCTCAGAATTCGGAATTAGGGCATAAAAGCCATCTGACCAAAAAAAGCTAACATTATAACAGTGCTCCAATCTGTTAAGACACAAACTTTTAAATCAAATATTATATGTTTTATTCATTATGGCTGCACTTACTTTTGAAATTTGATTGTTACTGATGAACAGTATCAGACAATTTATTACAATAATAATATTGTCAAAGTATTTTAAAGCATCCGGAACGTTTCATCAGGTATAAATTAGGTTGGTCAGGTGGATGTTGCTTTCCCTGCTGTGAGTGTTTAGCACAATAGCTAATAGTTTGCCTTTTATTAGAATTTTAAATCTAAAAGCACATGTCAAAGCACTTTCAAGTGGTAAAAATAAATAATGCAGTCTTGTCAGATTTAATATTTCCTTGTTTGCAGTATAGATATTGATTTGTATGATACTTGAGTTCAAAGGTTTGTAAAACCAAAGATCAGTGTTATTGATCTCCAGCTAACATACATTGTTGCTGCCGCAAGACTGTGGGAGCCTCTCTTCAGCTTCATTCACACTCCCCAGTTTTCCTGCTAGTGAAAAATCAACACTGCTTTGCACCAATTTTAAATTAGAACGTAAACTAGATTCATGCAATGTTTTTAGCTTAAATGCAATATTTGTTTTCTTTATTCATTTGTGGGATGCAGGTGTTGCTAGCTGGCTAGCATTTATTGTCCATCTCTAGTTACCCTTCAGAAGGTGGTGGTGAGCTGCCTTCTTGAACTACTGCAGTTCATCTGCTGTGAGTTGACTCACTGTGATTATGGAGGAAATTCTAGGATTTTGACCCAGCACCAGTGAAGGAACAGTCATGTATTTCTAAATCAGGATGATGAGAGTGGCTTTGAGGGGAACTTGAAAGTGATTGTGTTCTCATTTATCTACTGCCCTTCTCCTTCTAAATGGAAGTGGCTGTGGATTTGGAAGATGCTGTCTGAGGATCTTTGGTGAATTTCTGTAGTGCGTCTTGTAGATAGCACACATTGCTGCTACCAAGTGTCAGTGAACATCCCTACTTAAGACTTTATGATGGAAGGAAGGTCATTGATGAAGCAGCTGAAGACAGTTGGGCTAGGACACTATCCTGAGGAATTCCTGCAGGAATGTCCTAGAGCTAAGATGACTGACTTCCAACAACCATGACCATCTTCCAAAGTCTCAGGTATGACTTCAACCATTGGATAGTTTGCTCCTGATACCCATTGTTTCCATTTTTGATTGGAATCCTTGATGCCACATTGGTTTGAATGCAGCCTAAATGTCAAGTTTTGTCACTCTCACCTCACCTCTGGAATTCAGCTCTTTTGTCCATGTTTGAACCAAGGCTGCAATGAGGTCAGGAGCTGAGTGACCCTGACAGAACCCAAACTGGGTGTCACTGGACAAGTTATTGCTGAGCAGGTGCTGCTTGATAGCATTGTGGATGACACTTTCAATCACTTTACTGATTATTGCAAGTAGACTGATGGGGCGGGTTGGATTTATCCTGCTATTTATGTGCAGGACCATACCTGGGCAATCTTCTGCATTGTCAGTAGATGCCAGTGTTGTAAATGGACTGGAAGAGCTTGGCTAGGGGAGCGACAAGATCTGAAGTACAAGTCTTCAGTACTATGGCTGGAATGTTGTCAGGGCCTATTGCCTTTGCAGCATTTCCTTTGCAATGTTGAGGCCTCCCAGGGCAACTCCCTCCTAACTGTATCACTGTGCTGCCACTTCTGCTGGGACAGGGGCATCCCATATGTCGATGGGACAGGGCATATCCAGGAATGATGATGGTAGTGTCTGGGACATTGTCTGCAGGATATAATTCTGTGAGTATGACTATGTCAGACTGTTGCTTGACTAATCTGTGAGACGGCTCTCCCAATTTTGCCACTAGCCCCGAGATGTTAGTAAGGAGCACTTTTATAGGTTCGACAGAGCTGTTTCTGCCATTGTCTTTTGCATTGCCGAGGTCAATGCCAAGTGATCCGTCCAGTTTCATTTCTTTGAGACTTTGTAGTGATTGGTACAACTGAATGGCTTGCTAGGCCATTTCAGAAGGCAACTGAGAGTCAACCATATTGCTGTGGGTCTAGAGTCACATGTAGGCCAGACCAGGTAAGGATGGCAAATTTCTTTCTCTGAAGGACATTAATGAACCAGATGGGTGAAACCAGTATTGATGCAAAGTAAAACTACTATGAAACGGGTGTGAAGTGCAGTTTAAATGCATGCCTTGTTAATTTGCTCTAGCGTTTGAAAAGTTTAATGATATCCACTAAGCATTTTTCAAATTTATGTCATAATCGCAAAGGAATTATATAAAATTAGGTAATGGTATGACTTGTGATATAAAAGAATGAACTTGCTTTTGCAAAGTAACAATTGTATTCTGCCTACTGTTTGTTAATGCTGCCTGTTGTTTTATCATATTGTATTTACTGATTAGAAAAAGAGGTATCAAACTGGTTGATAGGTTTAGATTAATGTAATATCTGCTGTGTTATTTTATTTTCATGGTAATGTGATTATTCAAAGCAAAGTGACAAAGATATGTGGCTCCTGTTTATTTTTTAATTGATGAGTTGCCTTCAGATATCATTAATTTCAAGCAGTATTTGTTGCATGTTCCAAAATATCAATTAGTAAATGCATCTATTTCCATTTGTTATGCAAGTCTACTTCTAAACTGCCATTTCCATTATAATCACATGACTATATAGGCATATTATTTTCCTAAACAAATGAATTCTATAGCTGTGCCTAACAAGGCTGATTGAATGTGATGACCTTTCTTGGCAATAAAAGCGGTACAGTAGGGTCACTTTGAAATCTATCATCAGATTTCAAAGTGTTAGTTAGACATTTCATCTCGATGTTCATTTATGTTGCCTATTCAAATAAAGTGATGACGCTGTATAATGAAAACAGCAGAATTCAGTAAAATTGCTTCTATTTAATATTGATAAATAATTGTTCAGAGAGCAACAGCATCCTGGTCTGGGATAATGTCTTTTGACTGCTACTTCTGAATACATTGAAGGAGATAGTTAAGGTATTGACCACCTGGTTCAAAGGTTAGGGACACCACTACTGCGCCATCTGAGCTCCTCGTTGTAGACATTTTCTTTATAATCAAATATGATACACTGGTATCAACAGTCTTTGTCATCGGCTCCATTTTGCAGAAGAAGCAAAACTCCTCCCAATAGTTTTAATTTGTCAAGGATTGTAAGGTTGCTTTATGATAAACTTATATAAGGAAAGACATAGATAAATTACCTCTACATGTTAAGATAACTCTTTGCAGACTTATAAAGCAACAGGATCTGATCCTTGTAAACTTATTACATCTTCCTGTCTATCTTCACTGTGTTGTCTATTCACTTTTATGGATGTATATCATTTTTCAAAGATGAATGGTCATTGTCTGACATGATACTTACGTTATCCATGTTGTCATTCTTTGAGTGGCAGTTGATCATATTTAGCTCAGATATGTCACCCATTTCTTCACAGTTTTTGACCATTGCTTTTGACAACATCATAACATAATGACATTGTATTTTTCTACGAACCCATGTACCCATATGAACTCTTATGCCATGTCCTGTTTCAACTTGTTGGTAGCTGATCATGATTTCACACCAGTTTCTCTCTTCTTTCCAAGTCTACAAACATGGTTGGCTCCAGTCCACTAATGGATTGCTGAAAGCGACATGAGGATCTTCACACTGGAATCTCACATGTTGTGATGTCATCTAAACAACTTAAAGGTGCACTGCCTTTCTAGGATCTATGTAACAATACAACATCCTTGACCCCATGAATTTTTAAAGTTATATTCACCTTTATCTTAACTTACCCAGTGGGGTGTCACGTTATACTCCAACTTTAGGATTTTGTTGCCTTTTGTAAAATTTCACCTTGTGTTTTTAAAAGATAATTAACATAGTTAAAAATCACACAACACCAGGTTATAGTCCAACATGTTTATTATCTGAGCTGTGATGGCACCTATTGTTAAAGCTATCTTGACAATGTAACTTTTAAAAAGTTCTGGAATTTAAATATGAAGAAACCAAAACTAACATGATCATTCTAAAAGATGAAAAACTTAAGCTAAATTTGCTTAATACTACATTCCATGACACTGCAATCCTGTTGCTATAAATTCTGTCCAATGATTCCGCTCCACAACCACCTGATGAAGAAGCAGTACTTCAAAAGCTTGTACTTCCAAATAAACCTGTTGGTCTATAATGTGGTGTTGTGTGATTTTTAACTGTATCCACAACAGCCCAACACCCCCAAAGGAAACTCTAAATCAGAATTAACATAATTAGGCTAAAATCATTTAGGACAACAAATTCTTTTGTTTTAGTTGTTGGTCATGGGTGATACGATTCACTACCTGCCAATTTTAGTGAAAACTTAGGTGAGCAAAAGTAAAACAATCCCACCTCAACTCTATGATTATAATGTGGTCCCAAGTGTTGCCTGCACTGAATTAGTCTGCATAGCACTCCTGACAGACTCTCACATTGCAGAGGGACAAATAGCTTTCTGAATAAATCGTATGTGCAAGGTAGGCCACCCTCTATACTGGTGCAATCCCTATAAGAGTAAAGTGGCAGCAGTACACTGGAGGCCACTATATGATTAGTGTGGAGCAGTGATATAGACAAGACTTTACAGTACTTAGTATGAAACGAATGGACAGCTCCATGGTAGCACTGATGAGCTATCCGTGAAGCAGTAGTTATCTCAACTTTCACTTCAACACAAGCAGAAACTCTTAGTACGGAGAGTAGAAACTCATCATGAGTTCCCCAGCACCAGCTAACCAGGCTTAGACAGCAATCATTATAGGTGCAGAACACATTGTTCAACTTGCCATACAGTTTTTCACAACAGTCCAACAATCTGTGCTCCACCAGAATACAAAGATTGCTGAGGTGCATCTGAGTGGAAGACACAATTACATAACAACATTGACCTGCTGACTCTTAGACATGACAGCACTTGTCGCCTACCAATATCATTCTGCCAGTGGTGTCACTATTGCCTCTTCGCCAGCCAGACCAGACTACTGCCAGTTCTGTTAAAATGATGCAGTATAAAGCCAGGCTGTTAAGGCCTAAAGCTGTTCAAGATTATCCTGCAAAGCAAACGACAATCTCCTGCAGTGAAAGTCAGCAGCCTTCCATTAGCAATGATGCAGCCATAGAGGTAGCAGGCCAGAAAACCCACTAGACAGGCAGCAAATATGTTTTGTTCTGTTTTCTGTTGATGTTTTATTGGAGAAAGTTGTTGTGCAAAGATATTTCCTTTTTTGTTAATTGTATGATGTTGTCCAAGTGAATTTTGTGTGGTGAGTCTAAGAATAGTGAGTTTTTGTCTGGCGGGGAGGGGGGAGGCAGTTCATTTCAACTGAAGCAAAGATTAATGATGTGGTACCTCTTGCTTTATTCTATTACATATAGTGATTATAGTCTTCTCCCTACCTCCTCTTGCTTCTCAGTCCTCACCTAATGTGATCTCTCAATCCCAGGAAGTAAATACTGACCATCTCAGTCACGATGCTTTGGAGGACCCAATGCCAAATATGAACTGCAAAGGTCACACCCAGTGATCTAAGCTAGACCTTTGCTTTAGGAGGCTCAATGGCTTAATCAATGGTGCTGCAACGAGTTCAATTATTTTCATTGAAATTCCTCTGACTTCATTTGGATGCATAATAGAAGGACTGAACTATGTGTGAAGTTTTCCCTTGTTACCAAGCAGCTATCTTATAATATGGTTTACAAGGCTGAAGACGGTAGGCACTGCCACCAGTCACAGAATAAAAACATCATGTGTGTTGCAAACAGAGTGAGCATTTACTGAAATTAACTTCTTGTGCAGTTACACACGAGGTTCACTTGATGAATATTCACTTGGTTAATATGGGAGGGGCCATAAAGGCACGTGCATGCAGTTGCTGACAACCTATTTCATGGGAAGCCCAATGTCCTTTCATTCTAGTGTCCCAGCGTCAGACATAAAAGTCCACTCTCCTTCTATACTGTGCCTCTGTGTCTTCCCTGGTATCTGCCTACAATGGCAAACTGAGAGATGATTCTGGGAGAATCCTCTGTTGTAGAACGGAAGGGCAACAGTAGACCTTATATGCCACTGGGAGATTCCAAATCATAAAAGAGGTTGTACAATTCAGGGAATACTTCCTTTATGAATTGTAGCTACCTCAAGTATTGTTCCTAGCTTGCTGCTAATCTTCCTTGCAGAAGATTCTTTGTGGATTAGGCTTTCTGTGGAGTCCCTTCCTAACCCCTGTCACAGAGCTTTTCTGTTTCTGTCTAATCCTCTCCACAACCTGCTCATTTTTTGCAAAGTGCCAGACTTGCTTGTACCGTAACTGTACAAAGTAATGTTATTTCCTACCATTCTTCAATTAGCAAAACATTTCAAATTGCTCCAATAGCTCATCACAAGAGTTTTCTATAAACTTTATGTTAGTACAGGTAAATGAAAAGCATCTTAAATGTAAGTTATTGAGTGATAATAGACCCTGAAAAGGACCTAATTTACTTTGTATTGCTTATAATTTCAGGAGTAAATAATGAGAATGCTGCCTGTCATATACTGATAAAATTTGATCTATTGGTATTGTGTCAGCATCTTCACTACAAGACACAGAATTGTGTAATTTTCTCTGTTCATTTAGATTATTTCAACTGTTTTAAACTGAAAATAGATTGATAAATTTACTATAATTAACATCACTTCAGTTTGCTACAGTTTGTCGTACTTTAAAATGCTAAAATGTTCAATGAATTAGCATCACATTTCCGCAGCTTCAGTAAAACTGAGTGCTGTCAATGATGACAGATGTGAACAATTCAATTAAATTTGTTTATTTAGTTCCTTAAAAGAGAGAAGGAATTGGATCCCCTGTGTAGAACACAATCAGCTGCCACTTTAACATTCTGTTTGTCATTACATTATAGACTCCTGAAGAGCCGATAAAATAAAATTCTGGAACCAGGAGACCATTATTGTCTGTCAAATAACTTCAATGTTCTTTTAACTGCTGTTTTATTTCATTTTTGGATTGCAAGAAGTTCATAAGAATTATAAATGTCTGGAAATTTCTAGAATGACAAGAACATAAGTTTTGGGTTCTGCCTGATTATTATCAAGGCATTTTACAGGTAATTTAAATCAATGGACTATAAATATAAAATACACATTTGATGTAAGCCTGCCTCATCTACATTGGGTGGGTTAGGTTAAAATCAGGAATAAAGAACTTGAGTACAGTTTACTGGCAGTCACAGAATGGTATCAGACATGTTTGTTACTCTTGCTCTCTCATTCTGCAGGCACTATCCCATTAGAGTTTTCAAGCTATTAATCAATTCTTAGCATATAATAAATATTACAAAAATATAAAAAGTTCTATTTCAGAGGACGGTGTGTGGGTCTGGATGGCCTGTATCCAGTACTTACCATCAATAAGTGAGTTTAACAAGTGTATCGTGATAAATTATTTATTTCCTACTGGAAGATGCAAAATTAGAATAGTTTCAAATTACTTTTGGTATTAATGCTGCATCTATCACAGGTCAATGCTCAGTCATCTGGCTGCTTCCACTAACCAACAGATTAGTGTCTACATTATTAGATTTCATTATTTAGCAAAGCAAACTCTATTGTTCATTAAAGACTTAAGCAGAACTAGCACTACTAGCTTAACAGCATGGTTACCACATTAGACACTGAAGTTTACTTCATATTTTCCCCAAGAATTCTCTTATAAGACATATCATTCATAAAGTCACTTGCTTCTACAGAGACCAACCACTGGTATATCACAGTCCTCTGAAAAATTCTCTTAGCTTCAGCTATTCTCAGAAGTCAAAGTTTTATTTCTACGATTTAGGATTGGCATGGCACATATCCTGCTCAACAAAAGCTGTCAGTCAATTTGAGACAAGCAGTTCTCCATTGCAGCCAATGGCACAAAAAGTATTGATTGTTGTCAATTTATTCCAAGGACTTTGCCCAAAGATCAATACTGGATCCCTAAACTTTGTTGAATAAGAGTGGGATGAGGTCAGGGAAAAGTGATATGAGAGAGAAGACGGTCAGGGGATCAGATCCAATCTCAGGAGTTCAGAGGCAAAGGAAGAGGAATGATTTTCAACAGAGCCCCCACTTTCTAATCCTGATCTCTTGATCAGCAATGAATGTCTGACAACAAAGGAACTTGGATGCTGCAAATCAGAAAGAAAACAGAAATT
Source organism: Chiloscyllium plagiosum (assembly GCF_004010195.1). Classification (NCBI taxonomy): domain Eukaryota; kingdom Metazoa; phylum Chordata; class Chondrichthyes; order Orectolobiformes; family Hemiscylliidae; genus Chiloscyllium; species Chiloscyllium plagiosum. Next base: position 54,657,965 of record NC_057723.1, on the reverse strand, counting down.
GCTGCAAAACCTCAACAGGTCTGGAAGCATCTATGGACAGAAATCAGAGTTAATGTTTCAGACCCAATGACCCTACTTTAGTTCTGGTTGGCTCAAAGAAATATGCTGCCAATTTGTTTATGAAGAGCCTTACTAATATTCACCTGTAAGTGGGTGAATTTCTCACTTGCTCCCCTTCCCACTCCTCTAGCTACAGATCACTGAGAGACTGGAGAGTGTTCAAAAAAGATTTACAATGTTGTTGCCAAGGTTGGAAGGTTTGAGCTATTGGGAAAAGTTGAATAGGCTGGGGTATTTTCCCTTGAGCGTTGGAGGCTGGGCAGTGACATTGCAGAGGTTTTTAAAATCATGAGGGGCATTGATAGAGTGAATAGTCAAAGTCGTTTCCCCAGGTAGGGGAGCCCAAAACAAGGGGGTGTAGGTTTAAGGTGAGAGGGGATAGATTAAAAGGGACCTATGGGTCAACACTTTCATGGAAAAGGTGATGCATGTATGGAATGAGCTGCCAGAGGAGGTGGTGGAATCTGGTACAATTACAACATTTACAACATCTGGATGGATAAATTAATAGGAAATATTTAGATGGAGATGGGCTAAATGCTGGTACATGGGATTAGATTAGTTTAGGATATTTGGTCAGCATGAATAAGTTTAACCAAACAGTCTGTTTCCTTTCTGTACATCTCTATGACTCTATTACTGACCAATGGTCTTTCTTCCAATTATGAGCTGTTATGAAGTTTAAGGTGTGTACTGTACCTTTAAGAGAGAATGAATGCTGTTCTGAACTGAGAGCTTACAAGCTGTGTATATGACTAGATGGCAGTCCAAGAATGTCCTGGAAAATTGAAAATTTTGCTGTGAAATGGATACCTGATTTTTGTTTGCTGTTTTGGCAACAATTCAAATTTAACCAATCAGTTTAAATTCTGCCTCTGTATACTAAAATCCAATTGAGTTGGAATTTAATGTTTTGCCAACATCAAACCAACAAGACAATCTGATGTTGGGAGTATGAAAATGCTAGATTTTGAAAATTGGACAGAGAGCAACTGCTATTGGGAGACAGAGAGACAGAGAGAGAGAGACAAGGAATTAGGAAGCACCTTCTGTCAAAGGTACCTTTTCATATGAAATATATTTGCAGTAAAAAGAAAGAAGATGACCCAGGGAGTTCATCAGCTGGAAGAGTGAAGTCGCAGAAGATGACAGCAGCTGTATTTGTTTTGAAATTAAGTTGATGTAATTTTATTAAGGGTCTTATTGGAACAACATATTGTTATAGAGTTGGAGGCAGATAATAAGCAGTTAAGAGAAAGGGGAGCTTACAGTTGTGAATAGTTGTTGTTTAATGTTCATTTTTAGAATTAAAAATAAATTGATATTATTTTCTTTAAATAGAGGAATTTGGGAGTTCTCTGTCACTCATATTTTAACAGATTACGAGGTGAGGTGTATTTTTCTGGGTGTTTGATTTAATTAATAGAAGGATTCATTGCTGTGTCTTAATGGAGTGTACAGTGCCATGCGGCCCATCATAAAGGGCTATATTAAATTCAAACTGTTGAGGCTGCTAAATTTTTGTAGCTTTATTTTTCTATTTTAGATTTCTCACATCACAAATATTTTGCTGTTGTTGCATAGCCTAAAGTATCTGGTGGACTTCAAATTCATTCTCAAATAAATCACACTCAAGAAGTCTGGTGTTAATACGATTTCAGATTTTTATTGATTCTTTCTTTCTTGTTAGTCTGTTCGCAGAAAACGTTGTAATAAACATCACTAACTCAAGACTTAATGAAAACATTAACCAAGGAAAAAATGTCAAAATATCTGAATATGCATAAATAAGAAATTATTTTTATCACAGTATATTTCAAATCAAGTGGTTCTACTTCAAAGTAGACTGATAACTCAGAACAGACTGCTGTTGGCGAACTTTTACAAAAAAGAAGGGAATATGATTGACACATTGCTCTCCAGGTGTTCAGTGGTTGAATTATTCCAGATTTGCATGAGTCAAAAGAATATATTAGTTTTATTAAAATTCTCACCCTCTGGGGCATTTCATTATGTAGAGAATGAATCAAGCTAATTTGATCAGTTGTAATAAAGTGATGTTTCACATGAAATTTAGAAATTAGTAATTTCTGCATTTACATTTCTCAGCTGGCAATAAACACTGTAGGATGTTGTAAGGCAACATGGCTCTCACAGACATTCACACACAGTACAGGCAGAATAACATATTTGAAAATGCAGCGGGGAGAATTCAGTAGTCTCTGATAATGGGCATTGAAAGAGCAATGCAGAGTTCACTCACGGTGTTGCCTCCAATGGCAGGTAGCACATAATTTTTGTGTGACCTCCTAATTTTCATGATTGTTGAGCTCAACAAAAGGCTCAAGTTCATTCAAGATTAGCCTCATTTAACGTTAGTCTGCATAACTTAAAGTTAGCCTGTCTAAAGCAAGTAGGCAAAAGTGAGGACTGCAGATGCTAGAGATGAGAGTTAAGAGTATGGTGCTGGAAAAGCACAGCAGGTCAGGGAGCATCTGAGGAGCAGGAGAATCGATGTTTCGGGCAAAAGCCCTTCATCAGAAATGTGTCTCTCATGTCTGAAGCAAGTACCTAAACTATTTGTTGTAGCAAGTCAGAGTAGGAGTAGAATGAAAAAAAGAGTGAATTGTGGTATGATTGGAAGAAAACCATGTTCCAAGACTCTCTGACACACAGTGAACACTTTGGATGAGGGAATATTATGGAAAAAGATTCATAAGAGAAAGTCCATACAAACTTTAAAATGAAAAATCGCATGACACCAGATTATAGTCCAACAGCTTTCAAAGCCTCATTCCTTCTTCAGGTAGCTAGTGAGAGAGGATACGTCAGGCACATAATTTTTAAGTAAAAGATCAAAGGGTCATACAACTGATGCAAATATGTTGAACAAATCTAAAAGGATATGGAGTCTTTAATTACTTAGAATTGAGATGATTGATTAATACGTAAACCCCAGAATTTCTTTCAAGTCACTGCCCAGGATAACTTAAAGTTTTATCTGTATAAAAGTGGTGACATTTCAGATCAGACAATGCATTTTAGGTGTGAGGCCTTGTTTAGACTCTGTGTACATCATAACCTGGAGTCAGGCTGGTTTTATTTCCAAAGTTGGAATTCATAAAATGCCACATTGACTGGTCACAAATTGTGTGTTTTTCGAAAAAAAATAGAATCTGCAAATGAAAATTCACCCCATAGATATTTGTGTGTGTGTGTGTTTGAGATATTGTATGTGTGCTTGAGAGGGAATGTGTGTGAGTGTGAAGGAGTATATGAATGTGAGAAGATGTGTGGGAGATAGCATGTATGTGAGACAGGATGTGTGTGTATGTATGCTTGAGAGAGAGAGTGTGTCTGTGTGCTTGATAGAGATTGTGTGTGCTTGAGAGAGCGTGCGTCTGTGAAGAATGTGAGTGTATATGAGCTTGAGAAAGTGTGTGAGAGTGTGAGAGAGTATATGTGTGTAAAAGAATGTGAGTGTGTGTGTTCTTGAGAGAGCATGTGAGAGTGTGAGGGAGTATATGTGTGTGAGAGAATGTGTGTGTGCTTGTATGCTTGAGAGAGAGTGTATGTGAGTGTGAGGGAATATATGGAACATAGAACAATACAACACAGTACAGGCCCTTCAACCCTCGACATTGTGCCGACCTCTTATCCTACTCTAAGATCAAACTAACCTACATACCCTACATTTTACTATCATCCATGTGCCTATCCAAGAGTAGCTTATATGTCCCTAATGCATCTGACTCTACTATCCCACTGCTGGCAGTGCATTCCATGCACCCACCACTCTCTGTGTAAAGAACCTACATCTGACATCTCCCCTAAACCGTCCTTCAATCATCTTAAAATTATCCCCCCTCACGATAGCCATTTCTGCCCTGGGAAAAGGTCTCTGGCTATCCACTCTATCTATGCCATTATTATCTTGGACACTGTATTATGTCACCTTCTTCACTGCAATGAGAAAATTCCTCCCTCCCTCAACCTTTCTTCATAAAACATGCCCTCCACTCCAGGCAGCATCTTCTCTGCACCCTCTCTAAAGCTTCCACATCCTTCCTACATTGAGGCGACCAGAACTGAACACAATATTCCAAGTGTGGTATAACGAGGGCTTTATAGAGCTGCAACGTAATCTGAAACACCTTGCTAATGCAAACCAACTTGGATGGCAACTTTGAGACAATGTGTGTGAGAGAATGTGAGTGCGTGTGTGTGTGCTTGAGAGAAAGTGTGCGAGAGTGAGGGAGTATATGCCTCTGAACGAGTATGCATGAGTGTGAGTGTGTGTGTCTGAGAGAGAGTGTTTGTGTATGAGAGAAAGTCTATGTGAATATGTGGGTTTGTTTGTGTAAGAGTGTGTGCAAGTGTGAGGGAGTCTGTGAGCGAGTGTGCGTGTGAGTGTATGTGTACATGAATGTGTGAGTGTGTATGAGAGAAGGTTTGTGTGAGAGCGTGTGTGCATACATGTGAGTGTGAGTGTGAGAATGTATATTGTGGTGGGGATCACCTGTAGTGTGACATGAACCTAAGACAGACTCTAAACAAGGTCTCACACCTGAAATGCATTGTCTTACCTGAGATGTCAGCTCTTGTATACGGATAAAATCTTTAGTTGTCTTGGGACAATGATTGAAAGAAATTCTGGGATTTACATATTAATCAATCAAAACCTGCATCTCCATTCCAACTTATTAAAGACTTAGCAGCCATCTAGATTTGTTCAATACATTCACATCAGCTGTATGACTAAATTAGGTGTCCGATGTATCCTCTCTCACTAGCTACCTGAAGAAGGAGTGAAGCTTTGAAAGCTTGTGGTTTTAAATAAACCTGTTGGACTATAACCCATGGTCATGTGATTTTTTAAACTTTCTCCACCCCAGTCCAATACCAAGACCTCCACACTACACAAACGTTGTGAAGGCAGTGAGAGCAGACAGCTATGGTAGTCAGTGGCAGGAGTCAAGTCCCAAGAACCTGGATATAGTGCTGCAAAGTTTCAATTACCTCTCACATAAGTCTTCAAGGTCAGTTTCTCTATCTTCAAATGCCATAGCTCACCAACTATACCTCTGGCCTCACATCCATAAAGCTTGTCTCCCATCAAGTTTCAGCAATCATAATTTATATCAAATACTATTAAAAACAGAAAATGTTGAAAATATTCACCAGGTATGGCAGTATTCTAATAAAGCGTTGGAAATCTATAATGTTTCTGTGTGATGGAAATTCCCTAACTTTCATCTTCTACAGTCTAACGATATCCCTGTTGTCTGGTCAGAATGGTCCATAATTATTATCATGGGCTTTGAAACTTCATATGTGATTTAGTGTTAACCCAGCATAGTGTAATATTTTCTGGACTCAGCAGTATTGTTTTATCAAGATGTTCTTTTGTTGATTCATGAATAAAAAGGCCATTCATGTGGCATATGACAACTTACTATCTTCTAGTATGTTGGACAGCATCTTTTAGAATAGCTCTTTTTTTCCAAACATTTTTTCCAAATGGTAGATGGTTAAAACAATATTATGAAGGTAGTTAGATTTTTGTACCAAGAGTGAGATGTCAGAATCAGTTTTTGCTTCCGCTGAAGTTTGGAAAGAATCAAATCACATTCAGAACAGTAAATCTGTTTCTCTCTCCACAGATGCTGGCAGATCTGCTGGGTTTCTCCAGCAATTTCTGTGTTTGTTTCAGATTTCCAGCCTTCACAATATTTTGCTTTTATTTTTGAAGATTATTATTCATGCATTTAGCTAGGCTCTCATCTTGAAACAGTATTGGATGCATTTCTCATGGTGTTGCCCTGTTCAGATATGTTAAGTGGATGCAAATTCTAATGTATCCATTTGAATTGGGAACTGGAACTTCAACAGCGCATCACATGGTTGGTTTGTTAACCAGTGAAATAACTCTTTATTGAAGTATTGCCTCATTTTCACTTATTCACTCTTTAGTAGTAGGTGTGGGACAAGAAGAATTTTGAAGGTTGTCTTCTGAATAAATTTACTTGTGCCTCTTTGTTGTTTATTATAATCACACATGCTTGCATATCTGGGCTCAAACTAAGTAATTCAAATGTGTTATAGCACACTTCCTTATGCATGTCATGCTGCAAGAGGACTGAGTCACCAAGGTGGAGACTGAGAGCCTTATAGCTCTTGGTCTCTTGTCATGATACAGTGCTGACATCAGGAACATTTCTCTTTCAGTATTATCAAACATCTGCTGCAAGACCGAGATAACATAGAAAGCACATTACAAATCTGCAATGTCTACCACCCAGAATTTTAAGAACAGAAGATGCATGAGCACACCATTACTTGCAAGCTCCCCTCCAAGCCACACACCATCCTGACTTGGGAATATGTCACCTTTCTTTCGATGTTGTTGAGTCAAAATCCTGGGATTCCATTCCTAGCAATCCTACGTATACACCTATACCTGCTGAAGGGGTTCAAGAAAGCTATTCACAAATTTTTGTGGATGCTACAGCTCTGAAATAAGGTAAGAAAATGCTGGAAATGTTCATTGTGTCCCTCAGCATCTTTACAGAGAGATGCAGAATTAAGCTTTCAGATCATAGCCTCTTGTGATTAGATTTGAGACTTTTCCTCCATTCACTATATTGAACAGAATTTTCTAATGAGTGGCAACCTCACATAGGTTGCCTCTCTGGGCCTTACTTTTTATGAAAGGAGAGAGCTCTGCATTCCTGAAGGGAGATTATACTTGGGGCTCCACCAGAAACATGGAGTTATTCTTCCGTTCTGTCAGTTCTTTGATTTCACCAAACTGTGAGAGGTGAGCAGGCTATGCCTCTTTTTCACAGCCATTAGCTGCTGTACTCTAATATTTAGAGGTCCGGACAGCCACTTAAAAGTGCAAGTACACGTGGTAAGTTTGATGTTAGTGTGCTGGGAGTGCAGGGGATTAGAGTACCAGGTAAATAAGGTCTCAGCTGGGAGCCTTCATTAGGCAGAAACACAACTGATCAGACTGGCGCCAGGTCTGAATGAACCTTGTTGCTGGATTGGGTCTGTGGCAGGTGGTGAGGAAACCAACAAGAAGGAAAGACATACTTGACCTCATCCTCATCAATCTGCTTGTGGCAAATATATCTGTCCGTGACAGTATTGGTAAAAGTGACCACCACACAGTGCTTGTGTGGAGACCTTCTCCTTCAGAATATCCTTCACATGTTGTGTGGCATTATCACCATGCTAAATGGGACAGACTTCAATCAGGTCCAGAAACTTCAGACTGGACATCCATGAGACACTGTAGGACATCAACAGCACTAGAACTGTGGTTCAGCACAATTTACAACCTCATATCCCCTATTCAACCATTACTATCAAGCCATGAGATCAACCATAGTTCAATGGAGAGTGTGGGAGGGCATGTAGGAGCAGAACCAGGCATACCTGAATATGAGACATCAATCTGATGAAGCTATCACACAGGATTATTTGCATGCCAAACTGCATTAGCAGCAGGTGATAAACAGAATTAATCAATCCATCCCACAACCAATGGACCAGATCTAAGCTCTGCAGTCCTGCCGCATCCAGTAACGAATGGTAGTGGATGTTTAAACAACTCACTGGAGGGAGAAATTCCACAAGTATGTCCATCCTCAACGATGGAAGAGCCCAACACATCAGTGCCAAAGATAAGGTTGAAGCATTCACAACAATCTTCAGCCAGAAGTGTCCAATTAGATGATCCATCTCAACCTCCTCCAGTGTTCCCCAGTATCAAAAAATGCAGGTCTTCAGCCAATTCAGTTTGCTCCATGTGATATCAAGAAATAGTTGGAGGCATTAGATACTGCAAAGCTTATCCCCTATTGTTAAAGTTCACTTGAGAATGTAACTTTAAAAGAAATTCTGGGATTTACATATGAAAGAACTGAAACCAACATGGTCATTCTAAAAGAAGAGATGATTTGGAGATGCCAGTGTTGGACTGGGGTGTACAAAGTTAAAAATCACACAACACCAGGTTATAGTCCAACAGGTTTAATTAGAAGCACACTAGCTTTCGGAGCGACGCTCCTTCATCAGGTGGTTGTGGAGAGCTCAATCGTAACATAGAATTTATAGCAAAAATTTGCAGTGTGATGTAACTGAAATTATACATTGAAAAATTGATTGTCTGTTAAGCCTTTCATCTGTCAGAATACAGGGGACTATAACCTGGTGTTGTGTGATTTTTAACTAAAAGAAGAGAGACTTGACAAACAAGTCTCACTTCAGTTGCATCACATTGTAAACATTTGCTATAAATTCTGTATTTTGTAATATTATAATCCACAACCACCTGATGAAGGAGCTGTGCTCTGAAAGCTAGTGCTTCCAAACAAAGCTGTTGGACTATAACCTGGTGTTGTAAGGGCTTATGCCCGAAACGTCAATTCTCCTGCACCTAGGATGCTGCCTGACCTGCTGCGCTTTTCCAGCAACACATTTTTCAGCTCTGATTTTTAACTTTGTACACCCCAGTCTAACACCGGCATCTCCAAAACAAGACTTGCTTATCAATGCCCTACTCAATGATGCCTAGTTTGGGTTCTGCCAGGCACACTCAACTCCTAACCTCATTACAGCCTTGGTTCAAACATGGACAAAAGATCTGACTTTCAGAGGTGAGGTGAAAGTGACAGCCATTGACAATAGGCTGCATACGACAAAATGTAGCATCAAGGAGCCTGAGAAAAAAACTGGAATCATTGGGACTTTATAAAGCTCTGGCTAGGCCCCATTTGGAGTACTGTGTCCAGTTTTGGTCCCCACACCTCAGGAAGGACATATTGGCACTGGACCGTGTCCAGCGGAGATTCACACAGATGATCCCTGGAATGGTAGGTCAACATATGAGGAACGGCTGAGGATCCTGGGATTGTATTCATTGGAGTTTAGAAGATTAAGGGGAGATCTAATAGAAACTTACAAGATAATACATGGCTTGGAGAGGGTGGACGCTAGGAAATTGTTTCCGTTAGGCGAGGAGACTAGGACCTGTGGACACAGCCTTAGAATTAGAGGGGGTAAATTCAGAACAGAAATGCGGAGACATTTCTTCAGCCAGAGAGTGGTGGGCCTGTGGAATTCATTGCCGCAGAGTGCAGTGGAGGCTGGGACGCTAAATGTCTTCAAGGCAGAAATTGATAAATTCTTGATGTCACAAGGAATTAAGGGCTACGGGGACAATGCGGGTAAGTGGAGTTGAAATGCCCATCAGCCATGATTGAATGGCGGAGAGGACTCGATGGGCCAAATGGCCTTACTTCCGCTCCTAGGTCTTATGGTCTTATGGTCTTATGGAATTGGTACAAACTCTCTGCTGGCTAGAGTCATGTCTGGCACGTACGAAGATGGCTGAGTTTGTTGGAGGTCAGTCATCTCAGCTCCAGGACATCTCTGCAAGAGTTCCTCAAGGTAGTGTCCCAGGTCCAACCACCTTCAGCTCCTTCATGAATTATCTTCTCTCCATCATAATGTTAGAAGTGGGGATGTTTGCCGATGATTGCACTATGTTCAGCACAATTTGCAACTCCACAGATACTGATGCAGTTCATGTTCAAATGCAATAAGACTTGGACAATATGAGACTTGGGCTGACAAGTAATGCATAATATTTGTGCCACACATAAATTCCAGACATTGACAATCTCCAATAAGGGATGCCACTCTATGACATTCAATGACATTACCATCACTGAATCCCCCACTTCCAACATTCTTTAGCATTTTCATTGACCAGAAACTCACCATATGAATAAAGTGGCTACAAGAGCAGGTCAGAGGCTAGGAATACTGCAGAAAGTAATTTGCCTCCTGGCTTCCAAAGTCTGTCCGCCATCTGCACGGCACAACTCAGCAGTGTGATGGAAAACTCCTAACCTGTCTGAACAGATGGAGCTCAACAACACTCAAGAAGCTTGACACCAGGCAGGACAAAGCAATTCGCTTGATTGGCACCACATCCACAAGTATCCAGCCCCTTCACTTTAGTAGTAACAGTGTATGCTTTCTATAAGATGCACTGCAGATACTCACCAAAGATCCTCAGACAGCACATTCCAATCCCACAACTGCTTCCACCTAGAAGGAGAGGGGCAGCAGATACATGACAACCCCACCACCTATAAGTTCCCCTCCAAGTCACTCCTGACTTGGAAATGCATTGTCATTTGTTCACTGCCAGGGATCAAAATCTGGAATTCCCTCCCTAAGGGCATTGTGAGTCAACCTATAGCACGTGGACTGCAGCAGTTCAAGAAGGCTGCTCACCACCACCTAGGCATGGACAATAAATGCTGGCCAGTCAGAGACACCCACATCCCACAAACAAATGAAAAAAGGTTGGTGGGGGAAGGCAGGCAGGTCACAGTGGAATGAAATCTGGTCCTGAGCCTGAGAAGGGTTGAGTATGGGAAGAGGTTTGGACGTGTTAGGTCACGGTCTAGGAGGTATAATTTGGGACCATTCTCTTAAAAAGCTACAATCTTTCACTTTTTATTTACCAGAATTGGATATTTCTCAGATGTGTGCCTTCTGACACTTCCTCCACATCATTTTACTTACTTGTCTGCCTGGAAATGATATCAGTGTCTATTTCGATATGCCAAACAACCAATCATATCTTGTACCTCAGGGAAGTCAATATTTTGGAAAATCTGCTACAGGCTTTCTATCAATTGCTGCTCAAGGTATGTGACAGATATTATGCTCTCATATACAAAACTTAATGATCTTCTCAGTGGAGCCACAGAAAGCAATACAGATAACATCTGAGATATTCCTTTTTTCCAAATTCATGAGCACCAGCTCTAACCTGAGAGTTAAATGCTTGCAGATCAACAATACTCCACTGTGCATAATTGTGCATCTGTTCCAGCATTGCCTTAACGAGCATTTAAACAAAAATAAAATTTGTTTTAAAAATGTTGTCAGTCAATTATTGGAAGAGCACAGTCCTGAAAGCAAACAGTTTCTTCACACTTTCAATTAATATTGCATCACACTTTACTAATATCCACTTATAGGTGTTTGAAACTTGTTGAAAATATCACAACCATTTAAATTAATTAACACAAGATTAATTAACCATCATCACATCAGTTATATTGCTTTAAAAACAGTTACGTGCTGGAAATGCTCAGCAGACCAAAGAACTTCCTTGGCAATACACAGACAAGTTAACTAATATTTATCTATAAAGAAAGTGTTTGGATCCTTGGCATATTGGGAAGGGAGGAAATAAAAGGCAAGCCTTGTATTTTCTGTGCTTATATGAGATAATGATGTGGTAGGAATGTGGATGCTGGAGGGAGATGGAAGAGTCATCCAGAGCGTTGGAGACAGAATGGTCCCTTTCAAATACTGAAGGACATGGAGAAGAAAAGATGATCCGATTGTAGCAAATGCATCAGCCCTATTCCATTTTATCCCTACTTCAATCAATATTGAAGTGATGTGAACTTTACTTCTGTTGCCTTCACCTCCATTCAGATATTCTCCACATTAGATCCTTTGTTCTATCTCCAGACACAATTTCTAATGAGTCTTAACAAATATTATATCAACAGAATAAGTGTTTACAGAAGTTTTGTAAATAAGTTAAAAGCTATGTCACTGAGTATAATCTTGCCAGAGCTTGGTATGAATCTTATAATTTGTTTTATCTCCTTTTCAAAAGAATCAAAGTTATCCCAAGCCTGGAGGAAATGAGCAACAACAGAAGATTCCATCGAGGTAAACAGATATCAACTATTTTTAGTTCTCAAGTGTCTACTAAAGAAAGCAATCATAAACAGAATCTCTACTAAAGGAAGCAATTAGTGTCAAGTGTCAACAGGTGCGGAGTGGATGAGTGAAGTGTAGATATGGGAATCTAAATGGTGAGACTGTAACATGCACTATTGAATTCAGCAAATTTGTTCTGTGAAGATTCCCGTTTCAAATAAAGTAAACTAAGAACATTGAAGAAACCACTGATATTTATAGAATGGGGATAGTGCTTTTCTCCCTTGGCTATCCACAATGGAAGTTGGACAGTTATTAAAATTTAGACTGTTCACCCTGAAAAATCTCTGCCCATTTTGTGTGCGATTCAAATTTCTGATGGAGCTTGGAGTACATGCTAACATTCCAATATCAAAATATTGGAGCTTCTTGGAACTGAGCATATCAGTTAGATACCAATCTGATTTTGCACAGTTTGAAATATGACTATACACATTATTTTCATGTTAACATAACTTGTGCAGTCAGAGATTTAAGCCTTCCCATTGAAGTGTTAAAGAACAAACTGTTTTAGAAGAGATATTTTGACCTTTTTGTTCTCAAATCTTTTGTTCTCTACTTAACCTGTCAAAAGATAAATATACACATTCCTGAACTTTTCAGGAAAAGCAATGTATGCAACAGGCAAACAGATAACAATTAAGGTAGGGCAGTGCTATCTAAATATAATGATAGAAGCTTTTCAATTATAATACACTATTCTTTCAGTCATATTGCGTGAAGATGCACCAGTATAATCAATTGTCAACATAGCCTTATTATCAATATCTGTCAAAATATCAATAGCTACCTGCAGAAACATTGCTAGATGTACCTGATAACGACTGTAGTCATTGTCTGTACTGTCTGGTCTGAGTCTTCAGAGACCCTGATGCAGAGTATGGTCATCTGTTATAAGGACAACTGTTGCAAATATGTAGCATAAGTCTGTGACAGCTGATGGTAATATCTGTAAACTCTACTGTCAGTCAGCTCACAGGGGTGATGATATGAAGTGGCAAATCTTCCTCACAACTATTTCTAGCAAAACTGCTTCAGCCTTAGCTGCCATTAAACATAGAAGGGCAAGGTAGTTAGGTAGTCATACTGCTGCTACTTGTTGACGACTTAATATCCAACAATGTAATTTCATTTTTAGCTGTCAACTTCTTCACCATCTCCCACACATCCATCCATTGACCACTGCCCACACTCTGAGACACCAACACTCAGCTTTGTAAAAGTCTGCCAATCAGGTGAAATCAATTCTGAATCATTCAAAGGCTATATGAATTTTTGTCCCATCATTCATTCAACACCTCGTTTAATGGCCCATATTTTGCCTTGAAGCAATTTACACTCTCACCGCTATCCTCACCAAAATTGAACCTGCAATTGTGAATGATTATGCAAACAAGCTAACCCCAGGTTTGCATAATCATATAATTAGCACATTATCGTTCTGGTTCGATTTACATAAATTCTTAGCACTCAGAATTTTAGAATTTCACATTACAGAAGGAGACATTTGGCCCTTCACATCTGTGTCAGATCTCCTAAGACTATTGACAGTTTAATTCTCCTACCCTTTCCCAGAACATTTCAAATTACTTTTATCAACTATTAATCTACTTTCCTTTCACAAACTATTAAAATCCGATTTGTACAATTTGTTCCAGTGCGTCATTCCATCTTCTAACAACCCTCATCAAATAAATTTCTCTTGTACTGTATCACTTCTCTTTTTGATGGTAATCAAAAATTTATACTATATCAGCAACTATACTTCAGTAGAATGAAACAAAGAACTGTTCAGAGGTATTATTACACACTTCTTGAGCAGGTTGGACTTGAACCCAGATCTCTTGGCCCAGAGGTAAGAACACTACCATTGGACATGTGCCCCTCCCTGAGGTAATCTACCTCCCCTTATCTCAATTAATGTTGTTAAATGGCTTGTTTATGGCCACTCCTCATCCAGCCTTAATTTTGATGCAGTTAAGAGGAGCTCACGGTCAGGTTATACTGTTTGGGTCTTGGATGGAATGAGGAATGGGGCCCCTTTTCATACCCACCACCAGTCCGCCAAGCTTTTACTCCATTGGTGCTTCCTCCCTCCTTTGCCACTACAATGAGACATCCATCACCCCTTTTCCATTTCCCTGGGCCCCTCCTCTCTTCTCCAGTGTGAGACCAATGGCAGTTTCCTTGTCCTGTATGCCAGGTCAAAGAATTTAGGAACCATTACCTTTTTACATTGGAAACAATCCCTTTATGTTACTTAATTTCTGAGAAATTTTATTCCAATTTCAATTTTTTAGGATTTTACTTAACTGACTCCATCTAGTTTCCTTGTCATGGATTGTGGAGACACTTTTGACTCCTTTCCAAATGCACTAACACTTTCACAGTTCCAGTAGCCTAAACATTTTTCAGTCCAACAACTTGAAGAATCCTATCCAAACCCTCCTGATTTGGAAGATCCATGCTAAAAGACTTCAGCTAGCATGACTGGTTCCCCTGAACTAAAAGCCTTATTCTCCTGCTAGGAGAAGGTTTACTCGATTCTGAACTGAATTCCTAGTTCTTCTGAACCAATCTTTGAACTTTCTACTCTAAAGTCTAAGCTAAGGTAATTGCTTTCTGATCTGTTGTAAACGCAGCAATATAATCTTTACATCCATGAACACTACAGGGATCTTGATTTAGAGTGGTCCAGGAAATGGCTGATGAAATTCAACGTAAGCAAATGCGAGGTCTTACACTTTGGAAAAAAGATTACAGGCATGGATTATTTTCTAAACAGTGAGAACATTCAGAAAGCCAAAGTACAAAGGGATCTGGGAGTGCTAGTCCAGGCTTCTCTAAAGGTTAACTTGCAGGTTGAGTCCGTGGTTAAGAAAGCGAATGTAATGTTGTCATTCATCTCAAGAGGATTTGAATGTAAAAGCAGCAATATACTCTGAGAATTTATAAAGCTCTAGTTAGGCCCCATTTAGAATACTGTGTCCAATTTTGGGCCCCACACCACAGTCAGGACATACTGGCACTGGACCGTGTCCAGCGGAGATTCACACGGATAGTAGGCGAACATCTGATGAATGGCTCAGGATCCTGGGATTGCATTCATTAGAGTTTAGAAGGTCGAGGGGAGATCTAATAGCAACTTACAAGATAATGCATGGCTTAGAAAGGGTGATGCTGGGATGTTGTTTCTGTTAGGCTTACCTATACAGGAGACTAGGACTCGTGATCACTGCCTTAGCATTACAGGGGAGTCAATTTAGAACGGAAATGAAGAGACATTTCTTCAGCCAGAGAGTGGTGGGCCTGTGGAATTCATTGCCATGGAGCACAGTGGAGACCGGGATGTTAAATGTCTTCAAAGCAGAGATTGATAAATTCTTGATCTCGCAAGGAATTAAGGGCTTTGGGGAGAGTGTGGGTGAGTGAAGCCATGATTAAATGGCAGAGTGGAGGCAATGGCCCAAATGACCTTACTTCTACTCCTATGTGTTATAGCCTCATGGTCTTATCTCCCAGTCACATGCGTTTTTTAGAATTTATAGACTTGAGTCACTGTTCCAAATTACTTTCTGACCTGTTTAAAAAAATTACTTTCATAGAGTTGACCCATGTCCAACTTCCTCTATTTTAAATCTAAATCTCAAAATATTCTGTACATGTTCTGCGCATTTCACCACATAGTCATGATGCAGTCTAGTTATTAGCTTTATACATGTATTCCACACCTACCCTTGAGTCTTTCACTCTATCATTTACATTATTGGCATCAAATTTTATGAGTCATAGATGAGTTTGATAAGTCTTAGCTAACCCTTTGTATCTAGTTGTTACCTTCAGTATTGAGCAGGGCAACCAATTGATTGAGGTCTGATAGTAAATTGAGTCCCAGGATGAAGTTGAAAATGTTTTTACAGACCCAAGTAACAGGGAGGACTATGTTTTCAATGACAGCTTGTCACTGCTCTGTATCTGTGAATATCCTGGAGGCATAGTGTCTGTGTGGGCCATCATTCTGACTTGGAGTAATAAGTCCCCTAACTCAATGGTCAATGCATTGGTCATGATTACGTTGGGCAGTGTATAGCTACAGTTACAAAGCTATGATCCCACATACCACAAATGCTGCCATTGGTGCTGCTCTGTCTACGGAGCTCCTGATCAATAAGATTACCTAATAGGACTCTAAGGTCGGATTTCCACTTGAGGAAGGTGCTGTTCAGTCATCTCCTTGGAGATTTAAATGGTTCCAGGGTCGTTATGAGCAACCCCTCTGATTTTCCAGTGAAACGGTGGGAACTCCCAACATCCAAAAAGACCTGGCAGCTTATTCCATAAAATGCCATTTGTGATGCATGTTGAGTAAGTTTCTATATTTTGAAAATTCATAATTATGATAATGCAGAGTCTAAACTGCCAACAAAATACTGAAATATCTAAATAATTTGAGGCAGCATTTACATTGTTTCACCTCCAATGATAAAAAATATCCTTTCAAGATAGTTATTCATTTTTATGTTGCCAAAGAAGCAATTGCTTTTTCCACTACAGTGCACAGCCAGGACTCATGTTGGGCTTCAACTCCTAGGGCTACATTTCGGTTATGCAGCCTGCCACTGTGTTTTTGGCAGTTTAGTAGGTGAGTCTGATGATGTGCCTCTATGACAAGCGAAACTTTGCTTCTGAAATTTTCTTTGCTTATTTTGTAATGCGTACTGAATGACCAGGGGTTATTCATATTATTTGAGAGATGGTATAAAAACTGGGAATAAAATTCTGGATGAGCAGCATCATTATCATCGTCGTCTAAGTAAGGATGGCCAATTGAGATAATCAATTCCCTGAGCTCTAAACAAACCAAGTCCTTAAAGCCTCTGGGGAATCTTTTTTCTCCAATGCTGAGATGTTCTTTTTAACCAATGCTATCAGTCCTCTTTTTTTTTCCTTTTCTTTTCTTTTCTGAAAACCTTGTAATTAGAAATATTTAATACCATGTCTGTCCAGGTCTCCACTATTCATTACTTTCTCCCATACCCTGACTTCACCAAACTACTTTCTATTTTCTGTGCTAGAGCTCTCTGAAATTCTAGGTATTTTGTGCATCTCTCTAATAGTCTCTCTTTCTTCTCACATCCCTTCAGAGTTAGTTTAAAGTCCTGCCAACAGCACTGGCAAAACATATTCAAGGATATCAGTCGTGGCTCTGTTCAGTTGCAAACCTTTGGATTGAAAAGATGCAATCATCCCCAATGCCAGTCGTGGTCTTCCAAGGATCTAACGTCTTCCCTAATGCTCCAATATCCCCCCACACAGTCATCTGCCTTTCCTCTTGACTTGCTCACGGCACTGGGAGTGATCCACAAATAAATAATTTTGAGATCCTGCTTGTTAATTTTCTCCCAGCTCCTTAGCTGCCAATTGCAAACCATATTCTCCTTACTACCCTATGTTGTTAGTACAAATGTGGGCTGTTTCCGGCTGTTCTTCCTCCCCAGAAGAATGTCCTGCAATTATTCTATGACATACATGACCAGAACATCAGAGAAGCAATATGCCACAATGATGGCTGCAGCAGCATTTGCCTGTTTTCCTGTCTGAAGAATCCCTTATAGGTACCATCCTTCCACTACACTTCTTTGTTTCCTTTACAGCTGGCCCACTAGTTGTACCAAGGCCTTAGCTCTTGCTGCACTCCTCTGAGGATTCACTACCCTCTCTAGCATCCAGAATGGAAAAAAAACAGTTCATGAAGAGAACCTCTGGGGACTCCTGCACCCATCTGCCCACTGCTCTTGCACTGGGTGGCAGCCACCCATTTCCTATCTGCCTGCTTGCCTCTAACAGATAGTGTGATGGCCTTGGTTAATATTGTTTTCTCTGTGTTGCCAGAACACTCCATTTGTTATTTTCAATTCACTGGAGGTACATCTAAGTAGGAAGAAGGAGATCCACCTCCTGGCTGCTGGATGCAAATTCCCTGAGGACTTAAGGGCAAAATTCTATTGAGAACCTGGCAGCAATTCTGGAATAAATTCAATAACTTAATCAATGCTGCTAAGGTAACACTCTCATTTCCAACCTTTTGACACTTAATTAAGCTATCCTATCATTCCAGAAACCCATCATTGTTGATCTTCCCATCTTTTTCTTCCGATCACAGGGATAGACTTCACCCTCCTCCTGTAAACCCTGTCACTGCTATTTCTCTCATAGTTACTGCCTTCTCCTCCCCACAGTTACTACATCTCACTATGCACACAATGTTATGCAACTCCAGACAACTTCACATCTGTTCCATATACTTAACATGTACTTCAAGACAAACTGATGGATAGTGAGTGAAAAAGATGCTCTGAATTAGAACAACATTACCAGAAATGCAAGTTCTCATGTCAGTGCAGAGCACCAATGGCTGGTGTGACTATGTATCCAGTGCAGGTCTGTCTATGCACCCAGCAGACACCAAGTGTCTTGGACCTTGCAGCCACCAGCTTATCCCTCAAGGCAGTTAGATGCTCACATAGAGCCAACGCTGTGCAGACGGCTTTATCAGCTCCTCCAACCATCAAGTCTGTTTCCCAAGTGCCTCTATCAATCCTGTGCACTGTTCCTCTCACGGTTTGTGCACTTGAATGAAATTACTAATAGTTATGACTATGAGATCCTCGTATGGCTAAAGCTGAACACATGCCAAGTCTCTGGTAGACCTTAGTGTGCCAGCAACTTGGGATTCCTTCGCAGATGTAGACACGTGCCAGTGAAGTGCTCACCAGAATTTGATCCACACAATACTTTAGCAAAAGTACCCACTGAGGTATCAAGCTGGCGGAGGGTTCAGGAGCCAGTCTTGTTGGTTTTTCCTCTGATGGATCTGTGGCTTCTTCATCAGAGATGATGGAGGAGAAGATATCCTGGAGAGCTGGGTTCTTTATGGCAGAGACTGTGTGGCTGCCTGCAAGGGTCAAGCAAGACAATGGTTTGCAAAACTGGTCTGGATGTTTGGACATATTAAGAATACCTTGACAGCAGTTGGCAATGGAAGAGCAGCACAGCACCTGATAATGAACTTTATTTGGTTGCCTAGACATGGAGGTTTCAGCATCACCAAATGAGCAGTGATACTGCTCTCCTGCTGAGGTAATGTTTCTCCTTGTGAGGGCAGTGAAGACAAATATTAGACTCCCCACCACTCATTTTGCTCTTTCACTCTACTCTGTGGGCAGTTTTCTCCAGAAATGGGTGAGGAGGAATTGAGGGAGCTAAAAGTGGCTGATGTAACTGTTTTCCAGGTGCAGTTAGAGGAAAGGTGGTGAAGTGCCCTGAGTGAATGAGTACAAAACGTAGAAAGCATGTTGGATTAGTAGATTACTTTAGATTAGATTAGTGGGCGGCACGGTGGCACAGTGGTTAGCACTGCTGCCTCGCAGCGCCAGAGACCCGGGTTCAATTCCCGCCTCAGGCGACTGACTGTGTGGAGTTTGCACGTTCTCCCCGTGTCTGCGTGGGTTTCCTCCGGGTGCTCCGGTTTCCTCCCACAGTCCAAAGATGTGCAGGTCAGGTGAATTGGCCATGCTAAATTGCCCGTAGTGTTAGGTAAGGGGTAAATGTAGGGGTATGGGTGGGTTACGCTTCGGCGGGTCGGTGTGGACTTGTTGGGCCGAAGGGTCTGTTTCCACACTGTAAAGTAATCTAATCTAATCTAATCTAGTTGTGCGGGAGGGTGGCTTAACTGAGAGCAATTGAGGGAAGATGCTGAATGCAATTGTGAGACTGGATAGCTTTGAGCTTGATGGGGTATTCTGATTTCAGAGGAATGCCTTTGCTCTGATTGGAAGGTCAGTCCTGTCAGCCTTGTTCAAGTTTTTTTCACAACACTCTCTTTCAGTGCTCGAGCACACATTCTTAAAAGCCAGACATAGCCTCATGTGTTATTTGGCTATCCATTCATTGCCCTGATCATCTCCAAGGTGTGCTGAGCACAAGAGGATGATCCATGTGAAGGTCTGGGTCTTGTCCAAAGTAGAAACACTTTGGAGAATAGCCTGCGGATGAGTGTGGACAAACATAATCTATTTCCATAAGGTACTCAGGCCACTTTCGCTTACTCTCAAGAGACAAGGAGCACAGATGGTTGAATTGTCAATTTTTTCATATGTAAATCACAAAACTTTTTAAAAAGTTACATTCTCAAGTGAACTTTAACAATTGGTGTCAGCCCTGACAATGTGTTGAAGATGTTAGCCCCCTGTGTGCTGCTGTCTGTGCCATAGACTGATTCTAATCTAAAAAATAAATTAATAGAATCTTACATGGATTCATGCAGTTTTTGACCAAAGTACAATGTAACTCTGCAAGTACAAATTCACTCCACAAATGTGTCCATTACCTTCTGAATGTTAGGGGAAAATGAAGTAGTACAACATAATCCTTGCCTCATTATCGTCGCTATCAGCTGCTGGAAGTTTAATTAAAAATCCATTCGGAATTGTTGAATGAAGTTCTTCAATTTGAGTTCAACATTTTCAGGGCAACAAACACTTAGCGGGCATTTGTAAAAGGTTTTGCACATTGGAATACTTAATTAGCTAAGAAACGGGTCAGTGCGCATCAACGAATCTAGTAAATGGTTATTGCATCACAACTTTGCCTGCAGTACTGAAGGTACCGGTGGCCCTGAATTCATATTCCTTGTTCATTTTGTGATCAAGTACATGATATTAGCAATATTAATCAAATCTGTGAGTATGTCAGGATTATAAACTTACCAAACATTGCACAGAAAGAAATCCAAAACAAAAATGTGATTGATAATGAACCAAAATGTTTCCAGAAACAAATAATCACCTTGTAGCACCTATCTTAGTCTCATCAGTATTGGTGCTTCAGCACTCTCAAAATAAATGATAGACAGTGTTTATGTTTCTGATAAGTGTACCAGAGAGGACGATGGTTAGTGAATTTGGGAAGATCTGATCTGTGATGACCCAGTTGCAGACTTGGCTATGACTAGCATAGTGGAGGATTGTGGTGTCATTCTCAAGTGAACTTTAACAATTGGTGTCAGCCCTGACAATGTTTGAGGGTGTTAGCCCCCTATGTGCTGCTGTCTGTACTGTGTAACAATCAACAGACAGGCGTGTTCCCTCCCAGTTGGAGAACGCTTCAGCAGTCCAGGACATTCAACCTTGGACCTTTGGGTGACCATCCTCTAAGGCAGACTTCGGGACACGCAGCAGCGAAAAATGGCCAAGCAGGGACTGATAGCTAAGTTGGTACCCATAGGGATGGCCTCAACCTGGACCTTGGGTTCATGTCATACTACAGGTGACCCCATTGCACTATACACACACACACACACACACACACACACTCCTACAGACACCCACACTCCTATAGACACCCACACTTACAAATGCACCCTCTCACAGACTTCGACCCTTTTACATTCACACACACATATACACTCTCTCTCATAGACACTCACAACCCCTCACCCTCCCCCCCCATTTGTGGAGTGAATTTGTACTTGCAGAGTTACATTGTACTTTGGTCAAAAACTGCATGAATCCACATAAGATTCTATTAATTCATTTTTTAGATTAGAATCAGTCTAAACATTATGGCACAGACAGCAGCACAGGGGGCTAACATCTTCAACACATTATCAGGCTGACACCAATTGTTAAAGTTCACTTGAGAATGTAATTTTTAAAAAGGTTTTGCGATTTACATATGAAAAAAGTGAAACTAACATGGTCATTCCAACAGATGAGAGACTTGACAAACAATGAAGGTATTTTTCAATATATAAATTCAGTTACATCACACTGTAAACGTTTGCTCTAAATTCTGTGTCTTACAATTGTGTACTCCACAACCACCTGATGAAGGAGCAGTGCTCCGAAAGCTAGTGCTTCCAATTAAACCTGTTGGACTATAGCCTAGTGTTGTGTGATTTTTAAATAATTACAGATAGGTTGTTCTAGTTGTGGTATCTTCTTTCCCTATCCACTTGTTATTTGCAATACATTTCCATAGATGTGAAGAACAGAATGAAAATACATAGTTATTGTCAAAACGGATTTCAACTCACATGTAAAATTCTTTAACTAAAGCCTTTCCCTCCAAATTCTATGTAAAGATTTATACTTTCTCAAAATTCAAAAATGAATTTGGCAATCCATCTTAATAACATAGTCTATTTTTAATTTCAAACACTCCCACTGCATTGATCAACTCACTTGCTTCAAAATAAAACTATTGGGATTAAATAAACAGAAAGGATATCTTTGTTCCAGAGAAAGCTATGTATTGGCTTAATAGAGGTTCTTACAATTATGAAGGGGTTTGACTTAGAGTCATGAAGTGTTTTTGCCCGAAACGTTGATTTTCCTGCTCCTCGGATGCTGCCTGAACTGCTGTGCTTTTCCAGCACCACACTACTACAGAATCTGATTTCCAGCATCTGCAGTCATTGTTTTTACCTTAGAGTCATAGAGTCATACAACACGGATACTGACCCTTTGGTCCAACTTGTCCATGCCAACCTAATTTCCCAAGTTTAAACTAGTCCAACTTGCCTACATTTGGCCATATTCATCTAAACTTTTTCTATTCATGTACCTGCCCAAATGTCTTATTAATGTTGCAACTGTACTTGCAGGTCAGGTGAATTGGCCATGCTAAATTGTCCGTAGTGTTAGGTAAGGGGTAAATGTAGGGGTATGGGTGGGTTGCGCTTCGGCGGGTCGATGTGGACTTGTTGGGCCGAAGGGCCTGTTTCCACACTGTAAGTAATCTAATCTAATCTTGTTGATGATATCTTCCTCATGTCGAGGCTAGAGTTACCATAACCCGCTGAATTCCCACTTTGAGAGTTCCCAGCTCCTCCCATTAACTATGAGTTGCCATCATACATTTCGTGTTAGTTTGTGGGCGGCACGGTGGCACAGTGGTTAGCACTGCTGCCTCACAGCGCCAGAGACCCGGGTTCAATTCCTGCCTCGAGCGACTGACTGTGTGGAGTTTGCACATTCTCCCCGTGTCTGCGTGGGTTTCCTCCGGGTGCTCCGGTTTCCTCCCACAGTCCAAAAATGTGCAGGTCAGGTGAATTGGCCACGCTAAATTGCCCGTAGTGTTAGGTGCAGGGGTAAATGTAGGGGAATGGGTCTGGGTGGGTTGCGCTTCAGCGGGTCGGTGTGGACTTGTTGGGCCGATGGGCCTGTTTCCACACTGTAAGTAATCTAATCTAATCTAACACTTCCTCTAGCAATTCATTCCACATGTGTGAAATAGTTGCCCCTTGAGTCCGTTTTAAATCTTTCTCCTGTCATCTTAAAAATATGCCCCCTAGGAAACTCCTCCATCCTCGGGAAAAGCTGCACAATGTTTATCCATGCCCCACATGATTTTATAAACCTCTGCACTCCAGTGAAAAATATCGCAGCCTATTCAGCCTCTCCTTATAACTCAAACCATCCAGTCCCAGCAACATCCTGGTAAATATTTTCTGAACCTTCTCCAATTTAATAATATAGTTCCTATAGTAGGGTGACCAGAATTGCACAGCTTACTCCAGAAGAGGTCTGATCAACATTCTGTACAACTTCAACATGATGTTCCAAATCCTATACTCAATGGTCTGAGCATAATGCCATTGGGTAAAGGAAGAGCAACACCCATAGTATGAGAAATATATTTCCATTTGTTAGGGAACCGACAACTAGAGGTTCTAATTTTATGTCATCAATAAATAGTTTGGGAGAAATCTTTTTAACCCAGGTATGGTGAAATGAGTAGAATAATATGCAAATAGGTGTAGATGAAGTTAAGTGGAATGATGCTCAAGGTGGCATAAACACTGGTATATGCTATTGGAACTAAATGTTCTATTTATGTGCTGACAATTTCGTCATATTTATTATAATCGAAAGAATCAACTTTCGTAGGAACTGTGAAGGGTAAATTAATTTTACCGTGGTGGCACAGTGGTTAGCACTGCTGCCTCACAGCGCCAGAGACCCGGGTTCAATTCCTGCCTCAGGCGACTGACTGTGTGGAGTTTGCACATTCTCCCCGTGTCTGTGTGGGTTTCCTCCGGGTGCTCGGGTTTCCTCCCACAGTCCAAAGATGTGCAGGCCAGGTGAATTGGCCGTGCTAAATTGCCCGTAGTGTTAGATGTAGGGGTATGGGTGGGTTGTGCTTCGGCGGGTCGGTGTAGACTTGTTGGGACGAAGAGCATGTTTCCACACTGTAAGTAATCTAATCTAAATACATAGATATTTATGGGTTAGATAAATTGGAAACAAGCCAGAAGCTTAAGAAACATTTGAAGTAAGAGCAACTTTCATCTCAATTGATTACTCATAAAATTCAGTAAATTTAATTATTTGAGACTCAACCTAAAACTTATTTATAGGTTTACAAAACCTTGAGCTCTATCTAAAAACAGGAGAAGTGAGTGGTTCAGTGGTATGATGCCAGCTACGTAGGGTACCAGGGTGTCATGTGCGTAGAGTACCAGCCGAGGAGGGGGCAGGATGAAAGATATGTAGGAGTAGAGTGCCAGGAAAGTTGGTAAGGTGCTAGCTGGAATGGGGGTAGGGGCGTTTTGGGCAGACTACCAGGCGGTTAGGATGCTGTGGGAAGAAGGTCCAAGTGGATAGGAGGCAATGTGTCCCGGGGAACAAGTATCTGATGCAGTGTTCAGGGTAGGTCAGATTGGGCAGATGAAATCAAGTCTGGCAGTGGTAGAGGGTGACTCGGGTAAGGTCAATTGTGAATGGGTGGCTGTATCCAACAGCATGGGTTCAATCAGTGCCCGGCGCAGGGCTAAGGAGCTTGAGCCCCAGGGAATAATAGTAGTGTTACGACATGAGGTAAACTCTCCTGCTTAATTTAAAACCGGCCACACAGAAAAGATTTATTCCATGAAGCAATCTGTGAAAATTTGATAGGTCAAGAACTAGTTAAAGTAAAAATTAACAGCTTTATTTCTGAAAGTATAACAGAGAATAATTAACTGACAACAATTACAATTCCTCCTTCCAACCTTTCTTTTACCTTCCCGCCTATAATACTAGTCCGATAGAACTCCCAATTAAGATTTATAGAAAAATCCAAATTTTAAAACTAGTCAGTGGTGAATCTTTTCTTTATCTTCATCAGTAGATGGACTCTCCAGGTCAGTGTTGAGGTTTTTCTCTGGCAGACTCAGAGAGTTCAGACTCGAGGACTATATCTGTTGGTCGGGTAGCAGTTTTCCTCCCAACTGTTCAATTTTCCCCGTCTTGTATCCCAAAGCATCAGATTGTGTCATTGTCTTTTAAGATTGTCAATAAACACAATACAAACGATTGGAATTTGGTATGTTTTGGAGTATAATTTAAACTGATTGACCTAATTCAAATCTGTTTTGTCATTTCCAGGCAACCAGCTATCCAAGTAGCTGGACCACATTGTGTCTTATTGAAAACAATTGGTGCTGTCACTGCTAGCTTTTACTTGCTTAAAGGTATAGTACACCCACATCTTCTTAACAGTAGTTAAGGTGTTTAAGGGTCTAGGAAGGTGTATTTTGGGTTATGTGAGGTAGATGTTGTGTCAATTTAATAGTTACCCAAGAGTTAGACTATGTGTTCAATAGTCTACATTTCCCTTCTTTAATATTTAACTTTATTTTATCAGGAACTCCAGAAGACTTTGATTTAAATAGAGACTTTAGAGGAAATGCCCAGCAGAAAATTAATTTTCCAGGCAATTCTTTTGGAGTGTGCTAAAATGGGGATTCTGGAACATTCCCATGTGCAACTTCCATTTTCACTGGGAAAACAACAATCTGTCCCCATGTCTTGTGAACTTAAGGGAAGTTTTTGTAAATGGAGGTAAATTAGTGGCAAACAGTAAGTATTAGATACAAGTCAGTAGCATTTATCAGAAGATATTTGATCAAAGAGTGAAGTAGAAGTTAAAGTTAGTCAACTTAATGAAAAATTAACCTGAGTGAAATCTACTATAACAATGAAAGCTAAACCAAGAAATTACTATCATACCTAATTCTTTATTTCTCATATGAAATGCCTCGCAGTGTTTCATGACTTTTAATGTGTTGCATAAATACGCAATGGTCGTAACAATCATTGTAACAGCATTAGCAGCAGTGGATGATCCACAGGAATGAACTACTCATCTCCTGATATTTTCTGAGTGCTTCTTAAAGAGCTTAAAATTTCATTGAAACAAAGGAATAGAAAGTATCATGAAAATTATCAATGGTTGTCTGTTAATATCACCATGTTACTTTCTAGTCTCAGCAGTGTTTATAAATATGATTACGGTCTGACAGTTATGATTGATGTTATTCTAAAGTGATATCTTCTGGGGCCCCTGATTATCACACCAGTTACACATGATATGGGGAAAAACAATCCTTCCAATATTGCGACACTGCTAATGATGCTAAGTTACACGGTGCTAAGTTATAAAACAAGCAAAAAGGACTTGAACTGATCAAAAAGGTGAACCAATAAATGAAAGATTGATTTTAATATGATACACATATAATAAGAATGAATTATGATATATACATACATAAATATCCCAACCATTAGTTAGTTCCATAAAGTTAAAAATCACACAACACCGGGTTATAGTCCAACAGGTTTATTTGGAAGTACTAGCTTTCGGAGTGCTGCTCCTTTATCGGCCAACTAGTGGGGGAAGGATCATAAGATACAGAATGTATAGCAAAAGATAACAGTGTCATGCAATTAAAACAATATGCTGAACAAGCCTAGATTGCTGTTAAATCTTTCATCGTTTAGAATGGGTTGCAGATTTTGATTATAAATCAAAATATATAAATCCCAGAACTTTGTTTAAGTCACATTCTAGAGTAACTTGAGGTTTTACTAAAAAAAGGTGACATCTCAGCTCAAATAATGTATTAAAGGTGTAAAGTTAGAGTCTGTGTTAGAGTCTTAGAGTCAGACGGGTTCTATTTCCAAAGTAGGAATTTATAAACTGTTATATGGACTGACTGCCTGCATTGACTGCCTGCTGATTGTATGCTATTTGAACAAAAATAGAATGCATCTGCAAATACAATTCTGCAAATGCAAATTCACCCAGAGACTTAAATGTGCTTGTGAGGGAGAGAGAGTGTGTGTGTGTGTCCGTGTGAAAGTGTGTGTGTGAGAGAGTGTGTGTGTTTGCATGTGTGCATGCTTGATCGATTATATGCATGAGTGTGACAAGAGTATAAGCTTGTGAGAGGGTGTGTGCATTAGATTACATTACAGTGTGGAAACAGGCCCTTCGGCCCAACAAGTCCACACCGCCCCGCCGAAGCGCAACCCACCCATACCCCTATATTTACCCATTGCCTAACACTACGGGCAATTTAACATGGTCAATTCACCTGACCTGCACATCTTTGGATTGTGGGAGGAAACCGGAGCACCCGGAGGAAACCCACGCAGACACGGGGAGAACGTGCAAACTCCACACAGTTAGTCGCCTGAGGCGGGAATTGAACCCGGGTCTCAGGCGCTGTGAAGCAGCAGTGCTAACCACTGTGCCACCGTGCCGCCCACATGGGTGTGAGTGTGGGGGATGTACGCATGTGTGTATGAGAGAGCGTGAGTGTGTGACTATGTAAGTGTGTGTGCATGCGTGCGTGCATGTAGTGTAGTGTAACAAAAACCAAGGTCCTCATTGAGGCCATCCTCTTGGGTACCAAACTTGGCTATCAGCCTCTGCTCGGCCACTCTGCATTGTTCTGTATCCCAAAGTCCGCCTCGGAGGATGGTCACCCGAAGTTCAGAGGCTGAATGTCCTTGATCACAGAAGTGTTCCTTGACTGGGAGGGAACTTCACTGTCTGGCAACTGTTACGCAGTGTCCATTCATTTGTTGTTGTAGCATCTACTGGGTCTCGCCAATGTACCATGCCTTGGGGCATTCTTGCCTGCAGCATATGAAATAGACAATGTTGGCTGAATTACATGAGTACCTGCCGTGTACATGATGGGTGATGTCCCCACATGTTATGGTCGTATCCATGTCAACACTGACATGTCTTGCAGTGGTTGCCATGACAGGATTGTACAGTGTTGTGGTTGATGTTTTCCTGAAGGCTGGCATTTTGCTGTGAACAATGGTCTGTTTAAGGTGTGGCTGGTTTTTGAAGGCAAGAAGTGGAGGCATGGGAAGGTCTTGGTGCTCTCCTCATCAATAATGTTTTACAGGCTGTGAAGGACATGGTGTAGTTTCTCCACTCCCAAGAAGTACTGGACAACAAAGGGTATCTTAACGGTTGCATCCAATGTCTGTCTCCTTAGGACATCATTATGGTTTTTGCTGTGGCATGTTGGAACTGGCAATCAATGACTTGAGCATTCTACAGCACTCTTATAAGAGTGTCCTTCAGCACCTTCAGTTATCTGTCACATTCCTCCTCATCTGAATAGATCCTGTGTATGTGTAGGGATTATCTGTAGAGGATGACCATTTTAATATGTTTAGGGTGGAAGTTAGAGAAGTGTAGCATCGTGAGGTTGTCTGTGGGTATGCGGTCAAGTGAAGTACTGAGGTGCCCATCCTTGATGGAGATGTGTGTGTCCAAGAATGAGACAGATACTGAAGAGTATTCCATGGTTAGTCTGATGGTGGGATGAAAATTGTTGTTTCAGTGACTCCTTGCCATGGGTCCAGAGGAATAAAATGTCATCAATATATCTAGTGTATGGTGCTGGCTGGAGGTCCAGTGCAGCAGAGAAGTCGTGTTTGAACTTGTGCATGAAAATGGTGGCATATTGAGGTGCAAATTTGATTTCCATGGCCGTTCCAGTGTAAATTCACCACTCAAGTACTTCTTCCAATTTTCTCTTTCATTGAAAGAAGTGAAAATTCTTATTATGATTTCTCATTTTTAATTGCAAAGATGTTTTTACTTTTACTGAAGTAGCCTTTAAAATAACCATCAATAAATTCAGAAAATTCAGTTCTCAGTGCTTGTGGCAGAGATGACTGACCAAGTTTAAAATTCTTGTTTTAATGAAACTCTGGTTTAGTTCACGTATCTTGGCAAAACATTTGAATTTATATTTTGGATTGTCAATAATTCACAGCAATTATTGCAATATCAAATTTCCATTTTTTACAAAACATTGAATGAATTGTTCTGTCAGTTTGAGCTGGTGAGAACCTTTTTTTTAATCAGTGTCAGTGATGACATCCACATATTGATGAATCCTCTGTAGAACTCAAGACAGTCACTACTTGAATGTGGAGGCTTTCTGCTTGGCAGCAATGTGTTGTGTAGCCTGGCAACAAGATTCTTGACGAGACTGTGGTGCGTAAAGGCGCAGCAGGTCGGCAGCATCCAAGGAGCAGGAAAATCGATGTTTCGGGCATAAGCCCTTCATCAGGAATGAGGCTTGTGGGCCGAGGAAGTTGAGAGATAAATGGGAGGGGGATAGGGCTGGGAGGAAGGTAGCTGGGGAAATACAATTTCATCTGGTATTAGTACTGCAATGTCACTTGCATAACTCCTTCAATCTTAGTGGTATTTCCTTCTGTAAAACTTAACTTCAAATTTATAGTCCGTAACCTCATGTATTTTAGCCAAGATATATGTTCAGTTATGACAGTGACACGCACCCCTGTATTAGTTTAAATTGGGTAAGATTTCCATTGTCATAGATAAGTTTAGTATTATCCCATTGCGCTGGAACAACTATTTCTCCCAGCTAGACTTAGAATTAGGTTTTATTGACACATGTACTCAACTACAGGATTACAAAAATACAGGAAAAATGTAAAAGGTTACCATTCTCTTGCACCATCTTAGGTACAAAAAACTAGAATTAACAGAAACAACCATCTTAGATACAAAACTAAAACAACAATTTTAGATACAAGAAACAAAATTAGAAACAAATAAAAGCAGAAATAAAAAGAGCCAAGAAGAAAGAGAAATGTCCCAATCTTAAAATCTTACCACTATAAAGTAAGTGGGCCTACATTGCCGAAACCATGAGTCACTGCTAATTCAATACCACAGCCATCCCATGGAATTTGCTCCAGCTACTGCCAATCCCTGGAAATGGTTCCTCAATCGCAGGAGAGTGAACCTACAGTAATCAACGGAGAAAGAACTTGTACTTTGGCCTTTATCACCAAGGGGATTTGCACACAGACCTAGGATGTCTTATTGGAATTGCATAGAGCCTCGGTTAGATCATACCTGAAGCATTGTGTACTAATTTTGGTCTCCTTACATAAAGAAGGATATACTTTCTATAGAAGGAGTACAACGGAGGTTAACTAGACTATTACCTGGGAGAGTTGGACTGCCATAACAGAAAAGACTGAGGAAACCAGGACTGTAGTTTAAGAATGAGAGGTACGTGGACCAGTAGTGGGCCTGACTGGATCCATTTTACCAATTTTGAGATTTACAGTTACATCAGTTGTATTGGGTACAGATGGGAAGGGATTTGAGTACGCATTAATTGTTGCAGTATACTATTTAATAACCATTTTGTGATCCTGCTAAACAATGTATTTTGTGCAAGTTAAGCTATTAATCAAAGCTGCATTGAGGTACAAAGACACTGCAACATAATTATTGTCCATCTACAGAGCTAACAATGGCTGAGTTACTGAATTAATCCACATTAATTACTGTACCCATGAATTGTGCTGCACAAACGTAAAGCACATATGTTTTCTGACAGTGATTAGTTTCTGAGACACCTTCATTTATTCAAAGGAATTGGCAAGGTGAATTGATAAAAAGCCCAAGACAAAAAGAATGCATTTGCATCAATAGCATCATAAGCTGCTTGTTTGTAAGTCAGAAATCACATTGGTGATTGTGTTGGAAAATCATGTACTTTAATGGTGATAATCAATTTAATGTTGTTAATGGAGTAGTGAACAGAAGAATGAATATTCATCATGTAACAGGACCTGTGTTGGTATAGAAATAATTCAGCTATAAAGAAAGCTTTAGAATCTTGAGATGGATTTTTCTGCTTTCTTGGGTAACATAGGCAATGGTGAGAAAGTCAGGACAATGCAGCAAAAATGAACATATTAGATTCTTACATCATGAAAATGTTATTGATTCTACCCTTAGGGTTTAAACAGCATGTTCATAATCTCACTAATAAGTTTTGAATAACTTATTTCCATGCATTTACATTTCATTATTCACTAATCTTCCCTTATTCCTATGCAGCTACCAATTCTTCTCTCCTGCTCCAAGGCCTTGGATGCCAATTCCTGACATGAAATTCAGTGCAAGAGAAAGTGAGAAACATTCCAGGTGAAGGGCATATGCCCGATATGTCGACTCTCCTGCTCCTCGGATGCTGCCTGACTTGCTGTGCTTTTCCAAGCGACACACTTTTCAACGATGAAATTCAACGCAGTTACCTTTCGTACTCATTTGCTTTAAACTTATTTGGAAACTGACAGTTTCTATAACTTACATTACTATTCAACACATATGTTCTATTAGTGCTAACTTACAGGCTTCAACCATTCGTGGCTTGCATTTTTTTTTAACTGCGAAGGAGAGGCAGCCAGCTTGTGATAATAAGGGTGGACAAATTGCTGTATGGCACTATGGCAATGTCACACCAGCAGTTTAAGAATCAAAAACATTCAAGTAGCTTTCATTCAACTTCCATGTCTCAAAGTTAAAGGGAACCAATTGTTATTGTTACTACGTTAGTCAGGAGGTACAGTCAAAGTCAGTCAATAATGCATCCGGTTCATAGTCAGGAGCTTGGTCCTACCAGAGTTCAGGGATCCATGTTCTTGTAGTAAGGAGACTGGACCACAATTCAGCAGGTCATTACCACCAGTCTCGGATTACAGGTACATGAGTCAGAGTGGTGTGGCGACAACAGTCAGGACTTTATATGCTCCTTATAGAAGTATCATATTGGCCTCCTTGCAGAACCTCCATGAAAAAACTGTGTCAGGGTATAACATGGTGATTAATGTGAAAGTTCATGATTGTCATTACTGATATGCTGTTTCATCATTCCTTGCAGATTATTGACTCATACATCACAGTTATTGCAAGCCCTACGACTTCGATTGACAAGTGAATGTAACATTGAAAGAGAGAGCAATTACAAGATGCACAGCCCCGAGAGAGAAAAGCAACAGATGGAGATCCTCTAAGGAAGTAGAAGAGATTTATCTGACCCTGAACCTACTGGGAGAAAGTGAGGACTCCAGATGCTGGAGATCAGAGTCAAAAAGTATGGCGCTGGAAAATCACAGCAGATCAAGCAGCATCCAAGAAGCAGGAGAATTGACGTTTCGGACATAAGCCCTTCATCAGAAACTTACTGGTCTCACTGTCCCTGTCTACAGTTCTTGGATAGACAGTGCAGGTGGGGACAAAAGATGTCTTGGGCTATCATTGTTGAATCATGTCGCCTCTGGAGCAGGACTTGCACTTGGAAGGAATGAGTGGCATTTACATCTGAGTTTTTATGCCAACAGTTTGTTTCAAGGAGCAACTGGAGATCTGTGAAGCCTCTCCCAATTTGTGACTCACAAATGCTTTCTGGATATGTTGATATCTACTCATTAGATTGTGCGCCTAAATCTACTCGAGATAGCATACTCACCAAATTGAAAGCCTGTGAGCTGGTGGAGCATGAGGATGAAAGTCTTGCCAATGCATTCTTTAATGACTGAGGGGCTTCTTTCTCAGAGGTGTACGTGAAGCTCAGTGCTGCTAGTGCTGGGCACTTCTTCACAGAGATTTGCTGAGTGCCACTCGTACCTGCATAAGGTAAGAGAGAGAATTGGTTATGTAAAAGCGCTAAAAGCTTCTTTAAGGTGATTGAGTTAATGCTGTTGTTAATGGGAGAGCAGTGCACCACAACACAATGAAACTCACTGTCTTGGTTGCCAATGGAGGTTGCATTTCTCCACATGACCAGTTGCATTCTTCTCCAACAAAATCAAGCATCTTTTCTTCATATGTCTTGGGAAATCCCAATATCTGACAAATCAACAGCCCCAGCAATATTAAAACTCTCAGCAAGGGCAGTACTTCATGTTTTTTTCTATAATTACACAAAACGTAGGATGATTGTAATAGCAGTGAATGAGCGACAAGTTAGTGCTTCACCAGCTAGAGAGCTGTCCCCAGTGAGTGGCAAGTGCAGAGGACTGGGAGAGTTAGTAATTTGGAAGGATGTCTCATACCCACATCATCAAGTGGAAATGCTGCATATAGTGGTGGAAGTTGTAATCGCTGAGCCTCAGTGAGAGGTGTGTGCAGAGATGAAGTAAGTGGTGGCCCTATGACTGTGCAGTAGCAATGAGAAGATACTGGCTCTTAACCATTCACCTACTTTCTGCACTGCTGTGCATTCCATTTTACCAGGGACACTTAGCTGAGCAAAGTGACTGAGTATAGTATTGTGGCCTCATTTGGTGACAACAGGAAGAAGGGTGGTCTCTTCTCCACTATCTCATCCACTAACATCTCAAAGCACTTATTCAAATGGTAAGGAACTAACTTCTCTTTCTGGATTACTTCCTTCAGGATAACACTGGAACACAACAGTCTGAGGGGTCTTGCAGTATCTAAATTGATATGGAGTTGGGGTTTAATTATGGCACCAGTGGCATGAACATCAACATCCAAGTGGTGAGCACTTCCAACACTCCTGCTGCTCAATTTTATGAGGTGGGTGCGGTAGGTTGCATAATTAATTAGGTGAAGAACAGAATATTGCATAAAATCATTGACACAGGCCATAGTGGACTAACTGTTGTTTATTTTGCGTGTGGAGGCGGAAGAGATTGGGGAAACACTGAATGAATACTTTTCTTCAGTATTTACTCAGGAACAGGGCATTGTCGTCGATGTGAATACTGAGTCACAAATAAGTAGAATGGATGGCTTTGAGGTATGTAGAGAAGAGGTGTCGGAAATCCTGGAAAAGGTGAAAATAGATAAGTCCCCTGGGCCTGATGGCATTTATCCTAGGATTCTCTGCGAAGCAAGGGAGGAGATTGCAGAGCCATTGGCCTTGATTTTTATGTCCTCTTTGTCTACAGGAGTAGTCCCAGAAGACTGGAGGATAGCAAATGTGGTTCCCTTGTTCAAAAAGGGGAGTAGGGATAACCCTAGTAACTATAGGCCGGTGAGTCTCACTTCTGTTGTGGGCAAAGTCTTAGAGAGAATTGTAAGGGATAGGATTTATGCACATCTGGATAGGAATAATGTGATCAAGGATAGTCAGCATGGTTTTGTGAAGGGCAAGTCGTGCCTCACAAACCTTATTGAATTCTTTGAAAAGGTGACGAAGGAGGTTGATGAGGGAAAAGCGGTAGATGTGGTGTATATGGATTTTAGTAAGGCGTCTGATAAGGTTCCCCATGGTAGGCTACTGCAGAAAATACGGAGATATGGCATCGAGGGTGAGTTGGAGGTTTGGATTAGGAATTGGCTGGATGGAAGAAGACAGAGGGTAGTAGTTGATGGCAAAGTTTCTTCATGGAGTGCCGTCACTAGCGGTGTTCCGCAAGGATCTGTTTTGGGACCATTGCTGTTTGTCATTTTTATAAATGACCTGGAAGAGGGGTTAGAAGGTTGGGTGAGCAAGTTTGCGGATGATACGAAAGTCGGAGGAGTTGTTGACAGTGAGGAAGCATGTGGCAGGTTACAGCAGGATATAGAGAAGCTGCAGAGCTGAGCAGAAAGGTGGCAAAT
>NC_057723.1:54601529-54623031 GCF_004010195.1 Chiloscyllium plagiosum | reverse complement strand
GGGTAGGTTCTTCACTCAGTGAGTCGTAAGTTCATGGAATGCCCTGCCAGTAGCAGTGGTGGACTCTCCCTCTTTATGGGCATTTAAGCGGGCATTGGATAGGTATATGGAGGATAGTGGGTTAGTATAGGTTAGGTGGGCTTGGATCGGCGCAACATCGAGGGCCAAAGGGCCTGTACTGCGCTGTATTCTTCTATGTTCTATGTTCTATGTTCTATGTCTCTCAGCAGACGTGCAATATATTTGTAACGGATTTGTTCATAATGTCATCATCATATCATGGCATATGACGAAGTGCTATAAAGGTCGCAATCTCCATCTTCCAGATGTCTGTCTTCTTGCAGCTGACAGACTCAGGGAGGCATGCTACACTGTATTCAAATTGCTTAGTTTGAGTCCTGCAACTTCCTGTGATTGTAATGTGTACCATTTTTTATTTCAAAAATATACTTTATTCATTAAATATTTTGATGGTCTGTACAGTTGGTCATGCCATACATACATAAACATTTCATTTCTTTGCATATAGAGATCAGAACTTATCATTTGTATATACAAGTCTGTACGTTTATCAATCATATATCCATATATTTAGCTGAAGCATCAGCAGAGCCCAAATGACTGTGTGGGACCCCTGTGCTTAGGCAGGCAGACGTTACACGGTGGTCTTTCCGCACCGCGCCTTGGCGGCATCTGCCCCAAGCTTCAGCACGTCCCTGAAAACGTAGTCCTGGACCTTGGAATGTGCCAGTCTGCAACACTCAGTCGGGGTCAACTCCGCCCAGAGAGCATCCTTCACCGAGTTGATGATCCTCCAGGCACATTTGATGTTCGTCTCGGTGTGCGTCCCAGGGAATAGACCATAGAGCACAGAGACCTGCATCACGGCGCTGCTCGGGACGAACCTCGACAAACACCACTGCATTCCTCTCCAGACTTCTTCTGCGTAGGCACATTCTAGAAGGAGGTGTGTGACAGCCAAATGACTTTGACAGCCTGTTCAGGGAACCGCTCAATAGGATCCGCACTCTCCTTTTCCCGAAGGGTCTCAAGGACACTACGTGCTGACCACTTCCTGATGGATTTGTGGTCAAAGGTGTTTTTCTTCATAAACTTCTCCATGAAGGACAGGTGATACAGAACGGTCCAACTACTCAAGCGTTCCGCGGCAGCGAGGCCAGGTCCATCCTTCGCAACATCGGGGACAGGTAGAACCTCAGTACGTAGTGACACTTGGTGTTTGCGTACCGGGGATCCACGCACAGCTTGATGCAGCCACACACAAAGGTGGCCATCAGGGTGAGGGTGGCATTGAGTGTATTTTTTCCCCTGTTGCCCAGCTCTTTATACATCGAGTCTCTTCGGACCCGGTCCATCTTTGATCTCCATATAAACTGGAAGATGGCCCGGGTGACTGCAGCGGCACAGGTTCTGGGAATAGGCCAGACCTGTGCCACGTATAGCAGCAATGACAGTGCCTCACACTTGATGACCAGGTTTTTTCTCGTGATGGAGAGCGACCGTAGCTTCCATCTGCCCAGTTTCTGCCTCACTTTGCTGATATGCTCCTCCCAAGATTTGGTACACACCCCAGCCCCCCCGAATCAAATACCCAACACCTTCAGGTGGTCGGTCCTGACGGTGAAGGGGATCGAGGATTGGTCGGCCCAGTTCCCGAAGAACATGGCCTTGCTCTTGCCTCCGTTTACCTTGGCCCCCGAGGCCTGTTCGAATTGGTCACATATGCACATGAGTCTCTGCATGGACAGCTGATCCGAGCAGAAAACGGCGACGTCATCCATGTACAGGGAGCCCTTAACCTGCAGGCCCCCGCTGCATAGGAATAGTCACCCCTCTCAGGCTCGCATCCTTCCTGATGGACTCGGCAAATGGCTCTATGCAGCACACAAACAAGGCAGGAGAGAGAGGGCAGCCCTGCCTGACTCCAGATCTGACTGGGAAGCTATCTGATTCCCACCCATTGATGGAGACTGCACTGACAATGTTGGTGTAAAGCAGTCTGATCCAATTGCAAATTCCCTCCCCAAAGCCCATTTTGGAGAGAACATCTCTCATATACATGTGTGATATCCTGTCAAAGGCTTTCTCCTGGTCCAGGCTGATGAGGCAGGTGTCCAACCCTCTGTCCTGCACGTAGGCAATCGTATCCCTGAGGAGTGCGAGACTCTCAGCGATCTTCCTGCCCAGTACAGCACAGGTTTGGTCAGGGTGAATCACCAACTCCAGAGCAGACCTGACCCGGTTGGCGATTACCTTTGACAGAATTTTGTAATCTGCATTCAATAGTGAGATTGGTCTCCAATTTCTGAGTTCCTCCCTCTCTCTTATAGATGAGGGTGAAGATGCCTTTCCTCATGGGTTTACTCATGGTACCTGCCAGAAGCATACTGACATACACCTCCCGCAGGTCCTGGCCAATCAAGTCCCACAGAGCAGGATAGAGCTTGACCGGTAAGCCGTCGCTTCCGGGAGTTTTGTTCTTTTCGAAGGACTCGAGGGCCTTGGTCAGCTCATCAAGAGATAGCGGCTGGTCCAGCCTCTCCCGTGTTCTGTCATCTAGGATCTCCGTGATAGAGGACAGGAACAACTGGGAGGCAGTGCTGTCGGTCGGATTGTAATGTATACATGTACATACCAGGTGCTGTAAAATTAGTCGCATTCTTCTGTTCAACATGACCCAAATCTCGTCCTTACATATCAGGAGCTAACAAAAGTATCATGTTGTGATACAGTCAGGTTATCAGAATTTCACACCACATTACATCAAGGTGACATATCATTTCAAGATCTGCTATGAATTTTCGACTTGGACAAAATTAAAATGAGAAAATTCAGCCCTTTACTTCTTTATATAATTAACTATGCGTTTGATGCTGAAAATGGATTCTGCCTCAGATCTAACTGCAGTAAATATCAACCTCCTGCAGCTGTCATCTATTCCACTGACAACAACATGTTACCACTGTCACACTGGCCTCACACTGATCCATTATCAAAGATGTTAGTCAGTGATTATCATGGTACATTGTTTAAGTAATTGTGTGACTAAAGAGACACTGGTTGGTTAACAACAGAGCAAAGGTGTTCACAAAGAAAAACTGCTGGATTAGGAATTGTTCAGTGAGTAGCTATTTGAAAAATCAGATTCAGCAGTGAAAGTTATTCTGCAAGCTATCTGATATGACGGCAGAACCAACTGGGAACATTATGTTTTCAAATTCATTATGTATAATTGATTAATTGACTGACATGCAAATAACAAGAAGAAAGAAATTAGGTCTTCATCCCAATTAGTTAGTAGCTGTCTCAATCATGTGAAAAAGTACTATATGTGATTGAGTTTGGTTTTAATTAAATAGAGTATATGAAATGTCAACATGAGTTGACATAAGTCAACAACTCTCTGGGTCTAAATTACAATGGACAGATTGTGAATAGTGTTGTTGTAGCATCTTTTCAGCTTTATTTAACAATCAGCTATCCTAAAGGAAAAGAATTTTCAACCTGCTCACAAAAAATTCCTGAATTTCAGACAGAGCAGTTGTGCTGCCTTATTGAAACAAGTATCTAGAGGCCTAAATTATTTTCTGGTTTGAATGAAACAGATGAGCAGCAGACATTAAATGGACACACTGCTGTAGCTTCGAGGAGAAAGTGAGGACTGCAGATGCTGGAGATCAGAGCTGAAAATGTGTTGCTGGAAAAGCACAGCAGGTCAGGCAGCATCCAAGGAGCAGGAGAATCGACGTTTCGGGCATGAGCCCTTCTTCAGGAATGAGGAAAGTGTGTCCAGCAGGCTAAGATAAAAGGTAGGGAGGAGGGAGTAGGCGGAAGATGAGGCACTCTTCCTCCAACCATCGTGTTGCTATGGTCTGGCGATGGAGGAGTCCAAGGACATGCATGTTCTTGTGGAGTGGGAGGGGGAGTTGAAGTGTTAAGCCACGGGGTGGTTGGGTTGGTTGGTCCGGGTGTCCCAGAGGTGTTCTCTGTAGCTGTAGCTGTA
This sequence comes from Chiloscyllium plagiosum, assembly GCF_004010195.1. Lineage (NCBI taxonomy): Eukaryota > Metazoa > Chordata > Chondrichthyes > Orectolobiformes > Hemiscylliidae > Chiloscyllium > Chiloscyllium plagiosum. Next base: position 54,619,007 of record NC_057723.1, on the reverse strand, counting down.
GCTGTACACTGCTGTAGCTTGCCAGTTACTAGAAGGCAGAAAAGGCTTCTAGTACTTTTTTGAGCTAGCATCTGGTCTCTGCTTGGGACCAGGTTGGAGCAATCTCAGTAACTGGCAAAGAAAGGAAAGCAGTGCACCAATTGAAGCCACAAAAATAAAAAAAACAGATTTGTCTATCTTTTCTGGATATGCTGTGAATCCATCATTGCCAGGATCTGATATTCCTTGTTAACCAGACTGCCAACTTACCCTGCCAACTTCAGCTATTTCCAGCAGCCTTTGCTCCTGCACCACTTTTCGGCCTCCCTCTACTTTAACACTAAATTGGAGAACCTACTTACATCCACACACAGGTTAGCTTTCTTACACAGCAAAACTTTTCTTCATGCTTCAAAAGCTGTGTTTTCAATTAGGAGGTCTCTTCATTTAAGTTATTTTGACTGCTGCTCTTTACCAGTAAATTGGAAAGTCGGATGCTAGTTCTTTAAAAAAATGTAGACACATAGCTTTTGCTTGATAGAATTTAAACTTTAAGGAAAAATAGGGTATGTGTGGATTCTGGATGTTTAATTTGCAAATCTACACTCAAAAATGAATGCAATTACTTTACCGAATGCTTTCAAGTCCAGGCATGTCATCTAGCTGATCTTTAGTGAGGTTTCTGAGTATTTGCCACTGAGAACTTGGATTCCTTTATAAGAACACACTGCTGCTTACCATTGTGCTACCATCATGATCTGCATTTGCGATATGGACATTTGCCTCCTGCATGGTAAGCTTACTTATTTTAACTCTCATAACATAAGAACTAGACAGGAGTCATGTAGTACTGAAAGATTCAATTGACATTTATTACAGCTCCTGGTATATACATATAATACAGTCACAGGCACATCAGTTATAGCAATGTAATGCACATGCTAGAGATCTGAAATTAAAACAGAAAGTACCTGATAAATTTAGTAGGTTTGGCAGCAAGGGTGAAGACAGAACATTTCAAGCCCAATGTGTCTCTTCTTTGAAACTTCAGACAGGCACCTCACTGTCTGGGCTAATGTTAAATTATTCGGATTACAAATAGTAGCAAGCTTCCACTGGCTTATCATGTTTTAAGTGCCCTGAGTTGGGGTGGAGATGGAGACCTTGATCCCCTCAGATCCCAGGCTATGATATGTTGATGATACCATCACCCTCTCGTTTCTGCATAATAAACTGCAGACAAACTGTGAGATGTAACACAACAGGTTCTCTGCCAATTAAATATATCTACTTTGGATTACTCCTTCTCTCTTTGCATAATTAATCTAAACCTTAAAATGATATGATTACCATCCTCTAAATGTTCCACTGCTGTCAGGTGCAGGACTTCACCCACCTCATTTCCACAATCAGATCCAAATACCTGGTTCATCAATGAACCAGAAACATATTGATCGCAAGTATTTTCCTGAACATGCTTCAGAAACCTTTTCCCCTCTCAGGCTTTAACAATATTATTATCCTTGTCTAAGGATAATTGAATGTGCCTAATATGACACACCGAAAGCAGTGTCTTTCTGCAGTTTCCTTCTAAATATGATTCTCGATCTCTTTCCCAGTAGTTGGTGGCCTGTAGAATATCCCCAGTAGCATAAGAGAAACCTGCTCTAATTAAATAGAGTATATCTTTGAACTCTCTGAGGTACTTTCTCTCTCCAAAATAATAATAATATTCTCTTTAAATCAATACACCACTTCTCTAGATTTCTTTTCTTTTTTTTATCTTTTCTAAATATGCTCTATCCTTAAATATTTAGTGCCCTATTTTGTCCTTTTCTGATAAAATCAAAGTACTGCAGATGCTGCAATTCTGAAAGTGCTGGAGAAACTCAGCACATCTAGAAGCATCTGAGCAGAATATTATTATGACCCAAAGACAGACAGCAGAATCAAACCAGCTACCCTACATTCACAATGTAGCAAGAGGGTTTTCTTGTGGTACAGTGGTAGTTTCCCTAACCCTGAACTGAGAGACCCAGGTTCAAGTTCCATCTGATCCAGAGGCGTGTAATAACATATCTGATTAGAAAAATAGATCCCAACACAGTAAAATTGAAATACATAATAGCCCTCAAAATCGACCCAAATGGTTCCTAACCAGGTTTTTTTAAAAAACTGGCATCAGATTTTGTGAACACCCAATACCAGACACCAAATAAATAAAAGATTTAACAATTTGTTAATAACACAGAAGCTTTAGCAGAGCAAAGTTAAACCACAAGTAAGTCTAATTAATAACTTAAATCCAAACCTCTAATTCTCGCCCGAACCCTCATACAAAGACAGACAGATAAACAGACACAATTAAGGAATAAATCCAAAAGAGTGTTATAACTGGCCAGTTCAGCTAAACAAACTCCACAATCTGTAAAATCACTGGCACATAGGATTACATCTTGTGTGGTTTCTGATGACACTGACAAAATGCAAACATCTTCTCAGAGGCTCAGAGGAAACATTCATTTAATTCTGACAGCTGAAATTCTATTCTCTGAACTTTCAATAAGCTGATTATGAGAGGATAATCAGGTAGCAATCAAACCAACCTGTAGCTCTCTCAGGCATAATCCTTCTGACTTAAAATACAGTTCAAAAACCAATTCAAACTTTGACCTGTCTTTGTTAGACAGGTTGTCTCCCTATGAGGTCCCAATTGACATTCAACATCCGCCATCTGTTTGAACAAAATGTCTCTTTGGAGTTTAAACATCTATAGAGCACTTTTTTTTAACAAAAACAACCTGCAATTAACTTTTAGGCCTGGCCTTAAGCAGCTTGTCGGTTCAGCTCTTTTTGTAAATAAGCTGCTATTCACAGTCTTAAAGTTGCTTTCAGCTCTCAGTTCAGGTCATAGATCCAAACCAAAAATGATTTTTTAAAAGATAAAAGTCACAGGAAGTCGAACAAACAGTTAATAATTTGAGTTGAATACGACCATTTTTCAGAAATGTTATGATGCTAACTGAATGGAAGTAAAAATGTGATGTGTTTTATGCTCTTTAAAGCAGAGGGGGAGCAGGTGAGGGAGGGAAAATCAAAGCGGAAAGCTCGGGATAGGATAGAGGACAGGAGAGATGAATGTAAATACATTAGGTTCACTAAACTGATGGGAATTATTGACAAACTTGTTATGGCTTCTGAGTTTTCATATACCAGGATGTCAATAAGCAACGTAATTGTTATTGTCCCTCTTTATATCAATGATTTTGTACAAATAACTGGGAAAAAATAATTTATTGCTTTATTGAATGGACTAAGTGGGTTAATTAAACTAGTGTATTTTTCTATTCTCTGTAATTGGTTGAACTTTTATTCCCATAAGTTAAAGAACAATATATGGACAAAAAAGGGTTATCATTCATTTACATATTAGCACTTTGGTTGGATTAAAACTCCATATTATCATCTTGTAATTTTGCTGACAAAACCTATACCAGCAGCAGATAGCTATTTGTCTATTTTAGTATGTCAATATTTACCTAATAACAATTAGAAACAGGAATATCTTGATGGCAGGAGGACGGACAGATTGATATATTTCCTAAGGCTGCAATGTTCGGCCAAAGCTTCTCAATATAGAAGATATTTAACACAAGAGTCAAACAAAGTCACAAGGAATCAATACGCAAGGTCTTTGATCCCTGGGTGGCACCTTTTCTGTGTCTTAGGTTGCATTAAGTTTGTTTCACTGTATAAGGACTGCAACAATACCTTGTGGTGGTTGTCTTGATTTAAATCACAGCTTGAACACCATTGCAGAGTAGGCAAAGGATGGTGACAAGTTTCAAAGAACAGCCAAATTTGAGAAGAATGTTCAGTACATTTGCAGTGTTAACAGAGTAAAAGGCTTTTTGATGAGGTCCACAAATGCCATGTACAGTGGTTGCTACATTTTCATTGAATTTACAGCACAATGCAGAGCATGTTTGTAGTGCCTCTCAATGGCCAAAAACCTATTGTGACTCTGAAAGCAATTTTTAGATCCTAAAAAGAAGTGGTTGAGAAGGATCTTTGTAATGATCTTCCTTATGCAGACAGCAAGGTGATTCCTCTGTAGTTACTGCAATTAGAATGTTTCTTTTCTTGGAATGGCAATGATCAAAGCCATTCCTGATGTTCTGTGAGATGGTCATCTCTTCTCAGATGAGGTATAATAAAAGAAATGAAAGAAGAGCAGTAGACCATTCAACGCATTGAGCATGCCCAATCTTTCTAAATCATGGCTAACCAATGTCACATCCCCAAACTATGTTGTGTCCAGAAACCTACTATTTTCTGTCATTGTAATGATGCTGCTCCTTTAATAAGGTTATGGTATCCTTGGTTTTTTTCTTCAGAGAAGTCATAAAAGACACAGATTCTGAAAAGTCTGGGCTTGAAGGGTTTTGGGACCAATTTGATTATAGCTAACAGGTACTGCCTCAGGCTAAAGGCTTTTACGTTTCCAAAAACTCTTGTACAATGAAAGGGGAGTGGTCAGTTCTCCCAGTTCAGCTTTACTCTGGTTTGATTTGGCCTTGGCAGTCTAGTTGTTCACTCAAAGCAGTCAGGTAGTTTTTGAGGCTGCTGGTCCAAGAAAAAGCTACATGGAAGAGGGTGTTCCATGCTGCCACGTCTCTCTTTGACACCTCTCCTGTAAGACCCTGTGTTTGATTTTACCTTTTGTGCCAAACGGTATTTATGGAGATTGTTGCATTTGGAACAGCATCATTAATTGGGGATAGTCTGTGGAGTTTTCGGATAGGTTAGGGTATTCTGTTCTTTTTTGTTTGGGTTTCATTTGGTAATCTTGTAAATAAATTCTGTTTTGTTTGAAACTAAGTGGTTTGACAGCTGCATCTCTTCTGGGATATTCACTCTACACCTGCTTATAACAATTAGCAAAGTTAGGGTCTGGGCTACTTCCTTGAAATGTTTTGAGGGGGTCTGGCCTGGTCCATAAAAAATTGAAGGACTCTTTGCGGGGTTTGTTCTATAGTTCCAGATGGGATTAGGGCTGTTAAACCCGAAGTGGTAAGTGTTAGTGTCTTTTATTCCAGGTGTTGAATTCAGTTGGTTTAAGCAGTGCTGGGGAAGGCAATGGATTTTTCAGTCACCTAGAGTTTTCTGGGGGGTGAAAGAAGTGATTTTGGGGATTTTGCAAAAGGTGAATAAGGCCAAAATGCTGGAATTAGCAGACAAATTGGGATTGGAGCTGCCTCCTTCCATAAGGAAAGGGGAGATAATTACAATAATAGCTCAGCATTTAAATTTGCTGGAAATGCCATCAGAATCTTTAGAAATGGCTAAAATGCAATTAAAATGAAGCAGCTTAAGGTGGAGGCAAAAGACAAGGAAAGGACAACAGAAACAAAACAGTTTGAATTACAATTAAAAGCAGAGGAAAGAGAAAAAGAACGAATCACTTTAGCAGAACAAAAAGAGAGAGAAGAAATGAAGAAAGTGATGGAGCTTGAACTTCAGAAATCAGCACTTAGACAGGAAAGTCAGCTTAAAAGGGCGGAGATGGAGGCTGAAGGTAAGCTTATTGAGGAAAAGAGTGAGGCTGAACAAACCCGAGGGAGCCAAAGGTCTGGTGAGAAACCATTTAAATATATTCAAGCATTGCCTAAATTTGATAAGAAGGATGTGAAAGTCTTTTTCATCTCATTTGAAAAGATGGCTAAACAAGTGTGAAGGCCAGTGACCATGTGGGTTTTGTTGATCCAAACAAAACTTGTAGGTAGAGTCAGTGAGGTATTTGCAGCACTATCAGAGGAGGTAACTGAGGTGTATGAGGAGATGAAGAAAGCCACCTTAAGTGCATATGTGCTTGTGCCAGAAGCCTACAGACAACATTTCAGGAATCGAAGGAGGGACCCTAGACAAACCTACATTGAATTTGAAAGGATGAAACAAAGTAATGGCATTAAAAATAGAGCAAACCTATGATGCTTCATTCAATCTTATCCTAGTGGTAGTTCATGCGCCACTCGCAACGCCACCTTTCTATAACCCACAGGCAATATGACTTGATGAAATTCTGCCCATTTCCCATCTGCCTGACTATGTGATGGTCTCCATTTCCTCATTAAGACATCATTTTTAAGACAAAAGCATTCAGGGATGCAGTCAGATTCTTTTTCTTATTTAAGGTGACTATCGAAGCAAGTGATGTAGGTGTCAGCACTGTGTTCTTGCAGGAAGATGTTGAGAAGATAGAAAGACCTATTGGGTATTTCTCCAGAAAACTGAAATTCATCAGCAGAAATATTTAACAGTAGAGAAGGAGACTTTGAGCTTGGTGTTGGCTTTACTACATTTCAATGTTTATGTTACCAGTAATGTATCTGAAACAATCATATACACTAATCATAACCCATTGAAGTTTCTGGAGAAATTTAAGGACAAAAATGTCAGACAGTTTAGATGGAGCTTGTTATTACAGGCATTCAATTTGAAAACTGCACATATGGCAGGATGACAAAACATGATTGCTGACACATAGTTGAGACTTGAGTGAGAAACAGAGGCATTCAGTAGCAAGCGTAAGACAGACTGAAACAGAATGTAGTAGTGCATGTTTGCATGATTATTGTCAATGTAATGTATATAGGTGTTGTAGAGTACTAACAGTTTGAGATTAAGAGGTTTTAAAATGAGGCTACCTTTGAATATTGATGGTTCATTTTTTTAAGGGGGGAGGTGTGATGATGCTACTCCTTTATGATGTCCTTGGCTTCTTTTTCAGGAATTTGTAAAAGCACAGGTTCCAAAAAGTCTGGGGTTAAAATGTTTTAGGGCCAATTTGATTATAGCTAACAGTGCCTCAGGCAAAAGGCTTTTAAGTTCTCCCAGCGCAGTTCTTCTCTGGTTTGATTTGGTTTTGGCAGTCCAGCTATTCACTGAAAGCAGTCAGGCAGTTTTGAGACTGCTGATCCAAGAAACAACTGCATGGAAGAGATTGTTTCATGCTGACATCTGTCCAATAAAACCCTATGTTTTGTAACAAGGTGTTTATTGGGATTGTTGCAAGTATTTGGAACAGCATCATCAAGTGGGAATAGTCTGATGGGTTTTCAGATATATTAAGGTATTCAGTATTCTGTTCTTTTTTGTTTGCGTTTCATTCGATAATTTTGTAAATAAATTCTGTTTAGTTTGGAATTAACAGGTTTGACCAGCTGCATCTCTCCTGGGATATCCACTCTACACATGCTTACAACAACTAGCAAAGTTAGGATATGAACTACTTTCCTGAAATGTTTTGAGGGGGTCTGGCCTGGTCCATAACAGTCATGAACATGCTTAATATTTGAGTTTCCACGGGCTTTTGGGTACAGAATTCCAAATATTTACGATCAACTGAGTGAAGAAATTCTTCTTCAACTCACTCGTTAATGACCTAGCCTCTTATCTTGAGACAATGTTCACCAGTTGTAGGGTTCACAGCCAGGGAAGCAAACTATCTAAATCAAGCCTATCATTTCCTATAAGAATTTAGTAAGTTTCAATGATATCATTTTGAATTCTTCAAAACTCTAGAGAATAGTGATTAATTTCCTGAATCTTTACTCATAAAACAATGCCAGGGATTAACTTAGTGAACCTCCATTGTACCCATGATGACAAGTACACTTTCCTTTGATAAGGAAACCAAAGGTTTACAAAATGCACCAGGTGATGTATAACAAAGAGTCGAGATGAATGCAGCAAGACATCTTTATGTTTGGACTGAAATCCCCTTGAAATGAAATATCAATCGTTTTGAAATGCATTGCCAATGCCCTTGAAATGAATACAATCTCCTTCAAATGAATACCAACATATGAGGCTATGCAATGATGTCATCGGGAGGCTGACTGATGATGTTACCCAGTATGGTGATGAAACGTCTGCAAACAAACCTTCCAGCTCAGCGAGCAAGCCTACATCCAAATGTCAAGAATGTATCTTTACTGTGTTTCAGAATTTAGACTGGGATTCTATTTTCTCCAGCAAACTACGATTGAATTTCATTCCAGAATAGGGTCAAATATGACATTGAGGAATGGAACTCAGGCTCAAACATAGTCTTAGCTGAGGAGTTCTGCAAAATAATTTTTCTAGTGAGTACCAGATAGTCTCCCTATCCTTAATGAGCTCCAGTGCATATTTGGCACTGAGCAATGTGGACTCTCAAGTGATTGGGTCATAGATCATGTTGACAATGCTGAAGAAGCTGTTTATGTTGTTGTTATCCATAAGATGTTGGATTTCCTGTGCTATTTTTAATGTTTTACACCTCATAGGGTTATAAGCTATACTGCTGGCTTTGGGCATTTGTAAGACTGCTGAGTTTCTCTTGTGCTAAGAAATTTTGTAAAATTTTATCTGCACAACTTTAGTCTGTGAAGACTTTGCCTATATGTTCAATTACTTTGGCCATTTTTATCAAATCAGTCACAATTGCTTTATCTCAATGAAGACAGGGATCAAAAATATCTGTGTTGCGCCAACCCTCTTCTACATCTTCCTGTGGCAATACTGCCCATCGCCTTATAACAATCACTGGATTTTTATGCCTTAAGCTGTTTCTTCTAATTTAAGGTCAAATTGAGTTCTTTGGAGAGGGGAATGTGACCTCCTAGGAAAGCTGGAGACAAGTTCAAGTTACTTTGTTGCCACGGGGACACTTGCCCAAGTCAAACCTGTGAAAAGGAAAGTGCAAGTTTTAATATCTGGACATTGAGCAGGAGGCAGCTATTTTGGCTGTTGACATACTGTCAAACCTGCACGGCTAATCAGAAAAATAGATCTGGGGAAGTAGACCCATAACAGGTGCTGCTATGCTGGTAAAAAAGACATGTTTCAGGTTAGTCATCAAATAGAGGATGGATGAAGATGAATCTCTGTTCAAAACAAAAGTAAGCTTGTACAGAGGAAAAGGCCAAAAAAAAGTTGCCAGAATTGTTTTCCTATTGGAAGTGCACTCAGAAGATTGGGTGAAGAGGAATACTCAAAAGAGTACTCAAAGATTCATTCTGACGAGACGGGAGTAGGTGGTCCTGACTAAAACTGGAGCATGGCGATTTCAAACTCAAGATTATATTTCTGTTGAGTGTGTGCAATGTATAAATTCCATGTGGAGTTTTCAGTCATTAAGAAGCTAATGAGGAATAACTTTATTTCCAGAATTTTGTATTTGTTATCTACCAAGTAATGTTTATCTATTTTTGATGTTAGTTTGTCTGTTATAGTAAAAGTTTTAAAACATGAAATCCTGTGTGATCTTTTTCTTCGTTTGTTGGAAAATTCATATCTTTCTTTTAAAAATTATAAGCTTCAATGGAAATTATAGCATTTTCCTCCAAACTACACACAGTGTGAAAATAAAGTACAGAAGGGGCGGCATGGTGGCTCAGTGGTTAGCACTGCTGCCTCACAGCGCCAGGGACTCAGGTTCGATTCCGGCCTCGGGCAACTGTCTGTGTGGAGTTTGCACGTTCTCCCTGTGTCCGCGTGGGTTTGCTCTGGTTTCCTCCACAGTCCAAAGATGTGCAGCTTAGGTTAATTGGCCATGCTAAATTCCCTATAGGGATGTGCAGGCCAGGTGCATTAGTCACAGTCAAATATATAGGATAGGAGAATGGGTTTGGGTGGGTTACTCTCCGGAGGGTTGTTGGGCTAAAGGGCCTGTTTCCACACTGTAGGGATTCTAATTCTAAAAAATGGGCAACTGTTTAACCGACATTGCCTTCATTCCAAAACCAGGGTTGTCTCATCAGTCATAGAGTCATAGAGATGTACAGCATGGAAACAGACCCTTCGGTTCAACACATCCATGCCAACCAGATATCCCAACCCAATCTAGTCCCACCTATCAGCACCCGGCCCATATCCCTCCAAACCCTTCCTATTCATATACCCATCCGAATGACTCTTAAATGTTGCAATTGTACTAGCCTCCACCACTTCCTCTGGCAGCTCATTCCATACACACACCACCCTCTGTGTGAAAACATTGCCCCTTAAGTCTCTTTTATATCTTCCCCTCGCACCCTAAATCTATGCCCTCTAGTTCTGGACTCACAGATCCCAGGGAAAAGACTTTGTTTATTTATGCCCCTCATAATTTTGTAAACCTCTATAAGGTCACCCCTCAGCTCCAACGCTCCAGGGAAAACAGCCCCAGCCTATTCAGCCTTTCCCTTTAGCTCAAATCCTCCAACCCTGGCAACATCCTTATAAATCTTTTCTGAACCCTTTCAAGTTTCACAACATCTTTCCAATAGGAAGGAGACCAGAATTGCACGCAATATTCCAACTGTGGCCTAATCAATGACCGGTACAGCTGCAACATGACCTCATGAGTCCTGTTCTCAATACTCTGACCAATAAAGGAAAGCATATCAAACGCCTTCTTCACTATCCTATCTACCTGCGACTCCACTTTCAAGGAGCTATGAACCTGCACTCCAAGGTGTCTTTGTTCAGCAACACACCCTACGACCTTACCATTAAGTGTATAAGTCCTGCTAAGATTTGGCTTTCCCAAAATGCAGCACCTCGCATTTATCTGAATTAAACTCCATCTGCCACTTCTCAGCCAATTGGCCCATGTGATCAAGATCCTGTTGTAGTCTGAGGTAACCTTCTTTGCTGTCCACCACACCTCCAATTTTGGTGTCATCTGCAAACTTATTAACCATACCTCTTATGCTCTTATATAAATGACAAAAAGTAGACGACCCAGCACCGATTCTTGTGGCATTCCACTAGTAACAGGCGTCCACTCTGAAAAACAATCCTCCTCCACCACCCTCTATGTTCTACCTTTGAGCCAGTTCTGTATCCAAATGGCTAGTTCTCCCTGTATTCCATGGATCTATTCTTGTAACCAATCTCCCATGGGGAACCTTGTCGAATGCCTTGTCCATACAAATCACATCCACCACTCTGTCTTCATCAAACCTCTTTGTTACTTCTTCAAAAAACTCAATCAAGTTTGCGAGCCATGACTTCCCACGTACAAAACCATGTTGACATCCCTAATCAGTCCTTAGCTTTCCAAATACATGTCAATCCTGTCCCTCAAGATTCCCTCCAACAATTTTCCCACATCTGTGTCAGGCTCATTGGTCTATAGTTCCCTGACTTTTCCTTACCACCTTTCTTAAATAGTGGCACAACATTAGCCAATCTCCAGTCTTACGGCACGTCACCTGTGACAATCGGTGATGTAAATATGTCAGCAAGGGACCCAGTCTCTCCTTTTCTATCACTATTTTAAAACTAATAGAATTATGGTCGCTGGCCCTAAAGTGCTCCCCCACTGAGATCTCAGTCACCTGCTCTGCCTTATTTCCCAAGAGTAGGTCAAGTTTTGCACCTTCTCTAGTCGGTACATCCACATACTGACTCAGAAAATTTTCTTGTATACACTTAAAAAAAGTCCTCTCCATCAAAACCCTTAACACTATTGTAATCCCAGTCTATGTTTGGAAAGTTAAAATCAACTAGGTAAAAGCAATGACTGCAGATACTGGAACTCGATCTCCTACCATAACCGCACTATTATTCTTACAAATAACTGAGATCTCCTTACAAATTTGTTTCTCAATTTTCCGCTGACAATTGGGGGATGTATAACACATTCGCAATAAGGTGTTATCCATTTTTTATTTTCAGTTCCTTTCAAATATTCGCAGAAATATCTTCTCTAAACGCAGCTATAATTTTATCCCTTATTTTATGAAGATGTATGTGTACCTTTAAGAGAGTTAAAAACAGCAGAACTACCAGACACAACACAAAGTGTTCTCAATAAGACAACAATGTATATAACATTGGGGTGAACAACTCGAGTAGTTAGTTGCCTGGAGACAAAAAAAAACAAATTTGAATTTGGCCAATCAATTTAAATTATACCCCAATAAAAATACCAATTTTTCAATCAAGTTTGAATTGAGTATATTGACAATCGTAAAAGCCAATGACACAACCCCATGCTTTGGGGTATAAGACCAGGAGAAATTAAACAGTTGAGAGGAGAACTGCCAAGCTTAACATGTACCAGGCTGTTTGAAAAAACATTTTTCTTAAAAGTACCTTTTTGATCAGTAACCTGTGATGCAGAAATTCCTAACAAGGAGAAAAAAAGGCGCAGAAGATCTGAAGACAAGATCCTACAGCTGCCTGGTTTTGAGATAAGAAGTGTTGTTTTGTAAATCTTAATTGTGAGTTTTATCAGACTAGTATTATAGAAGGATAGGTAAAAAGGTTAGAGAAAGAAATTGTAAATAGTGGTTAGTTAACTATTCTGTTATACTTTAAGACATATAGTTGTTAAATCTACTTTAAATAGTCCTTGGCCACTCAGAACTTTACAGATTACTCCATGGGATAAATCTTTTCTGTGTTGCTGCTTTTAAATTAAGCAGGAGAGTTTACATCATGTCATAACACTTATCAAAAATGCTACTCCCCCTCCTCTTATGCTTCTCCCCTTTCAATCCTTCCTATAACATTTGTATCCTGGAACATTAAGCTGCCAGTCCTGTCCATCCTTGAGCAATGTCTCTGGAATTGCTATGATATCCTAGTTCCGTGTTCCTAACCATACTCTGAGTTCATCTGCCTTCTCTCTTGCATTGAAATAAATGCAGTTTAATTTATCATTCCTACATTGTTCCCTGCTTTTTTCCTGCCTGCCTTGACTATTTGACTTGCTCTTTTTCCAAACTGTACTGATCTCAGATTGATCTGATTTTTCAACATTTCCCTGGTCTCGGTCTCTTCTCTTTCTCTCCATCTCCCCCCACCCCACTGCTTCACCATACTAGTTTAATTTAATCCTCCCAAGCAGCTCTAGCAAATCTTCCTGCCAGTATATTATCCCCTTCCAATTCAGGAGCAATCCATTTTTCTTGTGCAGGTCACTTCTACCCTGGAATTGATCCAAAAATGTGAATCCCTCTCCCCTAAAACCAGCTCCTCAGCCCATGCATTCATCTACTCTTCCTCCTATTCCTACCCTCACTAGCTCACAGCACCTGGAGTTATCCAGATATTACTATCCTTGAGGATCTCCTTTTTATATTCCTGCCAAACTTTCTATAGTCTCCATTCAGAATCTCATCCTTTTCACTTCCTATGTCATTAATTCCAATGTGCACACCAATGTCCTGCTGGTCCCTCTTCCCTTTAAGAACATTCTGCACCCTCTCTGAGATATCCTTGATCCTGGCACCAGGGAGGCAACACACCATTCTGATTTTTCACTGGCTGCAGAAATGTCTGTCTGTGCCTCTGACTAGAGAGTCCCCTATTACAATTGATTGCTTGGAACCTGATATACCCCTCATTATATTAAAGCCATTCTCGATACCAGAAACTTGGCTGTTCATGATACATTTCCCTGAGAGTCCATCACCCCCAACATTTTCCAAAACAATATACTTGTTTGAGATGGGGATAGCCACAGGATACTCCTGCACCACCTGCCTCCCACTCCTCCCTTTCCTGGAGTTAAACCATCTACCTGACTGTATCAGCAGCTTTTCTCCCTTCCTATAACTGCCATCCATCACACCCCCTAGCTCCTGTAAATTCCTCATTGCCTCCAACCTCCACCCTAACTGATCCATGTGATCTGATAGGATTTGTAACTAAAGACACTTCCTGCAGACATAATCAGCAGTAACATGGAAACTCCCCAAACTCCCACCTCCAACAGGAATAGCACATCACCCTACTAAATACCATCTTTGTTTCTTCACAATCTTGTTAGTTTTTTTTATCACAGTCCTCTCTTTTTTTTTCCTGTGTGCTTACTGCATCTCTCTCCTGAACTTCTGTATTCAACTTGCTCCTCAACTGCATCTACTGCCTGACACCTGTCATAAGCTCCTCAACTGCATCTACTGCCTGACACCTGACATCTTCCTTAACTCAAGTTCTATTTTCTTTGTCATCGAGGGAGCTCTGGAGCTTTTGCACTATTTTCCCCATTTGATGGAATATATCTGGACTTTCCTCAAACCATCTCATCTTTGAAGGTAGCACCTTGTCTGATTTTTCCCACCAACCTTTAGTTCCAGTTTCAGGTGTTCTGAGAAAGGGTCACTGGACTCAAAACTTTAACTCTGTTTTCTCTCCACAGATGCTGCTAAACTTGCTGACTTTCTCCAGAAAATTGTGTGTTTTACCTCCAGTCTGTCTGGCCCAACTCTGCTCTTGCCCACTCTCCACCAATTGATTATCCTTACTCTGCATTGACCAGTGTCATTTTTCACCATCTACACTTTACTGTACAATGATCATTGAACATATTGACCATCACATAAATAAGAACCAAGTTTAGTGGTACCCTGTTTCTGTTGGACCTGACACATACTGTTGTATGGAACTCTCCTGAATGCAACCTCGGAACCACCTGTCATCACTGCCCGACAACACCACTATCCCTGTCTATATATAGGTAATTTAAGTCCCTCACTATTAAATATGACATTTATTATTATCTACAAATTCCTTACAGATTTATTCCTCTATTATTCCAGCCAAATAGTGGTCTATGGATTAAACTGATTAACATTATTGCACACTGCTTTGTCTTACCTCCAAGCAAATCGAGTCTGCTCTTGAACCCTGTGAAACATCTGTGTTCTCTCATGTTCCAGTACTCGCCTTACCCAATAACTTGACTCCTCTGCCTGTTTTTCTTTTCATACTTGTTTTCCTGAACCCTTCATAACCAGGAAGATTTAAAACCCAAACATTAAGCCAGATCTCTATTATCACCACAACATCATAACCCCACATGGCAGTCTTTGACTGTATTGCATCTATTTTATGAACTATTTTGTGTATTCACATACATTCAGAGTAACCTTAATTTAGACTTCATTTCTTTTTTACCCTTACTTTGATGTTGCATATTCATTTACTGTTCTTTATGTTAGTATTATTTACCCCTCCTGGCATTTTGTGCACCCTAAATCACTTTCTAAAGTTCCCTCCTAATTCCAATAACTCTGTTGAGATAGTTTAAGCAGCACTAGCAAAAAGGAACTCAGTCTGGCTCTGGTAAGATACAACCCATCTGACTTGTACAGGTGCAATTTCACTCAAAGCTTGCTCCAATGTTCCAGAAATTCAAAGGCTTCTATCCTGAACTATCCTTCCAGCTATTTGTTCATCTAATTTGTCTTTCTACATCTGTATTCACTTGCATTTGGCACCATGAATAATACAGCAATTTAGAAGTCTTACTTGTTAATGTTCTACCAATTTCCCTAATTCAAAGTTTGTGAGAAGATTTGTAGCTCGGGTGCTTGTTGTTGTGGTTCTGTTCGCCGAGCTGGAAGTTTTTGTTGCAAACGTTTCGTCCCCTGTCTAGGTGACATCCTCAGTGCTTGGGAGCCTCCTGTGAAGCGCTTCTGTGGTGTTTCCTCCGGCATTTATAGTGGCCTGTCCCTGCCACTTCCGGTTGTCAGTTTCAGCTGTCCGCTGTAGTGGCCGGTATATTGGGTCCAGGTCGATGTGTTTGTTGATGGAGTTTGTGGATGAGTGCCATGCTTCTAGGAATTCCCTGGCTGTTCTTTGTTGGCTTGCCCTATAATGGTAGTGTTGTCCCAGCCAAATTCATGTTGCTTGTCGTCTGCATGTGTGGCTACTAAGGATAGCTGGTCGTGGCGTCTCGTGGCTAGTTGAGAGATGTTCTTGACATATGATAGTGTGGCTAGTCCTTTGGGTTGCGGCATGTCCTCGTTCTGTTGTCTTGAAGAAGGGCTCATGCCCGAAACGTCAATTCTCCTGCTCCTTGGATGCTGCCTGACCTGCTGCACTTTTCCAGCAACACATTCTTGCTGTACTGCTCCAAGGATTCTTTGCCCTCACCAATCAACAGAATGGAAGTCTGTTCTTCACCTCATTCAATAAGCTACCAGGCTCTTGGGTGCCTTTCTTGTGTATCTCCACAGCAGGAAAGGCAGAGGGACCTGACACTGCCGGGACCTTGCAGTGTTCATGCTACTGACATTAGATTTCAAACAACAGACACCACCTCAGATGCAGCAAGCCAGCAGCCAACTCTCACACTGTATTCCACTGTTGTTAGTGAACACATGACCCAGAAAGGAAAGCTAACACCTTCTTTGATGTCAGCAATCTGGAGGTGATGGTAGAGGACATAGTGGAGAACAGGGCCATCTTTTATCCAGCTAACTGCTGCAGAAGGCCTACCACAAGACACAGACAGCCTGGAAACAGGTAGCAGCCCCTTGAAACAGTGCTGCGTCCCAGGTTCAAAAGAATGGCCAACAGTGCAGGAAAAAGGTTAATTATCATTTCACAAGTTAAATGCTACCATCTTCTGTGTTAACTCACACTCATGGGGTCATCATTCCATTTAATTTTGCCGATGCATAGGTGTCCCGCCAAGCCTTGTTCAATATTGTTCTCACTGTTGTATGCATCATGCCTGCCTAACATCACTCATCAGTTCATCCTTCTAAAATGCTATCCTTCCTGCCATCTGCACTTCCTACTCATTCACTGAGGGCACCTTTCTATTCCTCCTGCTCCTGCTTCACCTTAATTACTGTTCCATCCACTTCCATCATGCACAAACATGCCTGATGAATGTTTGGCCTACTATCTGGACAGATATTTCCAGAGTAACCCAAATGACTTATCTGTAATCTTGGTTGCACCTGACCTGCAATACTGACCAGGGCCCATACCTTAGACTGCAAGGACTCTAATGGATCAAAGCAATTGAATGACCATTATCATCCCTCAAGATTGGAATCAGATGAGTCCCATAACTAACTGGGGTGACACCTCCTCACTGACTGTAATTCTCCTTCACTCCAATAAGAATTGCACCATCTTTACATATAACCATTTGTTTGAAATACATGCAGTGTTTATTGTATAGCTGTAGGTACGACTATAATGAAACACTGCCATATTGTGATAGTTCTCTCTTTGACTGTTTACAGTGCTCCCCACCAAGACAAGGGCCTACCCCTCCCTCATGCTGAAGCACAATGTAAGACGTAAAGCTTGCTGACCTGCAACTGAGCACTGAAGACTCTGCTTTTTAATGCACAATGTGAGTTACACAAGTTGGAAGCCTAAAAGTAACTGTAAAGTGAAGGAGTGTTAAGAAAGCAAGATAAAAGCCATACGATAGATCCTGTAGAGAAATATGAGATGTGTGTATGCCCCTGCAGAAGCATGCAATTAATAGGTTGGTCAAAGTTTGTGAGAAGATTTGTAGCTCGGGTGCTCGTTGCTGTGGTTCTGTTCGCCGAACTGGAAGTTTTTGTTGCAAACGTTTCGTCCCCTGTCTAGGTGACATCCTCAGTGCTTGGGAGCCTCCTGTGAAGCGCTTCTGTGGTGTTTCCTCCGGCATTTATAGTGGCCTGTCCCTGCCACTTCCGGTTGTCAGTTTCAGCTGTCCGCTATAGT
>NC_057723.1:54583146-54601521 GCF_004010195.1 Chiloscyllium plagiosum | reverse complement strand
ATCATTAGCTGTCTTCCTGTTTGTCCTATATAGTGTTTTGTGCAGTCCTTGCATGGAATTTTGTACACTACATTGGTTTTGCTCATGCTGGGTATCGGTGAGTTGTTGTCTGAGTGTGGCTGTTGGTTTGTGTGCTGTTATAAGTCCTAGTGGTTGCAGTAGTCTGGCTGTCAGTTCGGAAATGCTCTTTATGTATGGTAATGTGGCTAGTCCTTTGGGTTGCGGCATGTCCTCGTTCCGTTGTCTTTCCCTTAGGCATCTGTTGATGAAATTGCAAGGATATCCGTTTTTGGCGAATACCTTGTATAGGTGTTCCTCTACAATAGGTTGGTCCTCAAGCAGGTGTATTGTTGTGAGACCAGTGGTTACAGATGACAAGGAACTTGATCGCCAAGGGACATAAAGGGCCATTCTCCTGAAGGTACTATTGAATAAAGTCTGAAATCAGTGAGCTATAACCACCAGGTCACCACGCTGACTTTCATTACTCATGTCATTCCAGAGAGGGGCCAGTGTGATCTTATCTATCAATTGCTTCTGAATGGAAATATCCAAGCATTTCGAAAGATAAAAATCTAATCATTCTTGTTAAGTGAACATCATGAAAAACATGATTTTTGATTGAAGGAGTGTGATGCTTAAGATTAAGTAAACTGGCATGATATTCTCGAAACAGGTTCATTAAAACTGGGACTAATGGATCTGCCACTTCCACAGTAACCCATGGCACTAAAGGACTAATATATTTCCTTTTTCATGCTGAGTTGACCCCTTCACACTTGATCAGATCCTGACTGATTTCTGTGCAATTCTGCAACTGACTTACTGTGACTCCCTGGATTGGTTGGCGAGGACCTACAGTACTGACCAAGTCCCTTTTCCTGGACTGTTTTGAGACATACCTAATGACGCTGACCACCCCATATGGTCACTGACAATATCCAAGCCCTTGGACTGATTTCATATTCTCCTCTTGACTGACGATGGTGACACCCCAATTGAAGACAGCCCTCCTTGACTTGATCAAGGACAGTTCCCTCTGACGTTGAGACATGCCATTTGATTGAAGCACACCACATGCAGTTTAGACACTGACGTAGCACACTGCCTTACAGTGACATATTCACCCTTTTCAATGACCATTGCTGACAATCTTGACAAACTGCTTAACTTTGTATCTGTGCTAAACACTGAGGCATGGCAGAGGTAGCAATGCTATGAACATCCAAGAGAGCAAGTGAGGAACCCTGAAAAGCACACTAGTCCAATCCATGAGTTGGCTGTTTGTTGATACACGTGAAGTGAACTGGTGGCAGCATTGCAGTTAAAGGTGCCAGTCTGCTCCAAAACGTGGCATTGAAGGGGAGAACTCTATTCTATATGGGTTGGAGATATACTATAATGATGCAATGAAACTGGCACGAATCCAACCTTTGTGAATGGATGAGGGGTAGTTACTGCTTATGGGGAATTGCTGTCCAGGCTGGAGGCAATGAGGAGGAAGAGGTGATCTCCAGTCTGATGTTTATGTCAGGAATTGCTGTTAACTAGTTTCTCTCCAGTATGTGGGAGAATATGAAAATGTATATCAATGAGGTCAAGTTAGGTAATAATGTTCAAATGACTTTTGCCGCTCCCTCACATGATTCTAACCTTGCTATTCAAAATTCAGTTGCAGAATCAGACTTTTTTTTGTTTGACTTGTCCTTGTACTAAAATTGGAACAGAGACGGTTTAAAGTAATCAAATTTGAAGAAAAAAAATATATATATCTCACAAGAACCAACCATCCAGGTGATGAGAAATCAATATTGTAGAAATTGAGACATCAGCATAGCTTTCCACAAAGTGGAATGATTAGCTTCCATGTTATTTCATAATTATGAACAGCAATGAGGAGATTCATTTAAATGTTAGATTTCTACAAAATTAATTCATTTATTTCATTTCCATTAAATTGATTAATTCCACCCAAATTGTTGGCTAGAATAATGACATTCTGTCTGAGAAATATATTTAGAGAATGGTTAAGCATTGCTTCTCTAGTTTGTGCTTTGAATTCAACCTCAAGCATGTAAATATGTATCACAAATCTGTTATGACAAGCAGGAAACATAGATATACTGTTTCATTTAAGGAAAACTGGCATAGTCTCTGCACTGCCAGAGATCAGAAGCAGACAAATCCCTCTTAGCCTGACAAACTCAATAACATTCCAACATTAATTAGACAAAAAAAGGGGGTAATTTGTCCTGCTGCCCTTTTAAACACACACACATTCATGATCTGGTGACAGCAAGACTGGGTGGATAATCACAAATTGACCACCAGACAAACCTACATAACTACAATCAAAGCACCAAATCAACTCTCTACATTTGAATATTCATGTACATATTGAACTGTTAAATAGACCAAAAAATTCTACGTTTGTTGCCATGGCTCCAGCTAGAGGGAAGCTGTTTGTCCACCATGACGACAGATAACTAATGTGTGAGAGACATGCAGCACTGGAATGAATGTGCAGAGAGAGTTTTGCATGTGGCATATGAACACTGTTATTTTTATATAATAGATGGAACAACTATGACAAAAAGTGAATAAAATAGCGGGAGAAAAAGTTTAATTTTGTCTGAGTTTAGCTCTGTATTTTGTTTAATATTTGAATAGTTATCAAATGGACCTTAGAGGTAATTGACGAAATAATGTACATGGGCAAATATAAAATCAAGGTGTTTTAAGCATTACTACCCATTCAATATATTAATGCACTCACGATGGGAATAGTGGCTCCAAAACAATTTTACATCCAGCCTCCAGAATTTCAACAGCATGTAATCTAACATGGTATGTCAATTAAATCCAACATGTTCTTCAAATTCTAGTTTAGTTATGTAGGCTGCTCTGCACTCTTCATGTCTGCTCTTTTACTTTCTTAAGTCAGTATTTAGATTAGATTACATTACAATGTGGAAACAGGCCCTTCGGCCCAACAAGTCCACACTGACCCGCCGAAGCGCAACCCACCCATACCCCTACATTTACCCCTTACCTAACACTACGGGCAATTTAGCGTGGCCAATTCACCTGACCTGCACATCTTTGGACTGTGGGAGGAAACCGGAGCACCCGGAGGAAACCCACGCAGACACGGGGAGAATGTGCAAACTCCACACAGTCAGTCGCCTGAGGCGGGAATTGAACCCAGGTCTCAGGCGCTGTGAGGCAGCAGTGCTAACCACTGTGCCACCGTGCCGCCCACGAATTTCTTTTAGATTACTGATGATAGGGGCTATTCTGCAATCTCAGAAGTAGTATGCTGCTTAAATATTCCTTTTTCTGTGTTCCATGAACTTTACATTTAACTGTGAATGAATTCAATGATGTGTGATAATGTAAGTCATGGTTCTTATTAAATTTGAATTTAGTTTTAACTGTGTTAATGGAAAATTAAGTCTAGTGCTTTAATTTTTAACTATGTACTGAATTGCTGAAAACAAACAAAGTATTTTATACTTCTCTATCTTACAACTATATCAAATTGCTTGGTTATTACAACAGTTTAAAACTTTCAGCATTATACTTAGCATTGTAAATTCAGTCAGCATGTAACCAGTAGTATCGTTAATCTTTGGGTCACACACATCTAATTAAGATGCAAGGAGCTAATTTCTCAGTCAGTGGCCAATACATGATACGAGCATGCAAAATGCTTCAGCTCGTTGTTCTTGGTATAGGCGTGTGACAGCAAAATCAATGACCCATAGAATGAATTCTCACGCCTCACTTTCTCCATGCCTCACTGCTAAAATTAGCAGTTATGCAATGTAGCTAGTTTACAGCAAGCTTCAGCTGCAGTAGCCTTGTGTTTACTGGTCTAGCAATGTCCTTTTATCCACTAAACAAATGAATCATTCAAGCAAAGCATCTTCTGATGGCTGTAAAATCCCTTGAGTTTTGCTCTAAAGGAATATAGTGCTCACCAACGAAAAACAAATTTCAATTTGTGAAAGAAATTCTTTTTTGAGGGGTCATCTTAAATCTTGTTTAATTATTCAGCAGCCACTGGCTGTCAGCCAACACATCTAATTTCAATTTAGAGCATAAACATCTGGATGAGTCTTCCATTTTAGTTGTACATCCTCAAGGAATGTTTGATTTCAATTTTGTATCTAAAGACAGTTCAGAGAAAAAAATATTTGTTTTATTGGTCAAATTTTAACATTTTTACCTGTTTCTTCTAGTACTTCATCGATATTTCTGAATTGTACTCAATAAAAAGTGACCTCGTTCTTGTTTTATTTGATATGTATTTCATCCATTAATACATTTTTTAAAATTTTATTTTATAAGAATTAATAGAAAATTTAAGTTTTCTTTTATTGAAGGAATTAAGCAATGTATTCTGGAGGATATTCAAAATTCAAAGATAGAAACTCTGGTATTTACTGTTCAGCTGATGGTAAGAATTCTGGTGATGGTTTCATTTTTATTGAACATAAATGGATGAATGGTATACTTAGCAAATAGGTGTCAAGATTTAATTTTATGGCCTTAAATATGCCCTGGGTAAGGGTTTTGTGGCAATGAGGTAGTGTCTGTGCCCCTGAGTCAAGAAGCCATGGTTCAAGTTTCACCTGCTCCAGAGGTGTATAATAACATCTCTGAACAGATTGATAAGATATATTAAATTTGCTCCTAAGCGGCTCTTGTGGTGCAGTGGTAGTATCCCTACCTCTGAGCCAGGTGACCAGGGTTGAAGTCCTACCTGCTCCCTACCTGGACAGTTCCAATAAAAGAAAATAAATTTGCTTCTAAGTGTGAACATATTCCTGGAGGAGTTGTGGTGATAACTGGAACCAGACCACTGTCTTTGGAAAGAGTTCAGAGGCAACTGTAAGGGGTGCAGACATGGAATTAGGCTGTGAAAAAGGCCTGTCTCATAGCTGGTAAAAGCATAAATAAACAAAAGGCACCGTTCCAGCCTTAAAACCACGCACATTCGCCAAATTCAGGCATGTAGAATCATGCCAGTTTATGCCCTTCTATCCACTTCCATGACCCATCATGTCAGCCATGACAACTTATGGCACTCTGCCAACTCCCAAGGCCACTTAGCATCCTTATGCCAACTTAGAGTTAGGTCATGCTAGCCCTTACTCCCACTTCCCCACTGCCCTTTATTCTTTTACGCACTCTACCACCTCACCTAGTATCAACCACCATTTACTCTTTCACCCTCTATACCACCTTAACCAGTATCTCCCATTGGCAATCCCCTGAGCCTATTTCTAATATGTAATAAGATAAAGTTCTTAAATCTTTTGGTGATTTTTTTAACTTGCTGTTTCAAAAGTATTAATTTATAAAAACCCATTCAATACATTTAATTTCCTTCAACTGTTTAATGTAATAGAAAAATAAGCATTTATATTCCTAGCTCACTTCAAAAACTTTATAAATTCTTGGAGCTGACAATCAAACTGCAAACTGAAAGGCACCCCTTTGTATTACAAATGGGTGAGGTTGGCATCACCAGCTTTCCTGGTTTGATAATGCGTATGGATATAAGTTTATACATACTAAAGTGAAGGATTCCTCAGTGTGAATGGTCAAAGTGAGTGGTTTCCTTTAATCAATTTCTAGTACTGCTACAAAGTACAATCTGAAGTCCAGGGATTAAAAAAAGGATTTGTTGTTCATGGGAGTGTCACCTCTTTAAAATTCTTATTCAAGCCATGTACCATCCAGAATAAGAAACATATCATTGCTCCTTCATTGTAACTACCCCTGGAACTTCCTTCCTAAGAGCCCTAGATATATTTCACATTCTGACTTCAAGAAGATAGTCCACCATTGTTCCTCATGGGCTATGATAAATGGATAATACATGGTGATCTAATCAGTAATCACATTCTGTGATTCAATTAAAAAGTGCTGGAAATGTTCCTACTTCAACGTAGATGATGAGGAAAATGATTAGCACAAATTGCATAAACTACTGAATCATAATCCGTCCCACAGAATAAAAACAAAATATCATGAATGCTGAAAATCTGAAATAAAAACAAAATTGCTGAAGAAACTCAACAAGTCGAGAGGGGGAGAGATTATTTTATTTTAAGCCCAATGACTCTTCTTTGAAATGGTTCCAGAGATCCACTGTTCGCTAACAATAGCAATGGATCAGCAACTACATTTACCACATCAGTGAACCTCACCAGGGGAATGACATTCCACAGAAAAGGAACAGCATCCCAGGCATGAGCATATACAGAAGAACAGC
This sequence comes from Chiloscyllium plagiosum, assembly GCF_004010195.1. NCBI lineage: Eukaryota > Metazoa > Chordata > Chondrichthyes > Orectolobiformes > Hemiscylliidae > Chiloscyllium > Chiloscyllium plagiosum. Next base: position 54,595,235 of record NC_057723.1, on the reverse strand, counting down.
CAAAAATGATGCACACATGTATGCTTTGAGGACTTGAATGATCATGTGTGAAATGCACATACAGGGATTGATGAAAGTAGGACAGATTGGAATAAACAAACATGTTTTCCTCACAATTGATCATTTTCTTTTCAGATCATATATATTCAGTAGTCTTTAGCTATAAATGAAAGTACATACAATTTTTCTTGCAGTTTTTTTTCTCTGAAACAGGCATATTAGGAGAAATGAATTTGTACAATATAAATTGTGACTTGGCGTGGCCAAATAATCTCGATTGCAATTTTCAGTTTCGAGAGAGAAGCCATTAAAGCCTGCATACGGAATATTGTAACAATAGTGAGCAACTGAAATTGTGTGATTTCTTTAATGCATAAGAGAGCTGGCTACAATAAAAACCAGTAAAAAATAATTGGAACTATAGTTGCACTAGTGGGCGAGTCAGGATGGGTTGAATTTTGCAGTCCTTGATCCCGTTGAGGTAAAATACAATAGGAGACAAAACGAGAACTTCTTCCATTTTGAATGGTAAACATTTGAAATATCCATAAGGATGAATAGAAGTCATTACAAATAAGAGTAGCAATTCTGTTACCAGGGAACAGTGCTGACAAAACAAACTGCATTACATCTTAGACCTTACCAAGAAATAGAAAAGTCAAATATTGAAGGCTTTGAAGACATTTTGAACTGTCCACTAATATCACTTTTAAATGATACTTATTTAACATTGAAGAAATAGAAAATAATGACCAGTATTTGAATGTAGTAAGACACCCAGCTGAGTCTCATGCATCCAGGCAACTGAATGATAATGTAATTGCAGCTAAGATTTCTTTGACTTTGACAGCCCACCTGCTGAGAGAAAAAAACCTTCTCAAGAAAGATGCATTCATTTGTAGAAACTTAGAGATTGTCAATCATAGGCAAAAGATAATTAATGGGAGAAGTAATGAGGCTTTCCATTACATTGAAATACAGACAGGGCCTAATGAGAAGAACACAATGAAGAAATGAAAGTAGGACAGAAAACTGTTGGAAATGTTCCTACTTCAACGTAGATGATGAGAAACTGTTCCCAGGAGAGACAACAGAAGAGCGCGACAAGAGTATTTTAATATTGCAGAAATCACCATGTGAAAGGAAATGAAAGGGAACTACTCTTGATGTGAATGATGGGTACATGAGCAAAGTTGAATAAAAGTAGCAGTTTACTGATTATATTCTGTATACTATTTGGAAGGTACAAATGATTGCACAGAATGTGTGGCCCTTCAGCCTTTCTGAAAGAATATCAATGCAGGCAGCATAAGATTACTAGTGATCTCCCCAAAATGAAAGTGGTCATGGATGATTTGTTAGTGTATAGATATGGAGATACAAGAAGTCATCATTAACCATGATCAAAATCTCCTGCAATTGCTAGAAAGAGCTCGTGATGTGAATCTGAAAGTGAAAAAGAAAAAGATGCAAATGAAATAAAACAGCAATTGCTGGAGAAACTCAGATATGCAAATAAAAATGCTTGAATTCAAGTACACAGATCATACTTTGTGAAAAGACTTCACTCTAATTCTGATAAGGTGGGAACTGTAATACAGTTGCAGCATCCATCGGATGAGAAAATGGTGCAATGATTTCTTGGATTTGTGAACTATGACGCACTTGCTTATTTTAACATTAGGTTATGAACATCTCCACAAGCTCACTAAAATGGATGTGCAGTGGTTTTGGTCTGTGATACAGGAGGTTGTTTTCACTTGGAACAAAGGATGAGTGACAACAATGTGATGTCAATAATGAAGTCACCATCCTGTGTGATGCCAGAGAGTCAAGACTTGGAGCAGGTCTCATCTTGATTGAACAAGTAGCTACATTTACATACAGGAGATTAATGCAGACCAAATGATGCTGTGTACACATTGAGAGTTAGTTCCTGGCTTTTGCTTGTGAGCATTTTAATTGACACTTGTTTGGGATAAGCAAAGTGAGAGTGGTGTCCGACATTTCAAAGATATTTGAAAGCATCTTTTACAAAGTACACCTAAGCATTTATTCTAAAATTTTAAGATGTATCATTTGGAAGTTGCATACTAACAAGGGAAATAGATATATATTCCCAATATGTTGCCAAAGCTACATTCCCATGAAGGAAGTTAAGAATTCCAATACAGAACATGATATCTTTCATGCTCAGCAAAAGACTCCAAATTTAATAGACACATGTCTTGCTCAGGTCAAACAAACTTTGTAATAAGATGCAAATCTAAAAGTTCTGTAGCAAGCAGTGATGGAAGAATGGCCTGAAACCATCAGGGATAGACCTGGTGTTATCAGAGAGTAGATACATGATCACAGAAATATGAAGTGATTATGACACCTGTACAAAGAAACAAAATGAGAAAAGAGGTACTGAAGTGCATCCATTAAATATGTTAGTGAGACTTGCCTATGAAAAGCAGGAAAAGTGTTCTATTGTCAAAAGTGATCAATGACATTAAGAAGCACATTTGCTACTGCAGTGCTTGTAACAAATGCCATGCCAAGCAAGCTAAAGAGCTGCTAATAAAATATGACATGCCAGACAGAGCATAGAAATTTGGAATGGATTTCTTCAATCTCGCAGAAACTGATTATGTTGCTAGCATCAACTACTATTCTGACCACTGCTGTCAATGAGAATCTAATACGCCTGAAAACGTACATCAGTCATTATGCATTCCAAACTTGAGGTGAGTGACAATGATTCTTAACTCATGAGTGAAAATTCAGGCACTTTGTGAATGATTGGGAAATATGCCACCATACACCATCTCCACACTATTCTCAATCAAATGAAAGGGCTGAAGCAGCAGTGAAAATCACCAAAGGGATCATGGAAAAATCCAGGACAGATGTGTACAAGGTAATTCTAGAGTGGATTAATTCACTTACTAAAGGCATTAAAAATACTCGAGTCCAATGAATAATGTCACCGTACACCCAAACTATTCTTTCAGATGCTAAAAAAAAGATTCAAGTCAGAAGAATTGCAGAACTGAATTACAAAGTCAAACTGAAGCAAAAGGAATTCAAATTTCACTTTGATAAAACAGTAAAATTATTCCCCAAGCTAACCATTACAGAACCAAAATGCAAAAATTCACCACCCTGTCAAAAGTCCGTTCACTTTGGTGACTTAGATTCGAGAGTGTGGTGCTGGAAAAGCACAGCAGGACAGGCAGCATCTGAGGAGCAGAAGAATTGACATTTTGGAATGAGGCTGGTGGGCCAGGGAGGCGGAGAGAAAAATGGGAGGGGGTGGAGCTGGGGAAAGGTAGCAGAGAGTGCAAATAGGTGGATGGAGGTGGGGGAGAATGTGATAGGTCAGAGAGTAAGGTTGAGCAGATAGATGGGAAAGACAGTGAACAGGTCAAGAGAGCGGTGCAGTGTTGGAGACTTTGGACTGGGATAAGGTGGGGGAGGGGAATCGTCCCACACCTCCGCTCTTGAAACCCACCCCTCCCAATGCAACAAGGACAGAATGTCCCAGTCCTCACCTTCCACACTATATACATCACATCATTCTCTGCTACTTCCAACACCTACAAACAGGCCCTGCCACTAGGGGTATATTTCCCTCCCCACCCCGATCAGTATTGCAGAGACACAATTCCCTCTGCGAATCCCTTCTCAGATCCACACCCCCCACTAGCCCTCACCCCACACACACCTCCTTCCCCTGCCACCACAGGAAGTGCAAAACTTGTGCCAACACCTCCCCCCACCTCACATCCGTCCAAGGCCCCAAAGGATCCTTCCACATCTGACTAAAATTTACCTGTGCCTCCTCACACATCATCTACTGTATCCTTTGCACCAGATGTGGCCTCCTATACATCGGGGAGACAGGATGCCAACTTGCAGATAATTTCAGAGAACATCTCTGGGACATCTGCACCAACCAACCCCACCGCCCTGTGGCTGAACACTTCAACTCCCCCTTCCACTCCACCAAGGAAATGTAGGTCCTGGGCCTCCTCCATTGCCAAACCAATGCCTGGAGGAAGAATGCCTCATCTTCTGCCTTGGGATCCTGCAACCACATGGATTAATGTGGATTTCATCTGCTTCTTATTTCCCCTCCCCCAACCTATCCCAGCCCCAAGCCTCCAACTCAGAAGCACACTTGGCAACTTAGGACTGCTATAGAGAAATTGTCACTTTGATTGTATACAGCAAACATAAATAACCAATTATGGCTCTGAAATCAAAGATATATAGGCATAACTGAAGGGAGTGGGAACGTGATGGTGTAGTGGCCATGCCACTGGTCTAGTCACTTAGAGATCCAGATCTCCTTCTGTGAACAACTCCTTTGATGGTCTATTCTCCATTCCCACATCTCAAGTCCTGTCATGACATGGATTGCTTTCAGCACAGCCAACACAATTTTTACCTACTCATTATCACCCATCTACTTTCTTTCTTAAATAAAAATAGAAATTGCTGGGGAAAATTAGTGAGTGTGGCAGCATCTGTGGAAAGAAAGCAGAATTAACGCTTTGAGTCTGGTGACCTTCTTCACAACTGATAATAACTAGGAAACAGAAAATTTCACACAGACCAGCGAAGGAAGAGTGGGCACTTAGCTCAGTTGGCTCCAAGGCTGGTTTGCAATGTAGATGCCAACAGTGCGGGTTGATATCCTACATTGGCTGAGATTACTGTGAAGGACTTGCCTTCTCAACCTCCCCCAACCCTAAGGCATGGTGATTCTCAGGTTAAATCACTATCATCTCTTTAATGAAAAAGGAGTCATACAGCACAGAAACAAACCCTTTGTCCAACCTGCCCATGCACACAAAGTTTCCCAAACTAAACTAGTCTCACTGCCTACATTTGGTCCAGATTTCTCTGAGCCTTTCCTATTCACATCCCTATCCAAATGTCTCAAAGATGTTGTAACTGTACCTGCATCCACCACTTCATCTGATAGTTCATTCCACACATGAATGACCTTCTGTGCAGAAAAATTGCCCTTTTATTCCCTTTTAAATCTTTCTACACTCACCTTGAAAGTATGCCCTCTAGTTTTGAACTCAATCATCCGTGCCAGGAGTATCATAGTGCCTCAGTGGTTAGCACTGCTGCTTCACAGTTTCAGGGTCCTGGATTCAACTCCAGCCTCGGGTGGCTGTCTGTGTGGAGTTTGCACATTCTCCCCATGTCTCTGGGTTCCTTCCGGGTGCTATGTTTTCCTCCCCCTATCGAAACATGTGCAGGTTAGGGTGAATTGGCCATGCTAAATCCCCCATAGTAGGGTTTAGGGATGTATTGGTTAGGTGCATTAGGCAGGGGTAAATGTAGAGTTATAGGGTAGGGGAATGGGTTTGAGTGGGATACTTTTTGGAGGGTGGGTGTGGACATGTTGAACTGAAGGGCCTGTTTCCATACTATAGGGATTCAAAGACTTTTGCTATTCACCTTATCTATGCTCCTCATGATTTCATAAACCACTCTAAGTTCATCCCTCAACCTCCTGCACTCCAATGAAAAAGGTCCCAGCCAATCCAGCTTATTCTTAAAACTCAGCTATAGTATGGAAACTTTACCTTTTATTGGTATACAATGACACTTGGGAGGACCAGTTAGAACATATGCGAGCTCTATTTCAGAAATTACAATCAGCTGATTTGGTGATAAACATGAAGTTACAAGAGCTTGAGTAACCTACCTGAAGGCATAATGCAGGACAAAGAACAGGAAATGTACAATCATTAATGGAGCCCCCTGTACCTAAACGTAAATGAGAAACACTTAGATCTTTGGGGATGTGTACTTCTATGGTGAATTAGAATAAATTTCAGCACTAAAGCTGCTCCACTAACAGATATCTAGTTAGTATGCTCAGGGGAGTGGCTGGAGTCTTTTGAGAAGTAGAAAGCCATTCAGGTCAATGAACCAGTGTTGGCTGCATCTAATAACACTTAGCTCTTCAAGGTAACTATTGATGTCATTGATTTGGATTTGGGCGCAGTTCTGTTGCAGGAAGATGGGACAGGCTGAAATAAGTCAGTACAATACATCTATAAATCAAGAAGTTGTTGGGAGTGTACTACAGACCACTAAACAGACAGGAAGAGGGAGAGAAGGAAGGACAGATATATAGGCATATCTCAGAGAAGTGCCAAAATATAGGGTAATAACAGTATGCGATTTCAACTTCCGTCAATAACCTGAACAGACAAAGTATGAGAGGATTAAAGGGGGCGGAAGTGTATCCAGGAGAGCTTCTGAGTATTGGTGTTGGACCTAATTTTAAGGAACAAAACTGGACAAGTGGTTGAAGTGTCAATGAGAGGCCATTGTGATGATGGTGACCATAACTCAGTAAGATTTAAGATAACTATGGAAAAAGACAAAGATGGACAGAATCTGAATTGGGGAAAGGCTTTGTCAAGAATGTAACCCTGTTTGAATTTTCTAAGAAAATGCCTTGGAATTCCTTCCACAACAGCATTTTGAGTATACCTGCTGCACATGGACTACAGCAGTTCAAGAATGCAGCTCACCTTTCTCAAGGGCAATCAAGGATGGGCAATAAATGCTGGCCCACCCAGCAATGCCCACATCTTCTGAGTGAATGAAAAAGAAGTGCAATATTATATTTGTAAAGATTAGGTGAGAATAAATATGTGGATATATCATTAATATTTGTCTGCTGACACTTTACAAAGAAATGCTTACTTTTTATTCATGGGATGAGGGCTTTGCTGACTAAGCCATTTATTGCCCATCCCAGAGGGCAGTTTAAGAGTCAACCACATTGCTGTGGGTCTGCAGTCTCATGTAGGCCAGATCAGGTAAGGCAGGGACAAAATAAAACCACAGATATTGGAATCCAAAGTAGACAAGCAGGAGGCTGGAAGAACATAGCAAGCTGTGGCAGGATTCGAACTCCTAGAACATTGCCTGGTTCTCTGGGTTAACAATCCAGCGATAACTCTACTAAACTATCGCATTCCATTGAAGCTTCATCTTTCTAAGGCTGGAGATGTTCTGAAAATACTAAATATTTGAAATACTTGGTGGAATTTACGTTCTGAAAGGTTGTAGAAATTGATTTATTTAATACTTTATGGAAAATATGTGGAGTAGTTTTCTTAAATAAAGGTCACTGAAAGTTCATTGTGGACACTGGAGATTTTTTTCAAAAAGTCTTGCTGTAAATCTCACGACTGATGATAACAGCAGTAGCACTGAAGACCTGTTGTCGACAATTAGCCATGCGATGTGTCCAAGCTGTTCCAAAGCAATTACAACACTGGCATCTACACAGAAATATGGAAAATCATTTACACATGCCCTGTTCATTAAAAGACAGGCAAATTCAACATGCCCAATAACCACCCCATCTGTGTATTCTTGATCAGCAAAGTAATGGAAGGAAATCATTGACAGTGCTATCACATGGCATTTGCTCAGCAGTAACCTGCTGACTGAAACTCAGTTGGAATCTGTTATAGCCACACAGCCCGTGGGCTCATTACAGCCTTGATCCAGACATAACCAAAAAGTTAAATTCCAAAGATAATGTGAGGCTTACTGTTCTTAACATCAAAGCAGAAATTGACTGAATAATGATAACAAGTAAATGGAGTTATCCTTCTTAGTCCAGAACACAATTGATGGAATTTCTCTTTCAATTTTCCTCGGCCCAATCATCTACTACAACTTCATTGAGGAAGTAGTTCCTTCATAAGGTCAGAAGTGAACTACTTCTTCAATGAAGTTGTAGTGGATGATTGGGCCGAGGAAAATTGAAAGAGAAATTCCCTCAATTGTCTTCTGGACTAAGAAGGATAACTCCATTTACTTGTTATCATTATTCAATCAATTTCTGCTTTGATGTTAAGAACAGTAAGCCTCACATTATCTTTGGAATTTAACTTTTTGGTTATATCTGGATCAAGGCTGTAATGAGCCCACGGGCTGTGTGGCTATGATAGATTCCAAACTGAGTTTCAGTCAGCAGGTTACTGCTGAGCAAATGCCATGTGATAGCACTGTCAATGATTTTCCTGAAGAAGGGCTTATGCCCGAAATGTCGATTCTCCTGTTCCCTGGATGCTGCCTGACCTGCTGCGCTTTTCCAGCAACACATTTTCAGCTCTGATGTCCAGCATCTGCAGACCTCACTTTCTCCTCAGAAGTGGGGATGTTCATTGATGATCACACAATCTTCACCAAATATGACTCCTCTGACACTGAAGCAGTCTGTGCCTGTATGCAAAACAATGTCAACAAATCCATGGTTGGGATGACAAGTGGCAAGTAACATTCATACCACACAAGTGCCTGACAATGACCATTGCCAACAAGAAAATATCTAACCTTCCACTTTTATTTTCAATGGTACTACCATCAGTGAATCACTCATTATCAACATTCTAAAGTCTGCTGTCAACCAGAAACTGAACTAGAATAACCATATAAGTATTATATGGAGTCACCTCCTGACTCCCCAAAGCATGTCTATCTGCAAGGCACCAGTCAGGACTGTAATAGAATATTTCCCACTTGCCTGGATGGGTACAGCTACAAGAACACTCAAGAAGCTTGACACTGTCCAGGGCAAAGGAGTCCACTTGATTGGCACCTCATACAATACCGTCAACGTTCTCTTCCTTCACCACCGATGCTCACTTGGAGCAGTTATGAACCATCTATAAGGTGCGCTGCAGCAACTCATCAAGGATCCTTCCAACCCCAATATCTCTGCACATGGAACAGCTCTAACTATTCAAAAGACAAATGACATTACCATGGCCTTCATCCCATGAAACCTAAATCCTGGTAGAAGTAACTTCTGGAAGTTGTTCTGATCCAACTGGCTACAGCTTCCATGATCTAATAGTGTGCTATTCTGAAGTTAGTTGTCAAATATCTATGTGATCTTACTGTCCTGATAGAACACAAGGTCAGGCCGCAGCCAACTCACTGAAACATTCTGCTATTCATGTATGTCTTGTTCTGCTGTCTTATTTGATGACTGGCTACAAAGAGTCCAGCTGAAAGGTATGAAAAAATAATTAATTAGATGTGCTGTGAAGTTATTGGACAAGGGAGTGAACCAAGCACTGTTCCTTCCTGAACAGGTTCCTTCCCAGTCAAAGGTCAAGAGAAACTGTCATCTTAAATACTACACTCAGCTCTGAAGTACTGGAGCAGCATGCGCCTGTTTTACCTTTTTCACCAATTGGTATACAAATAAAGTTACACAAAAAATCCTTTGTGAATGCCACTCCAGAAAGGAAACATCAACATTTTCAAATCGGTAGTGCAATTCATCACATGGAAAATTCTCCTTCTCTGTCAAATCTTGGTTAGCAGGAAAATGCAGAACTTACATATTTGTTAATCTTGCATATATAGAAATAAAATCAAAAATGAAGGATTTTAATTTATAATTATGCACCTATTCTGTTTTAATCAACATAGTGGTTTTGTACTTTGGCAGTTTTGCTTGATTTCTTGACAAATACAAAGTACTTGTCTCGATTGAGGCATTCATTTATGTCCACATTATATAATTATTCTGACTAACACTAACTGTCACTCCTGCCAACCAATTTCCTATCTGACTTAATCATGGCATTTGTTTTAATGTCTCCCAAACTATATGTATGACACAATCACCTGATGAAGGAGCGTCGCTCTGAAAGCTAGTGTGTTTCCAATTAAACCTGTTGGACTATAACCTGGTGTTGTGTGATTTTTAACTTTATATATGTATGACGCTCACCCTGCTTCCTTTCATTTTGGTTGGTCCTACTTTGTCTAATAAAGCTTTTAAATTAATGTCATACTAAGTGATGCTGAGCAAAGAATACAGCTTGGAATATCTGACTTGCCACAAAAGATTAGATGTGGGGTAGAAAAGCAGGAGGCTGGAAGAACACAGCAAGCAAGGCAGCATCACAAGGTGGAGAAGTCAATGTTTTGGGAGTAATCCTTCTTCAGGTTACACCCAAAACATTGATTCCTCCACCTCCTGATGCTGCCTGGCTTGCTGTATTCTTCCAGCCTCCTGCTTGTCTACCTTGGATTGCAGCATCTGCAGTTTTTTTGTCTCATGAGAGATTAGATAGCACACTAAAAATAAATCTTGCAGTTAGTAAGGGTGGTTGAGATTGAGATATTTAAGCAGGAAATGGGGAGAATTTAAGGTAATGGGGAGAATAATCTATTCATGCAGAATGAATGGTCAATGAAGGTAAAGATAGGACAAGTGTGGAGCATAGAAACCTCAAATATAGGGCTTGATTTTCAAATGATCAGAAGCCAGTGTGGCCATTTAAAAATAGCAATTTGAAAGGTTCTCAAAATCCTGATGTCTCCGAGGCAGGTCTGCATTTTCAAACAGTTGATTTGTAGGAGGGAACAGGAACTGGTGTCCCTGCCAGTTAACAGTCACTTGTCCTCAACAAAGAATGCACCAAGTGGCCTCTGAACTCACCATTGGAATATTTAAGGCTCAATTTGGTGAACCAAAACAGTCTGAAGCATGATGGTTCACAGTTATCAGCTTTTCTGCAGGCTTTCTCTGTATTATTTGATTTATAACTGACCTCTCCTGGATCTTCATGTCCAATTCTCTGTGTAGTGCTCTGTTCTGCTCATTTACAGCATGCCCTCCCATTGTCATCAAGGCTGCCTGAAACTCATCAGCAAGGCAGTGTCAGTTCCCAATTAACCAGTTAAAAACAAAAAGAATTGCAGATGCTGGAAATCAGAAACTAAAGCAGAAATTGACGGTCTTGTGGCATCTGTGGAGAGAAATCAGAGTAAGCATTTCAGGTCCAATGACCTTTCCTCATCAGTTCTTCATCTCTTTAAGGAATAAACCAAAAATCACATGCCTCTGTCAGTCAGCTTAACCTAGGCAAAAATTCCAGTGCAGATTCCCTGGTTCTCAAATTGCCAAGTAAAACAGATAATGTCTCAGCACTACAGGAGGCTGGGTGTTGTAATATTCCTCAAATAATTCATCAACTCTTGAAAGATGTTAGTATTTGGTGCCTCAGGGAAAGTTAGACTTCTAATAGTCAAAGAAGCTGCAGGTCCATGAGCTGTCAGGAGAATGACTTGTTGCTTTTCATTTGCCAGAAAAAAAGCGCATTCCTTCCACATACTGGGTCCGGTCTTCAATGGCAAGACCGAATGATTTGAGCTCCCCAAATAACAGCATAGTGCTAGAAATGTCTACCCCGACTCAAAAGACAACTGTTGTGAACGAATTTCTTTGAAAGTGTGCTTTTCTCTGATCACTAGTGAAATAACACCACAGAGGCCGGAATCCCATCACCCAGTCACCCTTTATTTACACATGGAGAGTCTTTGACACTGATTCACTTCCCTCAGATCCAGAATGAACAGAACCCCTGACACTCTAGTGCTTATTTGTCAGCCAGGGCTCCCTGATTGGACCAGGTTTAGAAGCCTAATTAGGTAACTCATATTCTTTGAGGTTCACCTGACTGTCCTCGTTACAATCACTACAGAGTGGAACAACATATTGTAGGGGTAGGATTAAAAATGGCATCTTCAAGCCAGACCTATAAATGTTAAGAGTTAGTTGAACATGAAAACAAGCAATTGAAATAAAGTAAAAAAAAGTACATGGGAAACAGGGCGAATGCAAAAGCAGCTTGTTTTGACCGGGAATGACGATGTGATGCAACAGTGTTGTGAGAATTGTCTTGCTTGGCCATCAGATGGAGTCACCTGGAGGTGCTTTTTATATGTAGTTGAATGTCCAGGAAAGTACCATAAGCACCATGGAATGGTAATAGGGCATTGCATCTTAGATTCAGAATGATATTAATATTAGACAATAGACAATAGACAATAGGTGCAGGAGTAGGCCATTCAGCCCTTCGAGCCTGCACCGCCATTCAATATGATCATGGCTGATCATTCCTAATCAGTATCCTGTTCCTGCCTTATCTCCATAACCCTGGATTCCACTATCTTTGAGAGCTCTATCCAACTCCTTCTTAAATGAATCCAGAGACTGGGCCTCCACTGCCCCCTGGGGCAGAGCA
>NC_057723.1:54558214-54582828 GCF_004010195.1 Chiloscyllium plagiosum | reverse complement strand
ATATATTTACCTACTGCTTTACATATATATCTGGTTTAATATATACCTACCACTCAAAATAAATTGCCAAGGTATGTCCTGTACATAAAAAGCAGGACAGATGTAACCCAGCCAGTTACTGCTCCATTAGTCTACTGTCCATCATCAGTGAAGTGATGGAAGGTGTCATCGATACTGAGCACCTGCTCAGTAATAGCCAGCTCATAGTTTATTTCTGCTAGGGCCACTCAACTCATGGACAAAAGAGCTGAATTCTAGAAGTGATGTGAGAGTGACAGTCTTTGATAGCAAAGCTGCATTCATCTGAGTGTGGCATCAAGAAGCCCTAGCAAAACTGGAATCAATAGGTATCAGGGGACAAACTCTCCTTTGGTTGGAGTCATACCTGGCACATAGGAAGATGGTTGTGGTTGTTTGAGGTCAGTCATCTCCAGGACATCTCTACAGGAGTTCCTCAGGATAGTGTCCTGGGCCCAACCACCATCAGCTACTTTATTAATGGCCTTCCCTCCATCATAAGATCAGAAGTGGGGATGTTTGCCACGGAATAATTACTTGAAGGAGAATACTGCAGGGATGTGGGGAAAGAGCCCAAGAGCTGGACTAACCAGTTCACTCTTCAAAACTCCTGGCATAGATTCAATGACTTCATTCTGTAGTTACTATTCTATAAGGTTGTGACTTTTGCCTTAAAATTATTTTATTGGTTATGTTAGTCTCATATTATCCCACACAAAATTATAGGCTGAAGCAACTGTTATTTACCATCTGTAATTTTGTGATGAATCTCCTCTCTCTCAACACTTTCTGTAATGTAAAAGCTGGAACAAGTATATGTAGAGGAGCTGGAGCACAAAACCAGGGAGAATATTTATACAGCTACGAGGAAGGTTATGTCTTTTTGGGCCAATTAGTTAAATATGTTGGTCAGTAGATGCTGGTTTTGCCCCTGGATCTTGCCATCATCAGTAGGGGAAAGAAGAAATGATCTTCTGTCTCGGTAGTTCTACTTAACTAGAAAAAATAGAAAATTAAGATAGTAAAAGAATCCAAATTGCATTTAGAATTCTGAAAAAAGAATTACCAATTGATTAACTGTAGCTCTCTCACAAAGAAAGAACACTTTTACAAAAGTTAGATATTCATTATTATTGAAGGTCTACAGCAATTTTGCATTCATTTGATTATCCTAATTTCAAAAATGAATAACTAGGAAATACAATAGTTTCTCATATATGGAACTATGATTGTATGACTTTTATATACTACAATAGGGCTTCTGCTGAGAGCTAATGAAAGCTAATTTGCCATCAACACCATTTTGGGCTTTTCATCATAGACTCGATCTATAACAGAATTTTTCTTACCAGGTTTTCACGATGTCGCAATTATTCATTTTCAACTTGCCCCAGAAAACAAGTTGATACAGTAATTGGCTTAGGTTTGACCTACATGCTAACTGCTTGATTCTTCATATTATGACAACTAAACTAACGGCACAAAACTTCCAAAACAAAGTACATGGAATACCAATTTTTAGGTCAATTTTAAACTTGAAATCTGCCTGTGTTAAAATATAATGAAAATACAATATATTTCAATCAAATTACTTAATTAAAATGTGAAGTATAAGACAAATAATTGATTTATTCTATAAAAATAAATTATTATGTTTATTCAAACTCAAATTTAAGAATATCTGATCATATTAACACAACAATTTTTTAATTCATTTGTTGAGAAATCAGCGAAAGCATAGTTGGGAGTATTTGCATCTGTGTCAAAAAATTGTGAATTCTAGTCTTATAGCAGAGAGTTGAGTATAAAGATCTAGCCTGAGACTTCAGTGCTATACTATTGACAGTGTCTTTCAGATGAGAATTAAAGCCCTACCTATCCTTTCAGGCAGATATAAAAGATCCACGGTGTGATTTTGAAAAAGCAAAGATGTTATTTCCAGTGTCCTGGCCAATAAACTTCAGAAAGAGACAACCTGGTGATTACCACAAAGTTGTTTGAGGGAGTTTGCTGTGTGCAACTTGGCTGCCATATTGCCTGCATTACAAGAGTAACTTCACTTCAGAAGCATTTCATTGGATGTGATTGAAGCAGACCCTAAGGTCATAGAGGTCAATGTCAAAATCATTGTTTTTCATTCATTTGAATGATTATGACAGATACTCTCAGTATTACCTACATGCAGTGACTTAATGTGTAAATGTTAAGAGCAACCTTGATTGAGTTTTTTGAAGATGATGAAGATTGATGAAGGCAGTGGCAGACATTGAGTATATTGAGTTTAGCAAAACATTGACAAGGTTCCACATGGTAGATCTGTTAGCAATATTAGATGAAATAGGATCTGGGGGAGCTAGCCAATTAGTTACAAAATTGGCTTGAAGGTAGGAGATAAGGGTGGTGGTAGAGGATTGCTCTTCAGATTTAAGGCTTGTGACTAGCGATGTGCTACAAGGATCAGTGCTGTGTCCTCTGCTTTTTGCATTCATATAAGTGATTACGAATATAGGAGGTATGGTTAGTAAGTTTGCAGGTGATACCAGAATTGATGGTGTAATGGACAGTGAAGAAAATTATCTCAGAATACAGCAGGGCCTTAATCAGAGACCCAGTGGGCTGATGAGCAGTGGATGGCGTTTAATTAAGATAAATGTAAGGTGTTACATTTTGGTAAGGCAAACCAGGGCAGGAGTTATACAAACCCAGGGGATTGTTGCAGAATAAAGAGACCTACTAGTCCAGGTTGTGAGATGTTGCTCCTTCAACAAAGTTCTGTTGTCCTTGGCTTTTTTATCAGAGAGGTCGTAAAATCCACAGACTCCAAAAAGTCTAAGTTGAAATGTTTTAGGGCCAATTTGATTGTAGCTAACAGATACTGCTTAAGGCAAAAGGCTTTTAAGTTTAAAAAAGCACTTGCATAATGAAAGGGAATGGCCAGTTCTCCCAGCTCAGCTTTTCTCTAGTTTGGTCTGGCTATTCACTGAAAGCAGTCAGGCATGTTTTGAAGCTGCTGGATCCAAAGAAGCAGGCCCATGTTGATCCTCTCTCTCTGACATCTCTCCTGTAAGACCCTGTGCTTGGTTTTACCTTTTGTGCCAAGGGGTGATTATGGGGATTGTTGCAAGTTTTGGGAACAGCATCATTAAGTTGGTATAATCTTTTGGGTTTTCAGATAGGTTAAGTTATTCGGTATTCTGGTTTCTTTTGTTTGTGTTTCATGCAGTAATAGAACATAGAACAGTACAGCACAGAACAGGCCCTTCAGCCCACGATGTTGTGCTGACCATTGATCCTCATGTATGCACCCTCAAATTTCTGTGACCAGATGCATGTCCAGCAGTTTCTTAAATGTCCCCAAGACCTTGCTTCCACAACTGCTGCTGGCAACGCATTCCATGCTCTCACAACTCTCTGTGTAAAGAACCCGCCTCTAACATCCCCTCCAAAGCATCCACATCTTTCCTATAATAGAGCGACCAGAACTGGACGCAGTATTCCAAGTGTGGTCTAACCAAAGTTTTATAGAGCTGCAACAAGATCTCATGACTCTTAAACTCAATCTCCTTGTTAATGAAAGCCAAAATACCATATGCTTTCTTAACAACCCTGTCCACTTGGGTGGCAATTTTAAGGGATCTATGTACCTGCACCCCAAGATCCCTCTGTTCCTCCACATTGCCAAGAATCCTATTCTTAATCCTGTACTCAGCTTTCAAATTCGACCTTCCAAAATGCATCACCTCGCATTTATCCAGGTTGAACTCCATCTGCCACCTCTCAGCCCATCTCTGCATCCCTACAACAGCCCTCTATACTGTCAATGACACCTCCAACCTTTGTGTTGTTTGCAAACTTGCTGACCCATCCTTCACTCCACTAATCTTGTAAATAAATTCTGTTTTGTTTAAAACTAAGTGATTTGATCAGCTGCATCCCTCCTGGAATATCTGTGTTGCACCTACTTAAAACAACTAGCAAAGCTAGGGTCTGGGCTAGTTTCCTGAAATGCTTTGAGGGGGCCTGGCCTGGTCCATAACAAGGTGCATAGTTTCTTGATAGTAGCGTCCAAATTCCTTGAAAGTAGAGTCACAAGTAGGCAGGGTGATGAAGAAAGCATTTGGCATGCTTGCTTTCATTGGTCAGAACATTAACTATAGGAGTTGGGATGTCATATTGTAGCTGTTGGTGACATGGGTGAGGCTGTTTTTAGAATACTGTGTACAATTCTGGTTGCCTTTCTTTAGGAAGAATGTTGTATAAATTGAGAGGGTGCAGAAAAGCTTTACAAGGATGTTGCTAGGACAGGAGAGTTTCAGCTACAGGGAGAGGCCGAATAGGCTGGAGCTTTTTTCCCAGGAGTGTCGGAGGCTGAGGGGTGATCCGTACAGAGTTTTATAAAATCCGAGGGGCATCGATAGGCTGAATAGCCAAGATCTTTATCTTGTGGTGGGGGAGTCTAAAACTAGAGGACATAAGTTTAAGGTGAGAAGGGAAAGATTTAAAAGGACCTAAAGGGGTAACTTCCAGAGGATGGTATGTATACAGAATGACCTACGAGAGAGTGGTGGAGCCGGGTATAATTACAACATTTAAAAGGTACCTGGATGTGTATATGTGAGTAGGAAGAGATTAGAGTGATGTGGCTCAAATGCTGGCAAATGGGACCAGGTCAGAATGGGATATCTGGTCGGTGCAGATGGACCAAAGATCTGTTCTGTACTGTATGACTTTATGACTCGAAAACTCTGTCAACCTTTCCAGTTGGATCATGCAGGAATTTAATCCATAAATCTTCAATTTATTTGACTTTAGAAAAAAAATGTTATTATTTTAAATTTCTCTTTTGCTCGTAATTAATATACTTCATATCATAACAGTAGGTGTTGTGATTTAAAGCTTTGAAAACTATTTAATCAATGCCTGCTGTTCCTGATGCAATAACATTAACAATAGTCCACAGCTAACCTGTTGATCAAAATGTAATATACATTGTAAGTGGCAAAAATCAGAGGTAGATTGAAGACAATTCATTCTTGAGCAATTTGTTAAGGTCTGGAATGTACTGAAAGGATTATGGAAGCTGATTTAGGAGTAACTTTCAAAACAGATATTGCAGCTCGAAGAAGAAATGAATTATTAGATGGTTATTACAAAGAGCCAGAGCAGAGATGCTCAACCTAAAGTTTGAAATTGACCGACATCATTATCCAAATATGGAGGCTGCAGTTCACCAATTTCTGTGGAGGTGGGAAGCATGTGACTTGGGTGTTGCTATTTCATTGCTGTAAGAACCTAAGAAACAGGAGCAGGAGTTGGACATTCACCTCTTTGAGCCTGTTCTTCATTTCAACAAGTTCATGGCTGATCTACAAAATCTACCTTCTCACATTATCCTTACATCCCTTGATTTCCTCAGCATCTTCATTTTGAATATATATGATCATTATTTTTTATTCTCAAGCTGCTGTCAGTTTCTATGTCTTGTTGCTTACTTTTGCTTCTAAATATGGAAAATGAAACATGAGACAAAGTGGGAGCTCCTATTACAAGGATGTGGCATTCGGGCCTGAGTAGTGAACGTAAACATGAGGTAATCAGTTGAGCTCATAGCATGGTTCATCAACTCCTGTTAGAAGCAACACACATCCTTAAGCAGAGACCTATTTTCTGGCAACAAGAGGAATGTTATCAAATCTTGTGCCTATTTTGAATTATCCATGAGCTTAAGGAGTCTATAGTACCCATTTCTTCATGACAATACCAGAATTCATTTACCAATAAATCAGTAATCTTTTCTGTTGCGGTATAAAGTATTGAGTTCATTTTATGTTTTTTCCCAATGAGTGGAAGAGAAAAAGCTGCAGCGACATGTCTCCTTTCAACCTTTCTGTTACTAAAAGACAAAATCACTATCAGAACTTGCTGCTCCCAAAAAAATTGAAGTAACAGTTCGAATCTGAAATTATTGAATTCACATTTGAATCTGGAAGGTTGTAGAGTGCCTAACCAAAAGGAATCTAATTATTCTTTCACTGAGTGTTATTAGATCTGAAAAGAAGACTGAGAACAGAGAGCTCAGAGGGGGAGATTTCCTATGATTTTTGCCAATTGATATGACTCTATGACACTATTTTTCTTTGTTGCCGATCAAATAAACCATTAACAAGAAACCAGCTACCGCTAAATAATTATTTCTGATGAGTATATATGATTAACAGTGAATGTCAGCGGTTCATGAGTGTGATGCAAGATTCGACCCTGGCTAAATATGCCTGGCTAAAAAAGTGTGGCACTGGAAAAGCATAGCAGCTCAGGCAGCATCCGAGGAGCAGGAGAGTCGATGTTTCAGACATAAGCCCTTCATCAAGAATGTGGGTGGGGGGACAGGGGCTGAGAAATAAATAAGAGGTTGGGGGTGGGGCTAGCGGGAAGGTAGCTGGGAAGGCAATAAGTAGATGCAGGTGAGGGGGGGATGATGGTAATGGGTCGATAAGGAGGGTGGATCGCATAGGTGGGAAGGAAGATGGATAGTTCAAGAGGGCAGTGCCGAGTTGGAGGGTCGGATCTGGAATAAGTTGTGGGGAGGAGAGATAAGGAAACTGGTGAAGTTGATGTTGATGTCCTATGGTTGGAGGGTCCCAAGCGGAAGATGAGGCATTCTTCCTCCAGTCATCGGGTGGCTTGGGTTTGGCGGTGAAAGAGGCCCTGGACTTGCATGTCCTTGATGGAGTAGGAAGGGGTGTTGAAGTGTTCTGCCACAGGGCAGTGGGATTGCTTGTGTGTGTGTGTGTGTGTGTGTGTGTGTGTGTGTGTCAGAGATGTTCCCTGAAATGTTTCGCGAATTGAGTCCTGTCGCCCCAATGTTAAGGAGACCACATCGAGACCAACAGACACGGTGGACCTCATGAGGGAGTTGCGGAGGGAATGGTCTATGCAGAATGCAGATGGGGTAGGGAGGGAAATATATCTCTAGTGGTGGGGGCTGATTGTAGGTGGCTGAAATGGCGGAGGATAATGCGCCCTATACGGAGATTAGTTGGGTGGAAAGTGAGGTTGGGGGTGTTATATCTTTGTTGCAGTTGAATGGGGGGTATTCGAGGGCTTAAGCTTTAAGCAATGTGCTTTAAACACTATTGTTGTATAAAGGGTGTCACATGAAACTCACTAAAATAAAAGATGATATCATTATAGCAACCAGGAGAATTGAGCAATGGCCATTGTCATTAACACCTTGAAATGTTTGTTCATCACAGCTGTGTTTAAGCTGACCGTGCTATGTGACAATTCCTTTCTCATTTGTCACTTGCGTTAGCACTTACAAGTGGTTTGATCCAATGCCTGTGCATGTTTACTGAATGCTAAACTAACCCAGTCTGTTATGAATGTACAGTTTTCTTTTAATGTTAAATCTATTGATTTCTTCCTCAATTTCCCAAAGATATCATTAGGAAAGACAGATGGTTTGAAGTTGTTTTCTCTTGAAAACATACTGCTTCATCAACATTGCAAAAACCACCATGGGGGCTATTTGTTTTGAGCTGATATCAGGCAAGTAGCAGGTTGGCCAGCCACTTGGCTCACCAGATGCAGTCAGCAGGTGGCTCAATCAGTGTTTGTGTGAGGCCATTTCGGACTGTGATCAGCAAGCAGGCAGCATTAATTATGTTTCTTGTTGGGAGGGCAAAACATTGACAACATCAGTATGTTAAAGAGGAGGGGGTGAACTCAAGCACAAAGGAGTTGCAATTCATAATGACAGGGATTTCTTTTGCAGCAATCACTGCATTGCAAACACAGAAAAAAAACAACGGTGATTCACTAATATGTGACTGGATAGAAATGTATATGGATTAAGAGAAGGATTGTACCTGATGCATCAATATTTATGTTTGCCACCTTAACATAAGAGCTAGACATGGGCAACATGGTATTGAAAAATTCAAATGATACTTACTTACAGCTCCTTGTGTATGTATAATATTAGTCATGGTCACTCAAGTGTCTAGGATAATATTTAACTGTTCAGTTACAAGGAATAGCATGCTTTCTTCAGAAAATGAGGGCAAGAGAGGAAATAAAGAAATTAAAATACATGTAATTTCAGCATTTGAGAATAGGAGAATGCTGAGTGAGCAGCAGAGTTTGAATATTGGAAGCCTTTCAGTTTCAAATAATGAAAGAGAATGTAGTACAAATAAGTGCCAGAATTTCTTCCAATATTTCCATACCACAGTAAAAGAATGATTCGGAGATGCCGGTGTTGGACTGGGGTGTACAAAGTTAAAAATCACCTGATGAAGGAGCGTCGCTCCGAAAGCTAGTGTGCTTCCAATTAAACCTGTTGGACTATAACCTGGTGTTGTGTGATTTTTAACACAGTAAAAGAAGTTCTTAAATGTGACTGGGCATGACTACTTCCAGAGTTACATGTTTATAAAACTCAAACCATATCCATTTATTGTTTCTAAATTTCCCCTTGTGCCCACTCCAAGTGCATATTGTCCACCTTCTGATATCTTAACTATATCTCCAATGAACTGCGGACTACCCAGTTTCTCTTCCAAGTTTGTAAGGCAATGACTTGTAGATGGTTTCAATGAATGAATAAAAATGAAAGTAGCACCAAAATCTTTACAGGGTCATTTGGTTCTGCTTTACATTTATCGTGAGGACCATGACTGTTTCCAATGGAAAATCTAGCTGCTTAACTGCATTTCCACAGCAACCATCAAGTGGTTCAACATTCAACATGATTGTGGACCTACCATCAAATGACCTTTAGGCATAAAGGAAGCAGCATAAGATTAAATACCTCAACACAATTTTACCTGCATGTCACAGAAATATGAAAAAAATCCATATTTGAAAATGCACCATGCTTCTTCATTATTACTATAACTTGATTTAAGGATGGATAACCCTCCACACTGCTCTTCTTAAAACAAAAGCTTATGAAAAATTGTTTGCTTAATTTGAAACTTTTGAGAAACCATTTATTTGTATTTTTAAAATGCAGCATGGACGATCACCTCACTGACAAAATACCACCTAGTGGGTGGCACGGTGGCACAGTGGTTAGCACTGCTGCCTAACAGTGCCTGAGACCCGGGTTCAATTCCCACCTCAGGTGACTGACTGTGTGGAGTTTGCACGTTCTCCCCGTGTCTGCGTGGGTTTCCTCCGGGTGCTCCGGTTTCCTCCCACAGTCCATCGGTGTGGACTTGTTGGGCCGAAGGGCCTATTTCCACACTGTAATGTAATGTAATGTAATCAGTAAACATATGAATTGAAAAATTATAAGGAAAAGCAAAATCCTCCCCCGCTCCATTAAATAACTGTTCAGAATTTAAAATGAACTAAACAGAGAGGGAAAATAACCTTTAAACTGACGAAAATAAACTACATTTGGGAAGATGGCGTATTGTGGGGATGCCACAATTCAGAGGCCCAGGCTAATGCTCAGGTCAATGGTGAAATTCAAATACAATAAATACAATCTGATATTGAAACCTAGTCTTAGGACCGGTGACCATAAAACTGTCAATTGAATTAAAAATCAATCTGGTTCACTAATGTCTTTAGGAAGTATTGTGCCCTTGCCGGCCTATGCGTAATTCCAGATCCCCAACAATGTGGCTAACTTTTCACAGTCCTCTGAAATAGCTGATCTTGCTGCTTAAGAGCATTTAGGGGATAGACATTATTTTATTGGTTTGCTGCCAATTCCCAAATTGCATGCAAATATAAAGAGAAATGATATTTAATGAGATTTCCATTCTGTTAATGGAAAATTATATGATGTTTCCTTTGACACGTTAAAGGATATTACTGATGATAGTTGGATATCATACAACAAATTTGATCACCAGGATCTACAAGAGGATGAAAGACTGTTAAGTGAATTTCCACAGATAGTATTTCAGAATACTGCCATAATGTTGGACCTGACACAATAATAAAATCATGGGAAAAATGTGCCCTGACTGATTCTGACATTTTGTTTAAAATGTTGTTAACAAATGACATAATTGACATGGTGACTATTCATAATATATCTTAGTAATATAGTAACATTAAAGATCTAAAAATACTCCCGAGTATGTTTTCATGGGAATCATTTTGATTATAATTCTCAGTTTATACTGAATGCAACAGTGTAATAAGGAAGTGGTTATAATAATATTTTCTCATGCCATTATCATGTGGATTAAATAACAAACATGCATGATAATGTTTTACTAATATTTTAAATTTCTGAAACATCATAATTTCTGACTAACTGAACCCAAAATAACCACAACACCACAACAATTAGAAAACCACCAATATTGATATGTCCGATGTTACTAGCTAGCAATCTGATGCATTCGGACTAAAGCTACGCGTGCTGTGTTTTATTTTCCTGAATGTCAGATCAAAATTATTATTCTTGGCCACCCAATTAAAATCTCAATAGGCTGACCACGATTTCAAAGTGGTTCCTAAGATGTTTTTCAGTGTCCTATGAATAGTGACACAAAATGCATATTATATGCTCTGACTGATCATCTATTTCTTTGATGGTAATCAAAAAGAGTGTCAAACCAAGGAACTTTAACAGATGGCCAATTTGATAAAACTTGTTAGCACTCCTATCAAAGCCAAGATTCTCCCTTGAACATTAAACATCAATTACATTTATTTGTAAGATAAAAATAAAAACAAATGTTGCTGGAAAAGCTCAGCAGGTCTGACATCATCTGTGGAGATAAATCAGAGTTGACCCTTCCTCGGAACTTGAACTGATTCTGATTTCTCTCCACAGATGATGCTGGACCTGCTAAACTTTTCCAGCAATAATTGTAAGATTTCTTGAACCTTGTTTTTCTTTCGAGTTTCTTGCTAACCCATTCAATCCTATCTGAATGTTACATTTTGGAAGGCAGACTGAACTGCCAAATTTTCAATGAAGGATCTTTTTCATAAATTTAGGGTTTCTGGATAGCATACTTTTCTTCAGGAAATGTTGTCATCAATTCCACAGATACGAATTGTTGAACTCATTAGAGGACTCTGGGCAGAATCTTATGGAGCTTGAATGATGTGGATTATGGTGAGAGATCTGGGAGAAACATGCAATAACTTCAGTGAGAGCTTTCTCAACGTCAGGAGAATTAGTTACATTCTCAATCAGAGTTGTAGGCATTGAGAGGAACCTGTGAGATGACTATTAGCATAGATTACAGCTTGTTGTCAGGCCATAAGAGCATAAGAAATAGGAACAGGACTGGGCCTCAATCCTGCTCCAGCATTCAATATGGTCATGGCTGATCCAATATTCCTCACATCATCTTTCTTGTATTTTTTGCATAACCTTTGATTCCCCAACTGATTAGGAATCTATTTATCTTAGTCTTAATTATACACATCTTTCTGTGGTAAGCAGTTCCAAAGACTCAGCTTCATTAATTGTAGATCTCACTTCATTCATATTCTACCATCTGTGCAAGGGAACTAGGTGCAGGGATTTTTGATCTGAAAGTCTGAACGGGCACCTGATGATTCCAACTCAGTGTGATGGACCTCTAACCTGGACACTTGCATTAGCATCTTAGTGCACAGTCCATGAGCTGTAGCAACACAAGCCCCACATTCACAGATAGTGGTGGCAGACACATGCTAATCTCTGTGTGCCATCATGGGACATCACCAATCTACTTAAACCACACTGCTGCATGGCCATGTTGCACCTTGGAGTAGACCAGCAACCACCACGGTCTGGAGTGGCAAGGACATTGCACGTAGGGACAAGCACACAGCTTGCAAATTGGACCAGGCAACGTCTCAGGACTGATCACTTGCTCCCATAGTGCTCACTCATTCTGAGCCTCTCTGGCTTTTCTTGCCTGTTTGCATTTTGTCCCCTAAGCCAGAGCTTCACATTCATGGTAGATCTGTCGTGTCTTGCTATTCAGCAAGGAAGTCTGTCTTGGCTGTCAACAGGCCTTGTCACATTGAGGGAGAGACCTTCCATCATGTGGTTGTGGCATTGCAAGTAAAGGGCTGCCGCGATTACAGTAAGTCAAGGGCAGTTTCTCATACAGTAAGTCAAGGACTGCCTGCGGTACCAGTCCAGCAGTTTGAATACAGTCATTCAGCTGCTTGGGGAAGTCAGAGTCAAGATCATCTTCCCATATGGAGAGAGGCACTAAATTCAGGCTCTCCATGGGCCATCTTGACTTTTTCTGCCCCATTGTGACCGGTTTTCTCCTGGAATGAGAAAAATGTGGGTATTAAGGGAGATTAAGGTGGGTCATACAACTTTTCAAACTGGCGTGGAAGGACAAAGGTAATGAGGTATCCCAAAAGGATGAGTAGGCAACATGGAGGAAAAACAAAGTTAGCAGTGTGGGTGTTTGGAGATATTGGTGAGAGCAAGTGATGGAACCTGTTGTAGGCTACAGTGAGATTGAAAGGGCATGAAGGAAGCTGGGTGCAGTAGCTGAGATAGATTGAGAGTGAGGTAGCAGAGAGAAGTCGGTGGCATTTACCTTATGAGATCAGAGTGATCTTTGTCTTGCATTACTGGGCATTGCCCCAGCCCAGTGAGTCACCACTGACCCAGGTAACAGGGTCTGGTGTTGTGGCCTGTCTCTGTCAAGTCACGGTGAAGAGAACAGGGGCCCTCAGCACCACCCCATCAACCAGGACCTCCAAGTGCCTGTCTGCAAATCATGGCCCCAAATTCGCTTTATCTGCTACATCTAGATAAATGTCAGAATCAGTGCAGGGCACATCCAAACTGACAATACTTGTTCAGGTGTGCAGCTGCCTTTTAAAGGGGATGCGTGCCAAGGGGATGGATCATTCAAGCATATCCTGCCAATGGCGACTTCTCCTAGTTGTCACAAGTGCAGGAATTAGGCTAACACTGGATGAGAGGGGTGGGATAGTTAGTCATTCAGGCAAGTTTAAGACTACAGTGTGAGAAAACTCACTAGGCCCCAAGGAGAGAAATCTCATGAAACATGACAGTTAGCAAACAAAATGTAAGATTCAGCTCTCTGGTTATTTTTTGCCTAAAACCCTCGGAGCTGAAATTTTCTTGGTTCCTACAAATTTCCAAAACTAATTCCCCTTTAATGCTTCAGTAAATATAGCTGTGCCAATAAATCAAACTAAATGTTACTAATTTAAGAGAGATGTGTCAAATTAAATATAGTGGTCTGTAAAAATAACTGCTGAAATCCTCAAAGTTGCACAGCTTTTCATATATTTCTTAAAAATTGGAAATTTCATGTACGTGCCTGCATTTGCTAAACCATATTTCTGAATAATTGCAATTGATAGAGCATTCACAATTATTAAACTAAAGTTTCTTAGTTTTAATGAATTACTCCCACAGTTTAACATATCTTATTATTGTTTGTTTTATTCATTGTCAATTTTTGCTACTGACTGAGAAGATTGTAGATACAAGCCTGAGCAGAAAACCTTGGCTCGCATTGCTCTGCAGTAACAAAGGTATCCTACGCTGTTAATAGTTTTGCCTGTTGGTTGATACATTACACCAAGTTAGATTTAAAAGATTCCATGGCAACAATTGAAGACAATGAGCTCTCTTAATGTTTTGAATAACACTTTTCTCTCATCCAACGTTACTGAAATAGTAATCACACATCTCATCATTGTTTCTGGGAACTGAGTCTGCCTAGATTATAGCAGCAACTGTGCTCCAAAACATAATTCATTGTCTCTCAAATATTCTGTCTCATGTGAAAGACCATGTACATAGGCTCTTTATTTCATTAGGTGAGTTATTGTGCATTACACAGCTGCAAACTTTGCCAGTGGAAAGTCTATATTGACACTAATGTTTAGAATCATAGAATCCCTACAGTGTGGAAGCAGGGCATTCAGCCCAAAGAGCATCCCAAGCATACCCACCTCCTACCTGATTACTTTATCTCTGCATTTCCCATGTCTAATCCACCTAGCCTGCATGTCCTTGGACACCATGGACAATTTAGCATGGCCACCTACCTTTGGTGGAAACCGGAGCTCCCAGACAAAATGCTTGCAGACATGGGGAGAATGTGCAAACTCCACACAGTTACCGTAGGCTGGAATTGAACCCCAGGCCCTGGCGCTATGATCGAACATAGAAGATAGAACAGTATAGCACAGTACAGGCCCTTCAGCCCTCGGTGTTGCACTAGCCTTTTATCCTTCTCTAAGATCAGACTAACCAACATACTCTTCATTGTACTAACCTCCTTGTGCCTATTATTATGACACGGGGTAAACCCTTCTGCTAATTAAACCAAACACACAGAAAAGCTTACCTCGCCTCGTAATCTGTTAAAGTATGAGTGACAGAGAACTCCCAAATTCCACTATTTAAAGAAAAAATAACAATTTATTCTTTAACCCCAAAAGAGAACATTAAACAACAACTACTTACAACTGTGATCCTTCTTTCTCTTAAACATTTTTATCTACCTCCCACTCTATAACAATATATTGATCTGATAAAGCCTCTATTAAATTTACAGCAAATCAATTTTCAAAACTAGTTGTATTTGGATGTTGAACTTCTGTTTGTAGATTCCCCTGGGTTGTCCTCAATCTTCTGCTGCACAGTTTTTTCATATAATAAAGGTACCTATCAGAGACAATGTTTGCAGGCAGTCCGTGTGACAATGGTAGGTGCTCTTTCTCTGGCTAGCTGTCCAAAATGCCTGCTTTTTATACCCCAAAATATCAGATCGTCTCTTTGGTTTGATGTTGTCAAAACAGTAAGATTGAAATTCGATTGGGTTTTTGTATTTGCAGCATTATTTAAACTGATTGGTTGAATTTAAATTGTTGTGAAAACACTCAGTATCAGAGTTACAGCTCAAATGTTACATCTTCAAATTGTTCAGTATACTATGTGCCTGCAGTCAGTCACATGGCAGGTGCTTGTCAGCTTTTCAACTTACACTCTCTCTTAAAGGTATAGTACACATCTTCAACTTCATAACACTATTCAAGGCTTGCTTAAATGTCCCTAATGTTTCTGACACTACTACTATTGCTGGCAGTGCATTTCACGCACTCACCACTCTCTGAATAAAAACCTACCAATGACATCTCCACTAAACTTTCCACCAATGGCCTTAAAATTATGGCCCCTAATGATAGACATTTCTGCCATGGTAAAAAGTCTCTAGCTATCCACTCTATCTATGCTTCTCATCATCATCTAACCAGGACTCTATAGAGCTGCAGCATTACCTCAAGCTGCACTTAAACTCAATTCCCCTGCTAATGAAAGCCAACACACCAAAAGCTTTCTTAACAACGCTGTCAGGAGAAAGTGAGGACTGTGGATCAGAGTCGAGAGTGTGGTGCTGGGAAAGCACAGCAGGTCAGGCAGAATCTGAGAAGTAGGAGTATCGATGTTTCAGGCAAAAGCCCTTCATCTTTCCTGGTGAAAGTCTTATGCCTGAAACATTGATTCTCCTTGTCCTTGGACGCTGCCTGATCTGTTATGCTTTTCCAGCACCACACTCTCAACTAACAAACCTATCAACCTGAGTGGCAACTTTGAGGGATCTATGGACATGGACTCCAGGATCCCTCTGTTCCTCCACACTATCAAGATTCCTGCCTTTAACCTTGTATTCTGCACTCAAATTCAACCTGCCAAAGTGAATGACTTCACTTTTCCAGGTTGAACTCCATCTGCCACTTATCAACCAAGTTCTGCATCCTGTCAATGTCTTGTTGCAACCTACAACAGGCCTCCACACTATGCACAACTCCACCCACCTTTTGAGTCATCGGGAAATGCACTAACCCACCTTTCCACTTCCTCATCCAAGTCATTTATAAAAATCACAAAGAGCAGAGGTCTTAGAACCGATCCCTGTGGAACACCTCTGGTCACTGAGGGCTAGGCTGAATACTTTCCATCTATCACCACCATCTGTCTTCTATGGGCCAGCCAGTTCTGTATCCAGACTGTATTCCTCCTTAATTTCTCAATTAACCTACCATGGAGAACCTTATCAAACCCCTTGCTAAAATCCATGTATATCACAGCCACTGTTCTACCTTCATCAATGTGTTTTGTCACAATCTCAAATAATTGAATAAGGTTAATGAGGCATGACCTGTTCATGTTGACTATTTCTAACCAAACTATGGTTTTCCAAGTATTCATAAATCTTGTCTCTCAGAATTCTCTACAATACTTTGCCTACGACTGACGTAAGACTGGCTGATCTGTAATTCCCAGGATTATCCCTATTCCCTTTCTTGAACAAGGGAATAACATTTGCCACCTCCAATCATCTGGCACTATTCCAGTGGACAGTAAGGAAGCAAAGATCAAAGGCACAGCAATCTCTTCCCTCACTTCCTGTAGTAACATAGAGTATATCTTATTGGCCCAAGGGATTTATCTATCCTTATGTTTTCAAAGTTTTCAGCACATCCTCCTACCTAACATCAACCTGTTCTAGCATATCAGTCTGTTTCATGCTGTCCTAAGAAACGTCAAGGTCCCTCTCAGTAGTGAATACTGAAGCAAAGTATTCATGTAAGACCTCCCCTACTTATTTTGAATCCCTCTACTAACACTGACTGGCCCTATTCTCACTCTGACCATCCTCTTGTTCCTCACATTAATATAAAATGCTTTAGGGCTTTCCTTAATCATATCTGTTAAAGCTTTTTTATGCCCTCTTCTAGCTCTCCTAAGTCCATTCATTAAGTTCCTTCCGACTACCTTGTAAGTCTTAAAGTCCTGATTCTTGCCTCATCATCCTTAAGTAACCTTCCTTCTTCCTCTTGACTAGATGTTCCACATCTCTTGTCACCCAAGGTTCCTTCACCAGTCCATCCCTTCCTTACCTCAGTGAGACAAACCTGCCCAGCACTATCAGCAGGTTTTTCCTATACAACTCCACATTCCTGTTGTACGTTTCCCTAAGAACATTTGTTCCCAATTTATGCACCCACGTTTCTGCCTAATAGCATTGTAATTCCCCCTCCCCAAATTAAATATTTTTTCCATACCATCTGTTCCTATCCCTTTCCATGAATATAGTAATGGTTGTGATCACTATCACCAAAATACTCTCCTACCGAGAGATCTGCCACCTGGCATGGTTTGTTGCTAAGCACCAAATCCAATATGGCCTCCCCTCTAGTCAGGCTATCTACATATTGCGTTAGGAACCCTTCCTGGACACATTTGACAAAAATTGCTCCATCTAAACGATTTGAACTAAGTAGGTTCCAATCAATGTTAGGGAAGTTAAAGTCACCCATGATAACAAACCTGCTACTTCTACACATTTCCAAAATCTCACTCAATAGACAATAGACAATAGGTGCAGGAGTAGGCTATTCTGCCCTTCGAGCCTGCACCACCATTCAATATGATCATTGCTGATCATCCTTAATCAGTATCCTGTTCCTGCCTTATCTCCATAATTCTTGATTCCACTATCCTTGACAGCTCTATCCAACTCTTTCTTAAATGAATCCAGAGACTGGGCCTCCACTGCCCTCTGGGGCAGAGCATTCCACACAGCCACCACTCTCTGGGTGAAGAAGTTTCTCCTCATCTCTGTCCTAAATGGTCTACCCCGTATTTTTAAGCTGTTCTCTGGTTCGGCACTCACCCATCAGCGGAAACATATTTCCTGCCTCCAGAGTGTCCAATCCTTTAATAATCTTTTAATAATCAAACCCAATGAAGCAAAGGGAGGGAGAGATGCTGAAGAAGCTGGAGGAAAAGGAATAGCAAGCTTGGGGGAAGGAGTCATAGGGTTGAGAATGTTCAAGAGATAGGGAATAGCAAAAGAAGATTTAACCTGAATAAGAATTTTCTGTTTAAGTGTTAGGTTTGCTGATTAATGCAATTCAGCAACAATTGAAGTGATCTGCAAGACGGATTTTGTTTGAGATAGGATTTAGACAACAGAGGTTTGAAAACAAATGGCAAATTGCAGACAGCTTTCAGGGTGGATGGGATGGCCAGAACAATCATTGGATGAGTTGATTCTCCAGGGGACAAAGGCATGGATGAGGTTGCTGTAGAGATGAACAATGTTAAGAGGCAGTCTTCTTGAGAAAGCAAGAGATATGAGATCATAAGTGCAGCCCCTGGTCAAACACAGCACCAGATTCAGTCTGACAGTTGTGAGGGGAACATGAAATCAATGATGAAAGCTTGTGGTTTTGACTACAGTCCTTTTGGCCTCAGAGATAGCTGAATGGAACCGTGTCACATATGACGGTAGGTAACAGACCAGGAGTCTGAGTGTACAGAGGTAGCATAGGGGAGACATGCAAGAGATCAATCTCAATGTTTTCATCACAGATGTGGAAGCATCTGCTGTAGACCCTGTTGAGCTGACATGTTCTTAGGATTTGTCCAGCTTGCTTAATAATAATGCTGTCACTTGATGATGGACACCCAAGCCCCCACCCTGAGGGTATTCTATGCCCTTGCCACCCTCTCCAAGTAGTGTTCAACATGAAGGAGTACTTATTCATCCACTGAGGTGGGTATGGTAAGTATTAATCAGCAGGATGTTTCCTTGCCTGTGTTGATTTGACATGATATCTTAAGACGTCATGGATTTTGAAGTCAATGTTGACGATGTCAAGGAAAATTCCTGTTGACCATATGCCACTGTACCACCACCTCTGGTGGGTCTGCCTGCTGCCAGGACAGGCCATAACCAGGGATGATAGTTCAGGTCCTTCAGCCACTGTTACCTCAGGGAGATTGCTTGTGTCTTCCCCAGTGAACACAGGTCTGAAGTACCAATTCAATTCTTCTGCCATTTCTTTGTTCCCCGTAATATATTCCCGTGTTGCTGTCTTCAAGGGCCCAAGCTGCTCCTCTATGTCTCTGTTGCTATTGGGGGGCCTGTAGAAAACTCTCAATAAAGTGACTTCTCCTTTCCCATTTCTGACTCTCACCCATACTGACTCTGTAGACAAGCTCTCCTTGGGGATCTCCCTTTCTGCAGCTGTGATACTATCCTTTATTAGCAATGCCACTCCTCCACTTCTTTGACCTTCCCCACCCCATTCCTTTGAAACATCTAAACCCTGGAAAGTCCAACAACCATTCCTGTACCTGGGATATCCATGTCTCCATATTGGCCACAACAGCACAGTTCCAAATACTGATCCATGCTCTGAGTTTGTCAGCCTTATTCTTGATAATTCTTTCATTAAAATAGACACACTTCAACCTATCACATTGGCTGCACCTCTGCCCTTTCAAGTGCTTATCCCTCCTCACAGACTCTCTGCACACTGTATCTGGCTGTTCACTAGCTACTCCATCATCTGATCCATAGCTCAGGTTCCCACACCCTTGCTAATCTCGCTTAAACCCTCCCAAAGAGCTTGAGCAAACCTCCCACCCAGGATATTGGTGCCCCTCCAGTTCAGGTACAACCCATCCTTCTTGTAAAGGCCCACCTTCCCCAGAAGGTATCCTAATGATCCACATATCTGAAGCCCTGCCTCCTGCACCAGCCCTGCAGCCACATGTTCACCTTCACTCGGTCTCTATCCCTAGCTTCACTAGCATGTGGCACCAGTAGCAGCCCTGAGATTATTAATCTGCTCATTCTGCCTTCTGATTTCCAATTTAATTCCATTTATTCTCTTTTCAGGTCCTCCTCCCATTTCCTACCTATGTCATTGATACTGATGTATACCACAACTTCTGGCTGCTCTCCCTCCCCCTTAGGAATGTTGTAGACATGACTCGAGACATCCTTGACCCTGGTATCCAGGAAGCAACATACCTACCATCTGGGAGTCTCGCTCATGCCCACAAAATCTCCTGCCTGTTCCTTTCACAATTGAATTTGCTGTCACTATTGCCCTCCAATTCTCCCCCCTTCCCTTATAAGCCACAGAGTTAAGCTCAGTACCAGAAACCTGGCCACCGTGGCTTTCCCGATAGGTTGCGCCCACCCGCCTACCCTCACCAACAGTATCCAAAATGATATATTTATTGAGGGAAATGGCCACAGAGAGCCCCAGCACTGACTGATTATTCCCTTTCCCTCTCCTGATGGTCACCCAGCCACCTTTGTCCTGTAACGTAGGTGTGACTACCTCCTTATAACTCCTCTATATCAAGATAAAGAGGATACAGACTGACGGAGACAGATTGAGTAAGCGGGCAAAAATTTGGAAGATGAAGTACAATGTGGGAAAGTGTGAAGTTTTTCACTTTGGCTGGAAGAATGGAAAAGTAGTGTATTACTTAAATCAAGAACAACTACAGAACTTAGAGGTGCAGAGAGATGTAAGTGTTCTAGTCATTACAGCTGCTTGATGCAGTAGTGCTAACCATTGAACCACTATGCTGGGAGATGAATGGATGAAGCCATGAGCAGAAAACAAGCCCTCGGTTCATTTTTAACAATCTTATTGGAGTTCTCTGAAGGAGTAAAATGTGCTATGGATAAAGGGGAGCCTGTAGACATTCTACATTTAGATTTCCAGAAGGCATTTGACAAAGTACAACATAAAAGATTATAGCACAAAGTAAGACCTCACGGAAAATTGGTTGAAAGCAGAAAACAGCTATGCACAAATTTTTGATTGGCAGGATATGACAACTCAGATGAGGAGAGGCATGTTTGCAAAATTTGTAAATAATACAAAGATAGGTGGGAGAATATGTTATTAAGAAATCTTAAAGAGAATTCAGACTGATGTAGATAGATTGAGTAAGACAGCAAAAATCTGGAAGATGAAGTATAATATAGAAAGTGTGAATTTTTTCACTTTGGCTGGAAGAATGGAAAAATAGTGTATTACTTAAATCTAGAACAACTACAAAACTTTGAGATGAAGAGAGATGTAGGTGTTCTAATTGCTACAACCCTTTGATTCTCAGTGTGTTGATTCTCAAGCACCAGTTCTCCTGTGGCCATAACAGAAGTTAATAACCTAATCAAAACACAAAGTCCTGAATTTACATGTCTGCTAGAATCAAATTAACAAAAAGCTCTGAACAAGTTCTTGTCCTTATCAGAAACAACACTATTAGCTCTAACCCCATTTTGAAATCCCTGTTCACACCTACAAACAGGTACAGACAAACAAAACATAGGTTTCGTGAGTCGAGGAAAATATACTGTGAATTTATACATGTATATTTAATATTATTTATTGAAAGCTTTGATTTATGTGATTATAATTAGTCATTGATGAGTTTTCTGTGAGTGCAAAGTTAATATTAACTTGTAAGAAGTTTTGATGGTTGGTTTTAGAATGACTGAATTTTTCTAGATTAAATTACTTACAGTGTGGAAACAGGTCCTTCGGCCCAACAAATCCACACCGACCCTCTGAAGAGCATACCCACCCAGACCCATTCCCCTACATTTACCCCTTCACCTAACACTACAGGCAATTTAGCATGGGCAATTCACCTAACCTGCACATCTTTACGACTGTGGGAGGAAACCGGAGCACCCGGAGAAAACCCACATGACACGGGGAGAATGTGCAAACTCCACACAGACAGTTGCCCGAGGTAGGAATTGAACTCAGGTCTTTGGCAATGTGATGCAGCAGTGCTAACCACTGTGCCAGATTGTTTTGCAACCCAGCTAAGGTAAATAAGGGGCCTCAAGGTTTGTTAGGGATTTCTGGAACTATTATTTTTAAGCTTAAGGGAAACCCTCATAGCTCAGTGAGTGGGAATTTTAGTTTCACATTTGTACTTTGAGTGGACTAGTCCTGTCAATCCTTCAAATGGGATGGCTGTGTAGACCCTTACCCCTGAGAAGGGAAGGATATATATAGTGAATTAGATCAGCTTAGTGTGGGGAGTTAGTGTTAGTCACAAACCAGTAGTATAAGGATAAAACCCGATGAGATTACCCAAAGCTGAGTACGTTGAAACTCAAGTATGCAATAGTTCTCAGAAGATGCAATCTGCTGTTCCAATAAAAATCGGTAGTCACAAATGATTCAAATCTATTGAGGCATTACTTGGAGTGAGTACTATATGAGGGTATGTTTGGGTACATCATAAAAGCTGTTTTGTTTCTTTTCAATGCTTAAAGGAGCATTTGATATGAGTGGAATTATACTTTATATGTTTCAAAACTTGAATGATAAGTAATGGTTTTGTCACATTTTGCTGGAGTAGTACGCTGGATATAAAACCCTGCTATTCCCAGATCCATCACAAAACTAAAAGATTTTATAAAAGTACAAAAAAGCTCCCCAATTTTCTTGTCTGTGGACTCAGATGAACAGAAAACACGGATCAAGTTTCTGTACTTAACATGATTACTATGTGTTATAAATAAATAAATTCTAGCTGCAGATAAACAACTATAAACTATTGACATGCAACTTTATTGGAAAAAACACTAATCTCCTTTTAAAACTCATCCTATGGGATGTGCAGACAGACACGGATTTACATAAGCATTGGTGTTATGGGGGGAAAGACTTGGAAGACAGATCAATGGCCAATGTCACAGGGTTTTCTCACCAGGACTTGTTGTTCTTCGATCTTTCTACTTCAGGTACCTTTTACTTCTTTGCTGGAGGCACAAAGTGGCTGGTTCACAAACTGAAAGCAACAGCTTACAGTAATTGTTGGAATAAGATATTTGGCTTTCTTCAGGCTTCGGGTATTTCTTTTATTGCAGAAAGACATACCTCTTCCCCTTCCAGAGGTATGAAGGTTTATCGCAATATTTTTCACACACACAAGCTGTTCAGCTACACAGAAGCCAAGTATATAGCTGTTGGCAGGCTGACAGCTATTGTTATTGACAACTGGTCAGAATGGGGTCACAGAGCACACTGCACAAAACAAAGGAAGCATGTCCACCATTGGGAAAGCAGTACTGTACCTGCAAGTTGCTGAACCATATTGCACATTAGTGTTTTGCTAGCAAAATGAAGAACAAGTCCATAGACATTGCTGTTGGTAAAATATCAGGAAACAATTCTGCCCAATCACTCTGAAATCTAGACTGGGTACCACTGTCACATATCAAGATAAAAAGAACGTTTATGATATTTGGAGTGATGACTGCAGGGTGAGAGCATCAAGCTAATGTTAAGTGTCAGATAGATACTGATGTTATGAGAAACATCATGGGCATTATAGATTTTAGAGAAATTTTCAAGATGGTGAAATAAAAGTTGACCATACACTTGCAATGAAAAGACTTCACTCTGATCCTGATAAAGTGGGAGCTATAGCAGAGATGCAGCAACTAACAGTCCAATGATTTGTTGGAATTATGAATTACAAAGCAAATTTCTTGCTCAATTTGCCATCAGAATATGAACTGTCACATAAGTTTATTGTTCAGGATGTTCAGTGGTATTGAACACACAGCAAGAAGCTGCTTTTGCTGACATCGGACAACTAGTGATGGCAACACTGCTGCTGACTAACTATATATCAATGATTGAAGTGACCCTGCAAAGTGAAGCTAGTGAAAAATAGCTTGGAGCAATCCCTATGGATTAAAATTGTATTTGCATCCAGAACATTGAACAATCTGAATGATGTGCACATGTCCTGGGCATCAGTAATGCAGCACAGATATTGAGTGGAATCTTACATGGGCATCAATTAAATGGGCAATGGCAAGATTTGTGGCAGAATTTTGCAAGAAGTTCATCAAGGTCTAACTTGCCTCAGCAGCAAAGTATCTTTCTCACTAGGCAGTGGTGCACAGCCAAATAAGGATGGTTATAGCCTGTTAAGTGCATTATTTCTGGTGTAACTCACCTCAATAATATCCCTCTTCCGATCCTACCAAATGTGCCAAACAAGCTAAATGTCAGGAGTTCTCGACATGAAAGTCAAAATGGATACATGGTGACTTCAACTCACTGCTTGCTCTAAAGGACTTCAATTTTGGACATGTGGTACCAACATGCTCCCTAGACACTGGCCAGATCCACCCTATGTCCACATCCTTCATAGCATATATTTAATCCACCTACAGTATGCTTCTGCACTTTAATGCTGCACTAGCAACTATTATTGAAATGTTGCTGCAAGGACACTATGCACTCAATGAGACTCACCCAGCTCATGAACTGCACCTGCCAGCATCTCTGGCCTGTTTGCTTGCTTCCCTCGTGCTCACTCACTCTGAGCCTATCTGGAGGCTCACAGTGTCACTGCCTTACCTTGCCTTTTCACACTATGAATGCACAACCCAGATGGCCTCCTTCTTCAAGGACCGCAATTTCCCCCCCGACGTGGGCGACGATGCCCTCCACCGCATCTCTTCCACTTCCCGCTCCTCCGCCCTTGAGCTCCGCCCCTCCAACTGCCACCAGGACAGAACCCCACTGGTCCTCACCTACCACCCCACCAATCTCCATGTACAGCGCATCATCCGCCGTCATTTCCACCACCTCCAAACGGACCCCACCACCAAGGATATATTTCCCTCCCCTCCCCTATCAGCATTCCGTAAAGACCACTCCCTCCGTGACTCCCTCGTCAGATCCACACCCCCCACCAACCCAACCTCCACTCCCGGCACCTTCCCCTGCAACCGCAGGAGGTGCAAGACTTGCGCCCA
>NC_057723.1:54538104-54557805 GCF_004010195.1 Chiloscyllium plagiosum | reverse complement strand
GCAGAAGGGCTTATGCCCGAAACGTCGATTCTCCTGTTCCCTGGATGCTGCCTGACCTGCTGCGCTTTTCCAGCAACACATTTTCAGCTCTGATCTCCAGCATCTGCAGACCTCACTTTCTCCTTCTTTTCACACTATGCCCCAACCTCCAGAGATATTAGGCTCACAGGACACTTGTATTGCCATGCCATAGCACAGGCTCAACAGCAGGAAGCTGGCCATGATTGTCAGCAGGCCTCAGTCAAATAAGGGAGATAGCATTTGATCAGTGAGTCATCTCCACATGCACCAGTCAAATATATTTGAGGTAGTGGTGACATTTACCACAAAAGAATCAAAAATTCAAGTATATCCAGCTCAGAATTATACAAACAAACTTATAGAAGAAAATCATATCTACTAGAGGCATGAAAGGTGAATCAGACTAATACCTTGCTGTTACAAGGCTACTCTATTAATAGCTGAAAATGTGTTGCTGGAAAAGCGCAGCAGGTCAGGCAGCATCCAGGGAACAGGAGAATCGACGTTTCGGGCATAAGCCCTTCTTCAGGAATCCTGCCTGACCTGCTGCGCTTTTCCAGCAACACATTTTCAGCTCTGATCTCCAGCATCTGCAGACCTCACTTTCTCCTACTCTATTAATAGCTAAGAAAATCACTGAAGTCAGAACAAGTAACAAAAATGGGAGACCAAATGAAAGTGAAATAACAGAAATCAAAATTTCCTTTTGATAAACTGCCAATTTATTATCAAAACTAAGACTTGGCAAGCCAGTCAAAGTGCAAAAATTGATCTCACTTAATAAAACTCAAGCCATTTGGTAACTTGAAATTTACCTAGAAAAATTGTCACCTCTAGTGCATACAGTGAAGGTAAATGACCAGGCCTATCATTGCAACTGTAGATCTCTTTCTGCAACTGGAAGTACTGTTCATTCACAGCAGGCAGCCAATGAGGCAGACTTGATTTTGTTAACTCAGCAATCATTAGTCTCAGAGTTAACTTTCTCAACTAATGCAACATATTAGCAGTACTACAACAGCAAAACTCCCCACAACAATGGCAATCTCAATGGAACAAAATCACCCAGGAATTGTATACAAGAGATGAATGGTCAACAGCAACTTTTAGAAGTTCTGAATATTTTAAATATTATATGTCTAATGCATGCGTTGTGACAGGTGAAATTGAGATAGACTAGAAGAAACAAACAAATTTTTATTATTGAGTCATAATTTTTTGATGGATTATATATGGAGTCAGAGAGTCTAGGAGCCATACAGCATAGAAACACAACTTTCAGTCCAACTCATCCATGCCGACCAAATATCCTTGATAAATCTCATCCCATTTGCCAGCATTTGGCCAATATCACTCTAAACCCTTCCTATTGATCGACCCATCCAGATGCCTTTGAAATGTTGTAATTGTACCAGCTTCCACTGCTTCCTCTGACAACTCATTCCATGCATACACCACACTCTGTGTGAAACTTTGCCCCTTAGGTCCGTTTTAAATCTTTCCCCTCTCAACTTAAACCTTTGCCCTCTAATCTTGGATTCCCCCACCTGGGGAAAAAGACCTTAGCTATTCAACCTATTCATGCCTGTCATAATTTTATAAACCACTATAAGGTCACTCGTCAGCCTTTGACATTCCAGGGAAAACAGCCCAAGCCTATTCAGGCTCTTCCTGTAGCTCAAACCATCCAACCCTGGGAACGTTCTTGTAAATCTTTTTTGAATTCTTTCAAGTTTCACAACATTCTTCCTCCAGCAGGGAGACCAGAATTGAACACAGTATTCCAATGTCAGACTAACCAATGTCCTACATGACCGTGACATGACCTCCCAACTCCTATATGCAATGCACCAACCAATAAAGGCAAACATATCAAACACCTTCTTCATTACCTTGTCTACCTGCGAATCCACTTTCAAAGAACTATGAATCTGCACTCCTAGATCTCTTTGTTCAGCAAAACTCCCGAGGATCTTACCATTAAGTGTATACATCCTGCCCTGATTTGCCTTTCCAAAATGCCTTCACATTTATCTAAATTCAAGTAACTTGTAAGTGGCAAGGCATGCAAATTATTTTAGTAATAGAAAGGTTGATGTCTGAATAACTATCGTCATATACTGTGACTTGACATACTCATATGACCTCTGATGTCAATATATATAAATTAAGGTTTTGGACAGGAATAATTTTTAGACATCACATGTAATAATCACAGCAGAGAAGAGGAGTTTGGCCACAACAACAAAGGAGAAAGAGACTGTGAACAGGTAAAGGGAGGTGAAGATTTCATTGACAGTTGAGAAGAGTTC
This sequence comes from Chiloscyllium plagiosum, assembly GCF_004010195.1. Taxonomy (NCBI): domain Eukaryota; kingdom Metazoa; phylum Chordata; class Chondrichthyes; order Orectolobiformes; family Hemiscylliidae; genus Chiloscyllium; species Chiloscyllium plagiosum. The sequence continues at coordinate 54,555,472 of NC_057723.1, read as the reverse complement.
CTGTTCATCCTGCTTCTTACCTCAGAAGGAAAGTTCCTAACTTGTGTAGCTGAGGGAGTTCTTGTTTTACTATAATTGCTAATTTCCCAACCCGAAGAAACCTACAAAGCAGGTAGGTTTTAATGGGGCTTTCGATCGCATAGTAAAATCACAACTTAAATACATTATTGACGTTTTTCACTTTGTTACGGCCAGACACTTCAAACAATGCAATATCCATCTCTATAAAAAAGTGATGTAATTATAACAGCATGCTGTGGAGACATTCCCTGCATTTAAGTTCTGCAACATCCGCGCTGCACCTCAACCCTTCACCCCGTAAGAGGTGCGCACGGAGTCTATAACTCACAGGTAGCAATGAATGAACACTTTTCTTCCACAATGTAATAGGTCTGAAACAGTTAGTATTCATGTTACACTGGATCCAGCCATTCTACTGATGTCACACAATTGGGGGATGCAGACTAGGACATTCTACCTTATCTTTCGGTGGGAGTAGATGTACCTGTAGCTCCCCAAAATCCTCGTAGTTACACCTGACAAAATGTAGCTGTACATATTGCTATCATGGAATAAAACTTCTTATTATCTACAAACAATACCTCTTCTGTAAAGATACTCAGATACTTGTGTATCCTCTACCACAAATCACTGAATATGCCTAATACAAGAGAAAAACAAAAGAGGTGTGATGTCAGTGAACTACATTAAACAACCCTTACCTGGTACCAGGTACAGATAGAGATAGCAAATACCACAAGGTAATAGGAGTGGTTATCTAAGAGGATACAAATGTCTAACTACTGGCAGAGAATGGCAACTTATTTGCATCTCTTTTATCTTTTGTTGATGCCATGGAAAATGAGTATGGAGAGATGTAACCAACCGTAAGTAGTGCTAACAAAATTAATTACCATTAATCTGCATCGACAACAGAAAAATTAAATGATACTGAATCACAGCATGATAAATGATCACACTTTAGTTTCATGAGAATATGTTGACAAACATCTTCAGAAAATTAACTTAAATGCATTTTAATGACAGTAGTAAAGAAATTCAGCATTCAAAAACTGATGCATCTCTACAACCAAGCAATTACATTTTCCTACCAGTTCAATGAACCATACTGAAAACACATGACATACAAACTAATAAATATTGTTCTTTAGATATTGCCTTTCAATCTTTTCTTAAAGTAACAAATGTTGCTGAATTTAATTTTCCACATAAATATCAATAGGCATAAGACAAACAACTAAAGCATATAAAAATTAATTTTGAATTCAATCACTAATTTCCAAAAGGTTCATTTTTTTGCATGAATTAATTTTTTAAATTTTTTTTGTCTGTGCATTGCAGTCCTGTGATGGCAGCAATCAGAAAACATGTTGAGTTCATTTGTGCCCGTTGTATGAATTGTATAACATATAGAACTATAAAAACTCAAACGAAAAACAATTATATTATTTCCTGACATTTTTATTTGTTACAGGTGCAAATTAAAGATTAAATACTATCTGATTTAGCAGATAATCAATAAAAGAATAACTTTTATAATTACATTATGTCAATTTGAATTCATAATCAGGATAGGTCCAAACTTCAGTGAGGTATGAACAAAAGTATATAGAAACTGGTATTAATATCCATATTGTACACAGATCACTGGTACCTCTTTTGAAACTTAAAAATATGTATAGTCTTGAGAAGTTGCTTCAGATATATAAAACCATTCCTCACACTTTGAAGGACTCATCATCTTCACTTAGTTTCCTCAATTGGGTGGAGGTGGTCATCAAATGTGTAATCTGAGTTTGCAGTGAGTCCTGTTTACTACAAGCCTGGAAATTCTAAAAAGATGTTCAATAAAAATTACCTCCATGAATTGGCACAATCTTTACAAGAAAACGGCATTAGCAATATTTTTACCACAGCCCTTAGGATAATTTCTGTTCCATTTCTGACTGTCAGTAAAAGCAACATCTCCAGCAGGATGCAGGTGGTTGAGCCCTGGTGGCATTTACTTTTGATGGACAGGGGACATAGGTCAATGGCCTTGCTAACTGAGGAATTGCCGGTATCACTTCTAATTGCTTATGCTAATTTACCTGTTGTATTTTGTTAAAGCTTTGCTATTCACTGTAGTGATCAATCTATTTTGTGAACTCAGTTAAGGAGACAATGTAAAGGTGGTAGCATAGTGATAACATTATTGGTGATCCAGACTAATGTTCTGATGATAGTCCAGTCAAAATCCTAACGATAGCAGCTAGTAGAATTTAAATTCAATTAGTAAAAATCTTGAATTAAAAGCTAATCTAATTATATCAATTAAACCTTTGTTGCAAAAACCCACCTGGTAAACTAAGGTCATTTCAGAAAGGAACACACATAATTGACAGGAAAACACCAGCCAATTCATCAAGCTGCCCCACACTCCAATGTCTGAATCCTCACAAATATAGATTTTTCTCCTCGCCTAACTTCTTCCCATTACTCTTCCCCAAACCCAACCACACACCTCATCCCTTTCCCCTTCCATGTCCATATCTGAGATATCGCCTGGAAGAGGCAAGAGAAAAGAGAGCAAGAAATACGGTCAATGAGAGAAGGAAATAACTTGCAAAATTCCACTCCATCCTCTTCAATTGCATGAAAACAGTTCAGGAGCTTACAGGGACCAAAGATGACAAAGCTGAAATTGGAAGATATTTTCATCGGGAGGGTTAATATAATATAAAATGCCTTATCATGAAAGCAATTTGATATAAAACAAAGTGGATACATATTTTTAAAGAAAGACTATGAAAGCATGTGATCAAATGCAGAGAAATTGGATTAGAGTAAACAGCTTCAATCAAGGGACAGCATCAGCAAAGAGTTCATATGGTCTCCTTTGTGAATTGTAAATTGATGATTAAATGAAAATTACTGTGGAAGGAATGAAATAGAATAGAAATGTAGTTATGGAAGATATCAAAACTGGCTTCATAAAAAGCCAGTGTGATGCTTTAGTTTTCTCATTAATTTCCTATAATTGAATTCTCACCACTGAAAATTTTTAATGATAAACGAGAAACCAGCCTACTTTCATCCAACAAGAAAATTAAATTAATCTTATTCAAGATAAAAAAGAAACTTTTTAAGGCATATGAAAACATTTCTACCAAGAATGCAGAACTCAAACAGTACTATTTTAAAACAATATTTTCACAAAGTGCAGAAAATCTGCAGTCTCATGTGCTGAGAGGCCTACATTTAGATATTGAATGCATCCGAATTAGAAAATTCAATGCAAGATTTCATAGACATCTTGAGACTTCAAAGTTATGTAATGTGAAGCTATATAGCTGATTCAAGTTCGAAGTCAACTTAGATGCAACCCATACTTTTACAGTTAGTAATTAATGTGCCAAAAGTTCTTACATGCAATTGAACATTTCTTGAATGCAATTAATTCCCTCATTTTAAAAGTTGTAATTATTTGAAGGAAAGTTTTTTTTTAATTATTTGTTCACAAGATGTGAGTATTGTTGTACAATTGTAGGATGCTGCTTTCCCTTACTAACTTCAGTAAGTAATTTGGACACAGAGGTACTTATTCACGATGAAAAAGTAATACATTTTATGCAAATAATTTCTTTGCGAATATTCAATATATTTAAGGCAAAGAATACAGTAACTGAAAATGTGTTTTCTCCTAAAACGTGTTCATTATTTACTTTAATCGCTTTCTTCAGTCTAAATTGTACATAGATTGAGGCAAGTTTGAAGTTTATGGGAATTATTTAAACCATAAAGACAGTGACCATCAAATGTAATTGAATCTGTGATTTGAGATGTCCTTTTCTTGGTCACAAGGTTATGTTTTACAATTACCCTCATTCAAAGGGGTACAATTGTAGCTTACGGATAAAGAACTAAACTATATTCTAAAATGGTGGCCATATTTTGAATTCTGTACAGTAATTTATTGCCATATGATAAGCATCAATATCAAATTCTATATTTCACAACTGCTAGATGCTGGCTTATTGTATGCGCATTTGAAATATCTGCGCACTGAAAGTGATGTTCAATGAATTATTATACAGGTCAATTTTGTTTGCCATTGATATGCCATTAAAAAAATGACCAATTTTCTTGCCCCGTATACAATTTTTATCAGGTCCAAATTGCTCAATGGTTGCTGGTAGTGGCAGAATGTTATTAAATCAAAACCTTTCACACTGGATTCACTGGCAGTAAAGATTCTGCTGTACAGTGCTTGAAATATCTATATTTCACAGATGGATATGTAAAGACATTTTGTGAAACATTTAAAAGGACACACGTAAGCAATGCGAGTCAGAATTGTAGTGATTGTGACAAGGTCCACGAGATGGATCTCATAGAATATGAGTTTCCTGTTTAGGGCTGTTAATCTGAACCAATCAGGGAACCCTAGCTGACAAATTAAAAACAGGAGTGCACTGTTTTGATCACACAGCACTGCCCTTTGATGTGAAGGGCAGTGCTTGTCACTGGCAACCCAGGTGTTTTCCTATCTTCCTGGTGGTGGAAGTTGAATAAAGATTCGTGCACTTTGTGTCTTTCACTGTGTCTCACACCTGCGCACACACACCATGGGTGCTGGGGATATAATAAGCACTACCGCACTTAGGTGGTAGTGTGGGGGTTAAATTAAAAAAGGAAAAAAAAGAGAAAAAAAAAAAAATAAACAGAAGCGTTAAGCAGTACTGCAGAAATAAAAGTAAAAACAGGAGTGCACTGTTTTGATCACACAGCACTGCCCTTTGATGTGAAGGGCAGTGCTTGTCACTGGCCACCCGGGTGTTTTCCTATCTTCCTGGTGGTGGAAGTTGAATAAAGATTCGTGCACTTTGTGTCTTTCACTGTGTCTCACACCTGCGCACACACACCATGGGTGCTGGGGATAAAATAAGCACTACCGCACTTAGGCGGTAGTGTGGGGGTTAAAAAAAAAGGAAAAAAAAAGGAAAAAAAAAATAAAAAAAATAAACAGGGGATCATCATTTCTCCCTCCAAAAAAAAAAGAACAGGAATGTCTTCACTGTGTCTCACACCTGCACACACACACCATGGGTGCTGGGGAAAAAATAAGCACTACCGCAGTTAGGTGGTAGTGTGGGGGTTAAATTATTAATAAATAAATAAATAAATAAAATAAACAGGTGATAATAAGCACTACCGCACTTAAGTGGTAGTGTGGGGGTGAATTAAAAAAAAAGAAAAAAGAAATAAACAGGAGTGTCCACCTACACACACACACACCATGGGTGCTGGGGAAAAAGTAAGCACTACCGCAGTTAGGCGGTAGTGTGGGGTTATAAAAAAAAGAAAAAAAATTAAAAACAATAAAAAATAAAAACAGGAGTGTCAGACATTCTCTTCACTCTGCGAGCTCACTCTGATGGAGCTGGATCAGTGTCAGGGATAAATTTACCATCTCCACGTTGAATGTCATCTGTAATGCATGAACCCATTTCAATATCTCCACATTTGCAGACAACACAAAGCTGATTGGCAGCACAAGCTTCAGTGCAATTTGGACAAGTTGAGTAAGCAGACAAATGCATGGTGGATGAAGTACAACGTGCATAAATGTGAGGTTATTCATTTTGATAGCAAAAACACAAGGATAGATAATTGTCTGAATGGTGATGGATTGAGAAAGGGTGAGGTGCAATGAGAGCTGAGTCAGTCACTGAAAGTAAGCATGCAGGTACAGCAAGCAGTGAAAGCAACAAATGGTACATTGGCATTCATAACAAGAGAATCCAAGTACAGGAACAAGGGTGTCTTGACGTCACCACATCTAGGGTATTGTGTGCAGTTTTGGTTTCCTTCTCTGTGGAAGAATATTGCGGCTATGGAGGTAGAGTTACAAAGATTTGCCAGACTGATGGCAAGGTAAAAGTATAAATAACCGACTGGATTGGTTACATATACATCCATTGGAGTTTAGAATAATGAGGGGGAACCTCATGGTAACCTAAAAATTCTAACAGAACTGGACAGAATAAATAAAGGAAAAATGTTTCTGATGATTGGGGACTCCAGAACAAGGGGTCACAACCTGAGCATATGTGGTAGGCCATTTCGGGTAGCAATGAGAAAAAAATGTTTTCATCCAGAGATAGATGAGCCTGTAGAATTCTCAGCCACAGAAAGTGGTTAAGGCCAAAACATTAAATGTTTTCAAGATATAATTCAATATTGTTGTTGGGTGAAAGCAGTCAAAAGGTATTGGGAGAAAGCAGGCACAGGGTATAGAGTTAGATCATCAGCTATAGTCAGATGGAATAGCAGAGCAAGCTTCAAGGTCGTAATGATTCAGTCCTGTTCCTATTTTCCATGATTCTACATTTCGCCATGTTGTCTCATGCATCCAAAAGTCTACAACGTTCCTCATCATTATCCTTGACTTTGTGAAGTTTCATATCAAGCAAACTTTACCATGATGCTCCTTATAAACAAGTCTGGGCCATTTGTTAAAAAAAAGAGTAATCTGTGCTTTTCTTTTTTATTAACCTTTAACCTTTCAAACCAATATATGTTTTGGCTCTGATAATGTTTTCCAACATCTGCAATAATGTTAAGCTGACTGGCCTGCAGTTTGCTGGCTTAATCCTCTCCTCTTTCTTGAATACTGATACAACATTAGTAACCCTTCAGTCTTCCAGCATTATTTTTCTGTTCAATGATGAATAAAAGATTGTGACCAAAGTGCACACTATTTCTACCTTTTGCTTCTTTCAGCACCAACATTTACTTAGTACAGAGTAATCAGGGTGTCTTGGTGTGTGAATCACAAACATTCCCATCAGGAAAAGAAAGGAATAGGGATGCAATTGGAATGTTAGCATTTATTATGACGGACATGAAGTATAAAGTATGGAATTGTTGCTACAACTGTATAGGACATTAGTGAAACTAAAATTGGAGAATATGTACAATTTTTATCTCCTTACCTCAGGTAGAGTGAGTGTGGAATGCTATTATAAACATAAATCAACTCCGGAAAGTAATTGACCCACTTTTATTCACTCTCAGGAGGCAAGGAATGCAGACAGTCACAATATCTATTACTCTTTGGATGACAGGATGTGGTACAGTTCTTGGCAATGCCATGGACTTTGGAAAACTCCTGTAGAATCTTATCCTCGAAATTGCTATCATTGCTCTGGTCACTGTGAATCCAACATGGAACACAAAAATGGACAAACCAATCACACAATAAGTTTCGCTATAGCTAAGGTCTTTTGGTTACAGATGGGAATGGCCTGTGTGAATCTGATGAAGATAAACGTGAGTATAACAACATGTTCAATCCTGCTGCTACTGGGTTCAAAAAACATAAAAGGGACTAGGGATGGTATCATTTTCCTAAATTCACCCCTCACAGCTGCATTAATAGTTATCAATATCAACCGTCATCATCAGTCACAGTCCCCTCCAACCGAGCAGGGGTATATGCCCTCCAGTGGTCAATCTCTTGACTAAGGGCATCAGCGCTTGCATTACTTTTGTTTAATGTGTACCAGGTCTGAAATCAAAACTTCACAAATTCAGAGTCCAATTGCTTCAGGTTTGATGGACAGTTAAAAGTAGCTGAGTGTATTGCTGTTAGAAAACATTTCAAACTCTGCACCAATTAGAATAGGCCAGATTCTCCAAGAAGTAGCAATCTCATGCAGATTGTCACTCTGGTCCTTTTTCATGAAAGAAGGGAGCTTCACATTTCTGAGACGACACTCTGAGCTTCTGAAATAGAGAGCTGTGTTTTCTATTCTGACATTTCTTTTGGAGTGTTGAGCTGTCGGAAGAAGGCAAGTCATGCTTTCTGTTCACAGCAGGCAACTGCCATATTCTGAAATAGAAAGGTCCGGACAGCCACTTTGACATCTGCTATCAAATGGTAAGTACATATGGTAATTGTGATATTAGGTTGCTGGCAGGGTAGGGTGGCAGATGGGTTGAGGGGTAGAGTGCCAGAGTGTCAGGTAAATAGGTTTCCAGCTGGACAGTAAGTATCATGGACAGGATGCCATGTGAGAAGGGGATATGATGCTAGCTGGATAGGGTGCCAGGGTACAAGATGGCAAGGGGTCAGGTAAGGGATGGAGTAGGTTGAAGTGGATGGAAAAATTGTACCAACCAAAGAGGGGATGGGAGGTGGGGTCTGGTTCAGTGTGGTTGAGGTTTGGGAGTGATCAGGTCGAGTTCTGCAATGGGGGATGGAGGGGATCATTGGCAGAGTGAGGGAAGAGAGGTCAGGTCAAGGTCTGCGCAATGGAAGTGCTCTGGAGGAAGTGCAGTTTTGGGGTTGGGTGAGGTAATTATGGGGTCAGTTGAATAGTTTCTCAGGGGTAGGCAGTGTATTTAATAATCTAACTCTTCATTGTATAACTACTTTACTTAATTTCATCAGAACCTTCCAATTCCCTAATTTAAGTGGAGACTTCCAGAGGGTTCTGAGTGGATTGAGATGCCTAGTGGAATCATCAGTATCCAAATAATTCCTTTGGGGTCCACTGCAATGGAGATCCCGCAAGTTCCTCATGCACAACTTCCATCTCCACTGGAATAACAACAGTTTGTCCAGCGGAGACTTCAGGCTCATGTCTCTGAACTTTTGGGGAATAGCCCAACTCAAAGCTGTTCAAGTTTCATACTAGAGTAATTCTCCATATTCCTCTCTTTAGGCTTGAGACTTCAAGTGGCCTCTTATTTATTTTTGTACTTTAAACCTGTGACAGTGTAACTCCTCAGCCAAGTAAACTAGCACCAGTTTCCAGTATCAAAGGGAGTTAGAAATCTGGTAGTCAAGGACAGAGGTCTGAGAAGCTTCTGTTCGGATGTGCAATAGGAGTCTTTAAATGCTGGGGTCCAACTCCCTGTTAAGGTTCATGAAACATACATCCTTTCAGAACTTTTCCAACAGCATTCTGAATTCTGAGCAAACCTTGGAGTGAGGCAGCCAACTATGTAATGCCTTGCACAAACCTTCATTCATAACCAACAAGACCAAGGAACCCATGCAGTCCCCTTTCTGTCTTAGACAGAGTACACTCCTGTATTGCACAAGCTCTTTCATCGTCAATTGTAGCATCTTCTTTGTAAGCAAAGTGCCCCAAGTACAATAACTTTTTCAGGAAAATTTGGCAATTCTCTGGCTTCACTTTCAGGTTAAACGGTGACTAAGAGTAGAAAACAATATCTAATCATGTAATGATCTCCTCGAAAGCCAAATCAAAGGTGACTATGCAGCCAGACACAACAGGGGGGATTGGAAATTAACGTCATTAAAGGCTTTATTCATCACATGAATGGATATGGTAGGATCATTCCAAAGCTTACACAACATTCTTGTGCATTTGTAAAGATTCCCCACTGCCTGTTCGGAATGTTGTCTGTTAAATGTCTCGATCAGCAATGTGTAATTGGTTATAATCATGTGCCAAATTAAGTTTATAGCTATTCTTTGTACTTTTAGGAATATGTAATGCTTCCTGAATCCTGGGTCATGGGTAAGAATCCTTGTGATTTGTTGCATTGAGTGTTTGGTACCTGACACAGATTCTCATTTTCCATCTTTCTTCCTTATGAGAACCATAGGGGAGTTGTATGGGCTTGCTGACTCTCCGATGATACCTTACTCCAAATACTTCTGCAGGTAGTCCTAATTTTTCATCATATGCTTTTGGATCCTATAATAAGGAATCTTACTTGGACAGTCATCTGCAGTCACAATCCCATAGCTAACAGATCACAATAGCAATGTCATCACCATTGTAGCTATCTACATGAGTATCCCACACTTTTCTCCCAAGATGACAAGGGCAGCTCCCAGGGTTACATCAAGTGGGAATTCTGCTACATGGGACAGAGATGGCCTTCAAAGTCATCAAGAACAGCGATGCTAAAGGCAGATAAAAGTACAGCCCAATCCCCTGCTGCTCAAACAGCCCTGGGATCCCATACAGTAGGATATGCTTGAGCTTGTGAAGTAAGGTAAAAGGCCATTGTACCCCATCTGTCACCTTTGTAATGTGTTGCTCCTGGAATTCCATATGTGTATTCATTGAACGCCTATATCTCTTAACAAATTCAATCCCAACACCACAGTCTTCTCAACATCCAGTGGAATTTCGATCAGGTTACAATCTATCAGAAAACCTAGGCTATGGAAAATGCGATTGAGGACAGATAAGGAGATCTTGAGGTAACCATGATAATGGATGTCCAACTCCTACAAAGTAGATGCCTGGAATAGGGAAAATACATCAATACGTTCATCCTCTCAGGCAGATTGTCATGGAGTGAGTACTGATTGACACCTCTGCTTGAGTCAATTGGGCAGGACACCAGATCAAATCTCATGTGCACTGTCGGGCAAGTCTATTATTTTGTATATGATTGAGTATCTTCCTGAAGGAGCCTTCTCCCCTAATTTGATAACTGGTAGAAAAGGAAGTCTATTGCATTGGATGGGATTTCTATGCCTGATGGCAGTGATGGGCAATGGTTGTTCAGGGCTGTTGGCTTTGAAGGTCCAGATAAGAAAGGGATGATTGAATAAGAAAGGGATGATCACATTATTGAAATTGTATTATAGGCCCCCTAATATTCAGAGGGAAATTCAGAAACAAATTTGTAAGGAGATCTCAGTTATCCGTACGAATAATAGTGTGGTTATGGTAGGGGAGTTTAACTTTCCAAACATAGACTGGGACTGCCATACTGTTAAGGGCTTAGATGGAGAGGAATTTGTTATGTGTGTACAAGAAAATTTTCTGATTCAGTATGTGGATGTACCTACTAGAGAAGGTGCAAAACTTGATCTACTCTTGGGAAATAAGGCAGGTCAGGTGACTGAGGTGTCAATGGGGGAGCACTTTGGGGCCAGCAACCATAATTCTATTAGTTTTAAAATAGTGAAGGAAAAGGATAGACCAGAATAAAAGTTGAAGTTCTAAATTAGAGGACAGCCAATTTTTACGGTATTAGGCAAGAACTTTCGAAAGCTGATTGGGCGCAGATGTTCGCAGGTAAAGGGACGGCTGGAAAATGGGAAACCTTCAGAAATGAGATAACGAGAGTTCAGAGACAGTATATTCCTGTTAGGGTGAAAGGAAAGGCTGGTAGATATAAGGAATGCTGGATGACTAAAGAAATTGAGGGTTTGGTAAAGAAAAAGAAGGAAGCATATGACAGGTATAGACAGGATAGATCGAGTGAATCCTTAGAAGAGTATAAAGGCAGTAGGAGTATACTTAAGAGAAAAATTAGGAGGGTAAAAAGGGGACATGAGATAGCTTTGACAAATAGAGTTAAGGAAAATCCAAAGGGTTTGTACAAATACATTAAGGACAAAAGGGTAACTAGGGAGAGAATAGGGCCCCTCAAAGATCAGCAAGGTGGCCTTTGTGTGGAGCCACAAGAGATGGGGCAGATTCTAAACAAGTATTTTGCATCAGTATTTACTGTGGAAAAGGATATGGAAGATATAGAATGTAGGGAAATAGATGGTGACATCTTGAAAAATGTCAATATTACAGAGGAGGAAGTGTTGGATCTCTTGAAATGAATAAAAGTGGAAAAATCCCCAGGCCTGATCAGGTGTACCCTGGAACTCTGTGGGAAGCTAGAAAAGTGATTGCTGGGCCTCTTACTGAGATATTTGTATCATCGATAGTCACAGGTAAGGTGCCGGAAGACTGGAGGTTGGCTAACGTTGCACCATTATTTAAGAAAGGTGCTAAGGACAAGCCAGGGAATTATAGACCAGTGAGCCTGATGTCGGTGGTGGGCAGGTTGTTGGAAGGAATTTTGAGGGACAGGATGTACATGCATTTGGAAAGGCAAGGGATATTCAACATGGCTTCAGATTAGATTACTTACAGTGTGGAAACAGGCCCTTCGGCCCAACAAGTCCACACCGACCCGCCGAAGCGCAACCCATCCATACCCCTACATTTACCCCTTACCTAACACTACGGGCAATTTAGCATGGCCAATTCACCTGACCTGCACATCTTTGGACTGTTGGAGGAAACCGGAGCACCCGGAGGAAACCCACGCAGACACGGGGAGAATGTGCAAACTCCACACAGTCAGTCGCCTGAGTCGGGAATTGAACTCGGGTCTCTGGCACTGTGAGGCAACAGTGCTAACCACTGTGCCACCATGCCGCCCACTGCCACCGTGCCGCCCACGGTGACAGTGGGCGGCACGGTGTGGGAAATCATGTCTCATGGTATGTGTGGGAAATCATGTCTCACAGTCTTGATTGAGTTTTTTCAAGAAGTAACAAAGAGGATTGATGAGGGCAGAGTGGTAGATGTGATCTAAATGGACTTCAGTAAGGCATTCAATAAGGTTCCCCAGGGGACACTGGTGAGCAAGGTTAGATTTCATGGAATACAAGGAGAACTAGCCATTTGAATACAGAACTGGCACAAAGGTAGAAGACAGAGGGAGGTGTTTTTGACCGGCCTGTGTTTTTCAGACTGGAGGCCTGTGACCAGTGGAGTGACACAAGGATCAGTGCTGTGTCCACTACTTTTCATCATTTATATAAATGATTTGGTTGTGAGCATAACAGGTATAGTTAGTACATTTGCTGATGACAGCAAAATTGGAGTGTAGTGGACAGCAAAGAAGGTTACCTCAGATTACAACAGGATCTTGATCAGATGGGCCAATGGGCTGAGAAGTGGGAGATGGAGTTTAATCTAGATAAATGCGAGGTGCTGCATTTTGGGAAAGCAAATTTTAGCAGGACTTAAACACTTAATGATAAGGTCCTAGGGAGTATTGCTGAACAAAGAGACCTTGGAGTGCAGGTTCATAGCTCCTTGAAAGTGGAGTTGCAGGTAGATAGGAGAGTGCAGAAGGCGTTTGATATGCTTTCCTTTATTGGTCAGAGTATTGAGTACAGGAGTTGGGAGGTCATGGTGCGGCTGTGCAGGACATTGGTTAGGCCACTGTTGGAATATTGCGTGCAATTCTGGTCTCCTTCCTATTGGAAAGATGTTGTGAAACTTGAAAGGGTTCAGAAAAGATTTACAAAGATGTTACCAGCGTTGGAGAATTTGAGCTATAGGGAGAGGTTGACTAGGCTAGGCTGTTTTCCCTGGAGCGTCAGAGGCTGAGGGGTGACCTTATAGAGGTTTACAAAATCATGAGGGGCATGGATAGAATAAATAGACAAAGTCTTTTTCCTGGGGTCAGGGAGACCAGAACTAGAAGGCATAGGCTTTGGGTGAGAGGGGAAAGATATAAAAGAGACCTAAAGGGCAACATTTTCACTCAGAGGGTGGTACATGTATGGAATGAGCTGCCATGAGAAAGTGGTGGAGGCGAGTACAATTGCAACATTTAAAAGGCATTTGGATGGATATATGAATAGGAAGGGTTTGGACAGATATGGGCCGGGTGCTGGTGGGTGGGACTAGATTGGGTTGGGATATCTGGTCGGCACGGGTGTGTTGGACCGAAGGGTCTGCTTCTGTGCTGTACATCTCTATGACTTTATCACTCAATGACATGTCACTATTACAACACCATTTTAGAGCAACCATTGGAGAGAATCATCCAGTCACTATACCAAGGAGTTAGGACAACAAGGACTAGATCTATGCTTTCTGTACATCAATCTGTTTTTCATCGCTTTATCCTGTGATCTACATTCCTGTCGGGAACAACAATCATCTTCTTGATGATTATGTTATGACCAGGGATAGCAAGACAAATCATACTGGTTTTACTATCACTGGATTTGCAACATAGTCAAATTAAAATATTCAAGGACCTTCATAATCTGCCTAATTGTGCCTAACCAGGCTCTGTGAATAAACAGATCTCCAACACTAAGTTAATAATTTAAACAAACATTAACAATTCTTTATTAATATTGTAACTTTGGCTGGACAAAGCTAAACAACAATGTAATATAATTAATATCTATGTGTTCAACCAAAACTCCTTTGATCATATCTCCTCCCAAACATAGACAGGCAGACACAGTTAAAGGATAAGTTAAAACAAAGAATTGTAATTTCCTAGTTCAATTAAATAGTTTCAAATGATGGATATCGAGCCTTCATGAAATCCTTGAATATTGAGTTATTCACAGGCGTGTAACAGTACACCTAATTCCAAAATCACCCTTGAATGTGAACAAATGCAGTAGACTATCAGAAGGATTTTCTTAGTTCTTACAAACTGGGATTCTTTTCTCAGCATATTCAATCATTCTCTAACTGGACAAAGAACAAGACAGAGTGAAATAACAGCTGCTATGCTTGAGGTTTTGACTGCCCGTGCCAGTCAAAATAGGTTTTCCTTTTTTTCCCTTTTAATCAACATTCTGTGTGGTTAGGAGAAAGTGAGGTCCGCAGATGCTGGAGATCAGAGTCGAGAATGTGTTGCTGGAAAAGCACAGCAGGTCAAGCAGCATCTGAGGAGCAGGAGAATTGACGTTTCGGGCCGGAGCCCTTCATCAGGAATGATGGCAGTGATGACCTTTCCTGATGAGGGGCTCCAGCCCGAAACGTCAATTCTCCATTCTCTATGGTTAGCTGGTTAGCATCAATCCTCCCTTGACTGACCAACTCAATATCCAGCCATCTGCAGGACCTGGATATAGCAGTACAAGTGTTGAATCATCAACAGCATTCTCTAGAGTAGTAAATAACTGTATCTGTTCTCCTCCCATTTTAAAACACACAGCTGTTCAATGTTCAATTAACCCTAACCTCAATTTATAGTTCCACTAAAAGAAATGAAAGAAAAACAAAGAATAATAGAAGGGGTCTCTAAGATAACCTCTTTCTGGTCTTAGGAAACCAATTTTTTCCTATTATCTTGATGATGTGGTCCTGTGCTTTAAAAAAAGATGATTGAGGTTTGTCATTATTAAACCTCCGCAATCCTATCTGGATATTCCCATCTCTCATTACTTCTGCTACACAGTCCTTTAGAATCCTGTTTCTAGTCAATCAGAACTGCTTCACTAGGTCCAAAGGCACAGAAACAAGATCCTCCGATTTGGCTTGCTTATACACAGAGAGCCTCTGTTATAATTGTGTCAGGCTACTGCTGTTCCCAGAAACCCTCCACACCGCATGAGAAGAGGTTGCTGATTGGTAAGTATACTGTGATTGGTAGAGGCATTGACATGGAGAATGCAACAGTTAAATGGACCAAAACTTCTGCTGGCAATTAATTTAAGATTGTCAGTCAGACTGGCAGACTGGTGTAAGTGTGTGTACTAGATTCTACATTTGTTTCACAGTGGGTCCCTGTTCTGTTGAAGACTAAAAACATGTGCACACGGCAGCTCTCCACAGTAATTGCTCTTCTTCAATGTATTTAAGGAATATACACATAATCTACATAACATTCTTCTAGATGAGGGCAGTAACTAGGTGCTAACCGTACAATGGTAGAATATTAGAAGTACATTTGTTTACATATCATTTACCAGAGGTTATCCTGGAAAACTCCAACTGAAATTCATCTGAGTCTACTGTTGTTGCTAGGTGAAACTAAATAAAAACTCAATTAATTCACTGACATTAGGATTGGGTTTTTCTGGGAAATTAATAATAAAAATGGTTTTGGATAGTCTGAAATTGGAAGACTTCAAATTCAGATGAGCTTTGCTCTATAGTTACAGAAGTTTATATTCTAAATTTATAAATAATACTACAGGAATATAGAAACAGGATTAGGCCATTCAGTCCATCAAAGGTCTGATGGAAAATTTCAATGCTTTTCACTCACTCTAACTCCATAACCCTTTATGTCATTGACAATCAAAACTTTTTCACTGTCCACATTAAATATCTTCGAAGGCTGAACTTCTATAACTCTCTGCAATAGAGAAAGATTCACCACCCTCTGAGTGAAACCACTACTCCCCATCTCAATCCTAAATAATATTCATCTTACTGTTAAATTGTCTCCACTGGTTCTAGACTTCCTAACCAGGGTAAAGATCTCACATGATTCTATCATACTATCACTTTAAGTATTTTGTAGGTTTCAATCAGTTCATTTCTTATTTTTCACAACTCTAGAGAATACAGGCCCAGTTTCCCAATCTCTCTTCATAAGGTGGTCCTACCATCCCAGGAACAAGTCTGATGAACTTTTGTTCTACACCCTCAATGGCAATAATACCTTCCTGAAATGAGGACGCTAAAATTGCACATAGTACTCCAGGTACAATCAAGCTCCTAGAATTGAAGAAGCCTTCAATATTCCTGTACTCAAATTCTCCTGCAACAAAGGCTAAATTTTATTAGCCTTCCTAATAGCTTCCTGCATGTTAAGTTCAATGATCTTTTGGGAAGGCAAACTGTATATCTGTGCTTCTCAACTTCTCACCCCTAAAGAAATATTCTGCACATGCATTGTTCTTGCCAAAGTGGATAATCTCATATCTTATAACATTATATTTGATCAGCAATTCTCCTGCCCAATCATGATTTGAAGATGTCGGTGTTAAAAACCACACACCAGGTTATAGTCCAACAGGTTTAATTGAAAGCATTGGCTTTCGGGGCGTTGTGGGGAATAAGATCGTAAGACACAGAATTTATAGCAAAAGTTTACAGTGTGATGTAACTGAAATTACGTATTGAAAAAGACCTGGATTGTTTGTTAAGTCTCTCATCTTTTAGAATGAACATGTTGGTTTCAGTTCTTTCAAAGGAAATCGCAGAACTTTTAAAAGTTACATTCTCAAGTGAACTTTAACAATTGGTGTCGGGGGATCCAAGATGGTGGCGACCCAGTAAGACTGAGTCTATAGTGCTCCTCCCAAGACTTGGGCACAGTGGGTCACCTACCCCCTACCAAGCTCACCAAATCATTTATAAATCATTTATAATAGTTTAGTAACTCAATTAGTTGTGTAATATTACATTTAAACAATTTAATCCTAAGTTAAAATGACTAAAGGGAAGGGAGCCCGCAGCTCTCAGCAAGCAGGAACCCCTCCCCCACACTCTCCAGCTGCAGCAGAGGCGTCCACAGCCGCCCCGGGGGACTTACCAACAGTAACAAGCCTTGCAGAAATGCTTTCCAAGCTTGACTCGAAGATCGATGCCTTTATCGTCGAATCCAGGAATCGTTGGGAGTCGCTCTCGGCCGCGCTGAAGAAGCACGACCGTGAAATTGAAGAAATTCAACGCCGAGTCGGAGAGGCGGAGCTAAAGGCCGCGACCTCAGAGACAACCGCTCAATCGGCCGTGGATCAGGTCCGGACTCTCGAGCAGCGAGTCCGGACCTTGGAAAATCATATTGACGACCCCGATAATCGAGGTCG
>NC_057723.1:54496814-54532123 GCF_004010195.1 Chiloscyllium plagiosum | reverse complement strand
GAAAAGGTGGGGAGGTGGGGCCAGTGTAGTTGCGGAAGATGGACTGTTCCACATATCCTACGAAGAGTGAAGAAGGTGTTTGGTATGCTTTCCTTTATTAGTCAGAGCATTGAGTATAGGAGGTAGGAGGTCATGTTGTGGCTGTACAGGACATTAGTTAGGCCATTTTTAAAATGTTGCATACAATTCTGGTCTTCTTCCCTTCGGAAGGATGTTGTGAAACCTAAAATGGTTCAGAAAAGATTTACATGGGTGTTGCCAGGGTTGGAAGATTTGAGCTGTAGGGAGAGGCTGAATAGAATGGGGCTGCTTTCCCTGGAGCGTCAGAACCTGAGGGATGACTTTATAGGGATTTATAAAATCATGAGGGGCATGGATAGGGTAAATAGACAATTTACCTGGGATGGGGGGATTCCAGAACTAGAGGGCATAGGTTTAGGGTGAGAGGGTAAAGATATAAAAGAGACCTAAGGGGTAACCTTTTCATGCAGAGTGTGGTGCGTATGTGGAATGGGCTGCCAGAGGAAGTGGTGGAGGCTGGTACAATTACAACATTTAAAAGACATCTGGATGGGTATATGAATTGGAAGGCTTTGGAGGGATATGGGCCGGGTGCTGGCAGGTGGGACTAGATTGGGTTGGGATATCTGGTCGGCATGAATGAGTTGGACTGAAGGGTCTGTTTCCATGCTGTACATCTCTATGACTCTATGGCTCCAGAAATTCACCCTCTGGAGCTTTAGTGCTCAGTTTACCCAATGAAAATACATAATGAAGTTGCCCTTGATTGCTGTGGTGCTCGTACCACAAGTTTCTCTCATCTCCTGATTTATATTATGCCATACATGCACACTACTGTTTAGTAGCCTAAATATAATCCAACCAATGCCTGCTGCCTTTTGCTGTTTTTTAGGTCCCCTCAAACAGATTCCCTACATTGTTTTTCTGATCTGAGATCCTCCTTTATTAATGTACTTTTCCAATCTTATATAATCAGTTCAACTCTACCTCCTTTTCCTCTTGTCTGTCTTTCTTCAATGTTGAATATCCTTAAATATTCAGTTCTCAGACTCGGTCACTATGAAACCATGTTTCTGTAATGGCAATTGTATTGCCACCGTTTACCTTTTTTTGTGCCCTCAAATCATTGATCTGTTTGCAAATGCTGTAAGCATTCAGGTAGAATGCCCTTAATTTTGTCTTTTTGACACTATGACACATTCAGTATATATATATGCTCAGTTTTGTCTTCCTCGCACCTTTCCCACTTCCTGTTAACAGCTCATTTCTCTTCCAAATGTGGCTACCCTTCAGGTTCCCATCCCTCTGACAAGCTAGACAATCAAACCTAGCAGCACTAAAAAAACCTCCCTGAGAAGATGTCAGTACTATCCCTGTTAAAAATTATCTCCTCCAATTTATATAGGTTCAACCAGCCCCAGAACTAGTCCTATCAGTAATCTGTTGGCCTCCCTCCTACACCAATTCTCGAGCCACACATTCAATCAATCAATCCTCCCTGTTATGCTCACTAGCATATAGAACTGGGAGTAATGCTGAGATTACAGCTCTTTAGGTCTGCTTTTCAAATCTTTCTAACTCCCTCAAATATGCTTTCAAAACCTCATTTGACTTCCAAGTCTTTTGTTTGTGCCAATGTGGACTATGACTTAATGTTGAACCCATTCCCATTAAAGAATGGAAGGTGACATATTATTCTGAAGTCACATGTAATACGATAAAAACATCTGTTTGATGCCCTTGTCAGTAATGCCCTTCCATTCTTCTTTCCCCTCCCCTGTACAGTTGAGACACCCATGGTGCCACTGGTTATACTCTTGTAAGCATCCATCACCTTTACTATTTCCAAAGTGGAATTCCAAGATGATTAACAAGCATATTAAACTCAGAGAACATTTGCATTACTTGCCTGGTTTTCCTAGATTGTCTGATTGTTATCTGCCTGCACATTTCTAATCAAGTGTGGTCACCTCCCTTTACATGTTGTCTATGGACTCCTCTGTCTCGCTGATACACAACAGTGATTCCAATGACTGCTCAAGTTTCAAAATCCAAACCTTAAGCTAATGTAACTGGGGACACTTGCTGCAGATCTACCTGGAAAGCATGCTTATATCCACAATTTCACACAAATCACTGGATATACACTCTATTTGTTCCGGCTGAGTTGCCATCCTGTAACTCTGAAAATGATTTATTTCCCTTACAATAAAAATGACTAGTACCTTAACTTTAGTTTGTTTTTTTAAGTTTTATTTTGATATGATTTAATTTTGTCCCATTTTGCTTGTGTTCTTTCCTGAAGTCCAAGTAGCTGTTTCTACTTGATGGTCATCTCTCAGTGCTATGTTCAGAATGAAGTCACTCCTCACTCATCACACTTGTTGTCTCCACTCATGGTGTGTGCACGTCCAAAGAAAAATTCCTCAAAGGTTTATCAAGCATGCGGGTGCCAGTGGATGTCACAAACTGATATTGAAGAATGATCAGTCATTAAGAAACAGGCTTGAATTTTCAGAATGTTTTACTGGAAACAAAGTAATTCAAGGACAGTTCATTAAACACTATGGCCATTAATATGTCAGCATGGCAGCCATTTAATGTCAGCAAGAAGAAATAAATACTCTTTATTTTTTAACTTTTTAAAATCGATCTTGTGCAAAGAAAAATCCCTGCTTTTCACAAACTGCAATAGAAACAGTAATGAACGTATAAACTTGACCTCAGTTTAATATCTCAGTCAAAGGTAACAATTCCAAGAATACAGCATTTTTTCAGTACTGTACTGATGTGCCAACCTGAATTATATGCTTATGTTCAGGGGAAGGGCTGAACCCAGAACCTTTTGACTCAGGAAAGAACTCCGGTATTATTGGTACAAATCTAAAAATAAAATTGTTCAGATTTGCCTTCAGTAGCATTTATTCTTGAAAAGTTGCACTCTGCAATCCAACCTCTGTCACACCACGTCCACTCACTCCAGAGTAACGAGCTGCCCACGGCTCTGCTCTGTCAAAATCCCTAGACTTTTTACTACCCTTGCATCAGTGCTTGAATGTTGCCAATCTGTCTTTGGTATAACATTTGACATCCTTGTCTCTAGGCCTAGATTGCTTTCAGATCCACTTTACTTCAGATTTTCCATTCAAAATCATTATTAGCTCTGCTCACATAGTGTTCTTTGGCCAGTGAATTTGTCATTTTGTCACTTGGATTTATTGTAATACAAAAAAGCTGCATCAATAGCAAGTCACAGCCACATCAAAAACACATTTTTCTGAGCATCACCTTTAATAGTTTGTTCATTTAATGTTTAAATGATTACGCAGTGGTGTATCTCACTATTATATTTTATTTTGCGATTCATAGTATCCTCACCATTGTCTCAGATTTCAAAGGTATGTACAAAATTATTGTATAAAACAACTTTGTGACTTTTTGAAAACACATGTAACTTCAAATTCCTAACTTGGCAGCTCCTGTTACATTTCCGTCAAGATTCAAATTATTTGTTATTTAGTCATGGGATTTGAAAATGACTGACTGGCCAGCATTTATTGCCCATCCCTAGCTACCCCTGAAAAACATTTTATGACATTTCAAAGAGCATTTGAGTCAACCACATTGCTGTGGGTCTGGAGTCTTACATAGGCCAGACCAGGTGAAGATGGCAGATTTCTTTCCTTGAAGGACATGAATGAGCTAGATGGGTTTTATGACAATTTATGTTCATCAGTGAGCTCTTAATTCAAGATTTTTTTTATCTCACCATATGCCATGGCAAGTTTTGAATACACATCCTTAGAACATTAGCTGAGTTTCATGATTAGAAGTCTAGTGATAAAACCACGAGGCCATTGCCTCCTCCAAAACACATACTTAACAACAAAAGCATCAAAACCATCCAGAAAAAAAAACACAATCATGGAAGTAATCAATCAGGGAAAAGTTGCACCATTAAATATAAAGGACACAATCTCTGTGGAGTCATTCCTCCGAAATTTAGCTTTCTCTGATGTGAGCTACAGTTAGGCTTATGAGTAACGTTTTTTTTTGTGTGAAGAAATTTGTAAAAGATATTTTGTGAAAACTTTTCTTGTTAACTTATGTCTACTGTCTTTTGCAAATTTATATTCCATGCTGATTAGGAAATTAATGTTTTCCATGTTAGTTGTGGCATTTGGCTGAATGAGGGTTGATAACTATTGAGGATATTGCTGAATTATTCTCATTCAGCTGTTAATCAAAGCCAAGTATCCATAATGACAACACAAATTCAGAGGATATTGTGACTGTGTAACCAAATTACCAAATGAAATGAGCTCATGAAAATTAAAAAGAAGCTCTGAAATCTAACCCTAAAAATCAAAAAGTAGCTCTTAAAAAAATCTCAGAAGACTCCTCAGAAAAAAAATATTTTATCTTCTGATTGCAATCTGTTTTTGCTTCCTTGTTGATTTGCTATCAGCTATTTTACACTGTCAGCCAAAGTCAAGAAGTAGTGATGAGAGAAACTCCAGTTCTTAATACACAGCTTTTGTGCCTCTCTGACCTTAATTTCCTGAATTTTATCGATTGAGCTGATAATATTGTGTATGTTGGTAGCACATTTGGGTGGTTGACAAATATCTGAGTAGGCAGTGGAACATCCTGACCAATTCTATGAAATACAGCCAAGTGGCAGACAGGGAAACAGACTATGACTAGTGGTCAGCTAATCGTGCCCACAGCTCCCATTGTTAAAGGCATGTATATAATGTTCAGGAAGGCTGGCAATAATGGCTAGAAAGGACACTACCTAGGAAGTGTTCTTGACGGTAGAAAGCCAAAGGAGAGATCATCTTTTTGCAGCAAATGGGAACAGGAAGGTATTAAGCTAGCAATGAAGACATGGCTCAAGATTGAAGAGATTCTGAGCCACTGTAGGATGTTTGCTAGCACCTGGATCTAGTGAAAGTAGAGGTTTAATGACCTGCTGTTGATCAGAGAGGTAAGTGGCATTTCAAGTTGGAAATTGGAAACCCAGCATGAATTAAATTGCCCACAAAGTGTGAAGCACCCATGTACACATTAAGGCATCCAACTCAAACCCATCTGAGCCCATAGAAAGTCATGGTCAATAAACACCTGATTGTGCCATCTCAGTTTCATAGATGCAATCCCTCAGTGATGAGCACAAATGGATCATGGCACAAGAGTGTTATTGTATATGTCTTTGCTTGAGGGAGAAGTGTTCTTACAAGGCTTATGGTTATCAATAAACTGGAGCTGGAGTGCCTTTCATTGCACTTTGACACCGACAAAAAAGGAGGTCATGGAGGTCAATAGCAACCTGTTATTGAGAGCAGGGTAGATGTGGAAGCAAAGGAGAATGAGTCGAACCATGATTGCATCAATATTCCCTGGGCTTTGTGTGGTCTTTGGTAACCTTTAATTAGTCAGCAGATCTCTCTGAACAGAACTTATCTCCCCCCCGAGAGAAATCCCACCACTACCCAGTAAAGTGCATGAGTGCAATGAGCCTTGCCTCAAAGAAACAATATGGGGTTCTCATTGGCTCTCAAGCCAGTGGGTGAGACCCCCATTTCATCTCCATTAAACATTAACCATTGCTTCACTTTATTCCAGTATATTGCCCACCAGCACAGTTACATATTATTAGGCTTTGTTCTGCATGTTGAACAGGGAATTGCAATCTGATTTTTAAAAAGTTAACAGAGGAAGCAGCAGTTATGGCCAAGTCTCAAAGCAGTGAGGGGAGGCTCAGTGATGCAAAATTTCATGTAAATGATGAACCTGAGATCAGCAAATACCTGTCAGCAGTCCCAGAAGGTGTAGAGTCTCTTATGTAAGCAATGGAGGTGCCCATCAATGTCACAAGTGGCATCTTAGTCTGACATGTGACCATATGGCACATCTATTTCAAGAATGGTGACCTTCATGAATAATGACAACCTTCATGTGAAGCTCAGCACTGAATGGATAAAGACTTCTCCACAAACCTCCACCACAAGGCGTCATCTATATAATGTAATGATTGAGCAAAATTGACCAACCATGCATCTTCCCATTACCAGGAGCTAAACCATTCCAAGCTGCCATGTCTGTATCTGTGGGATTTGAAAGTTCAGTGAGAGACAGATTGAAGGTAAACTGTATCCCCTTTGAAAGCAGCATCAAAACTGCAACTCTTCTGATGATTGAAATGGTCACTGTACAGATTAATTAATATGCTGAACCTCAGAGGGCACGAACCACTGACCAAAAAGGACAGCAGGCCATTTTCACACAATCCCCACATGATGGGGGAGAATGCTATAAAAGCTCTCATAAGGGATTGCATAAATGCATGAACTGGCAGGCTGAACAATGGGGTTCACATTATTTTAATGGTTATCTACTTTCATTTCTAATTCCAAGTGCTGCTGAAATTCTATCCAATTACCTGGTCTCATTCTTATCACCTCTGTTTTATTCAGAAAGTTCTTTACCAAAATCTTTGGTTTTGATAGACTAAGAGAGACACTCATTATAAGTATGAGTGGGAGAGATTTCTCTTGGTGAGTGGTACAAAATGAGTGGTGCTGTATTATTTGTTCATTATAAACATCCCTTATATTCAGCTGTATTATTGTCAAGGATCATGTCAGGTATTCTGTATAATTGTCAGCCAGTCAGATACCATTCATTTTGTGCCACTGTCCAAAATGAATTTCCAATAAAAAGAGATAAAGAAGAAAGGATAATATAAGAACACAGAACAAGAAACAATATATCCTGTGACACAGTTTTGAGCTAACTCCATGATCGAAGGTAGTGCAAGATGCCATTTAAATGCACGCTTTTGTTTTAACACGTATATGGTAAGTAAGGAAATAATTTGGTCAATTCAATGAGGCTAGCATGATTTAGAAGGTAGGAAATATTTCCAGAAGTTTCTTGTGATATCTCAGGTGGATCGCGAATGAGAAAGTTTGGGAAAATCAAGGTAATTGAATGCAATTCATTAAAGAGCAAATATGAAAAGTCATCAAAGGCAATTTTAATCTGGTAAATATCGATCTAGTAAAGGACGAAGCAGGAATTAGTCAGTCTTCCATAAAGACTCATTCAGCTTCACCAGACTAACCCAAATGCAGATCACTACCCTCCTCTAAAGATCAGATCCTGATGAAGGGCTTTTGCCCAAAACATCGATTTTCCTGCTCCTCGGATGCTGCCTGACCTGCTGTGCTTTTCCAGCACCACTCTGATCTAAACTTCTCTAAAGATCAGCCTCCCAACTTCCTATCCAGGTTGAAACTAAAGTTTGTTTCCCTATATTCATAAGTATTATTACACACAACTGAATTTTTTTTCTCACGATCAAATCCCTCATGGTACTTTTCAACTTATATCCATCATCACTAAATCACCCATGATTCCAATTAATCAATTTGCATGCAAAGCTCAGCAAGGTGAGGGAAAAGGTAAGGATAGAGGAAGGGATTAAACAAATGGTCAATGAATGATCCAACCCATACGTTTCACAATCTCCTTTAAAAGATCTCTATTTCCTTTCACCAATTCTTCACTCTTTCCCAATTTCATCATTAAACAATGCAGTCTCACGTCTAATGCATATGTTACCATGCACTGTGTTCAAAAAGTCAGAGAACATGTTTCTAAGTTAAACCAACTTCTATATTCAATAGTACCCTGTAACCCTTTGCTTTCTTTCTTAATCTATTTTTGAACAGCCTGATTACATTTGCAACTTTTTAATCTACAAGGGTTATTCTGGCATCTCAAGAATTCTAGAAGTAGGAGGTGAGAAGACATTTCTTCACCAAGACAGTGATGAGCCTGTGGAAATCCTTGTCGCAGAAAATGGTTGTGGCCAAAATATTGAATGTTTTCAAGAAGAAGACAGATATAGTTCTTAGATATGAAGGGATCAAAGCGTATGGGGATAAAGTAGGAACAGGGTATTGAGTTGGATAATCAGTCATGATCATATTGAAAGATGTAGCAGACTTGAAGAGCCAAATGGCATACTCCTGCTCCTATTTTCTATGTTTTGACTTTGCTATGTAAGATCAAATCAACATATTCATTACCCATGCAATCAATTCTTTTAGTTTTAGATGTGGGCCATCGAACTGAGGGAAAACATCAGCTTTTGTTTCCAGTGTTTCTCCAATACTTTCCTTTTACAGAGGAGGATGGCCTATAAGAACCTGATGACTGAGTAAATTTTCAAAAATACCTAAATTTTCAAAAAGCCTGCCCAGAGGTTATTGTAAAGGGGAGGACTATTTCTGACGTCCAAGTGGAGAGAAAAAATCTGGCAGTTGGACAATTTTCCACTCAAGGCGAAAGTGAGTACTGCAGATGCTGGAGATTAGAATCAAGATTAGAGTGGTGCTGGAAAAGCACTGCAGGTCAGGCAGTATGCATGGAGAAGGAAAATCCACATTTCGGACAAAAGCCCTTCATCAGGAATGATGCTGGGAGCCTCCAGGATAAATGGAGAGGAGGAGGTGGAGCTGGGGGGGAAAGGTAACTGAGAGTGCAATAGGTGGATGGAGGTGGGGGTAAAGGTGATAGGTCAGAGAGGAGGGTGGAGCGGATAGGTGGGAAGCAAGATTGACAGATGGGACAGGTCATGAGGATGCTGCTGAACTGGAAGGTTGGAACTGGGGTAAGGTGGAGGGATGTGAAATGAGGAAGCTGGTGAAGTCCACATTGATGCCATGGGGTTGAAGGGTCCTAAGGTGGAAGATGAGTTGTTCTTCCTCCAGATGTCAGGTGGTATGGGAACGGTGATGGAGGACGCCCAGGACCTGCATGTCGTCAGCAGAGTGGGAGGGAGAGTTGAAATGTTCGGCTACGGGGGTGGGGTTGATTGGTGCGGGTGTCCTGGAAATGTTCTCAAAGCGCTCTGCGAGGAGGTTTTCGGTCTCCCCAATGTAGAGGAGACCGCATCGGGAACAACTGATATAGTAAATGACATGTGTGGAAGTGCAGGTGAAACTTTGATGGATGTGGAAGGGGCCTGTGGCGGTGAGGGAGGAGGTATGGGTGCATGTTTTACAAGTCCTGCGGTGTCAGGGGAACATGCCAGGAGGGTTGTTGGGGGGCATGTACCTGACCAGGTAGTCACGGAGGGAACATTCTTTATGGAAAGCAGATAGGGGTGGGGAGGGAAATATATCTCTGATGGTGGTGTCCATTTGTAGGTGGCAGAAATCACCGAGGATGATGGGATGGATACGGAGGTTGGTAAGGTGGAAGGTGAGGAACGGGGAGTTCTGTCCTTGTTGCGGTTGGAGGGGTGGGGTTCGAGGGCGGAGGTGCATGACATGGATGAGATGCAATGGAGGGCATCATCAACCATGTGGGAGGGGAAATTGCGGTCTTTAAAGAAGAAGGCCATTGAATGTGTTCTGTGGTGGAACTAGTCCTCCCGGGAGCAGATACGGCGGAGATGGAGGAATTGGGAATACGGGATAGCATTTTTGCAGGTGGCAGGGTGGGAGAAGGTGTACTCCAGGTAGCTATGGGAGTCGGTGGGTTTGTAGAATTTTCCACTCGAGACAATTCCATCATTCAATTAGTTTACAGTTGATTTGTGTCTCACTTTCACTCACTTTCTTAACCAATAATTGCACTGTTTTAACCTAACACCATCTCTAAGCTGAAATGAGATACTTAAGAGCAAAGTAAAGATTGACGTTGAGCTATCCACAAATAAATAATTGCCATTTTATTGAGGAATGTAGAATTGTTTTGTTATTGCTTTTAGGAAATACGGGAGAATATTAGAATAACACATTCAGATAATAGATTGCAAGGAAAAAGATGCTTTTTAGATTTGACATTGAATTTATCCAGACTATATGGGAGTATATCCAGGAGTAATTCCATTTTTGCTATGAATTAGAACTACTCTCTGAAATAATTTCTTTAAACCCTCATGGCCTTTCCTCTCCCAGCTCTCCTTAAGATACCTGAAACTCCTCCAATTCTGCCCAGTCAGATCTCCTTAATACTAATTGTTCCCACATTAGTGACTGTGTCTTCATTTATTCAGGCCCTAAATGCTGGATTTTCCTACTTAAACACCTCTTGCTTTCTGCCTTCCTTTAAATGTATCTTAAACCTTGACTTGATTTCTCATTATGTGAGTTAGTGTCAAATTTTGTTTGACAATATTGTTGTAAGCAAGTTGAGGTTTTTTTTATGTTAGAGATCCTGTATAAATCCAACTTGTTGTTGTCCTAAGATAATTTATTTGTAACATTAAACATGTGAAATAGAAATTAGTCTAACTTTGTGGTGAAAATGCATGATATTCTTTCAGCCTGCCTGTTAAAGCATTGAGTTGATATTAAATTCTATAGCCTGCAATCAGATGCTGTGTATATCAGATATCCCATGTCTTGTGGTCAAGGCCAAGATGAATTTCTACACCTTTAAATTTTGATAACAAAGCTTTTAGGTAAGATAAAAACAGATAACTTTTAGTAAGACAGAGACATGAACCAATGTGCTAAAGATAAATCATAGGGTGATATGAACTCGAAGGAGGACTGTACAGAGAAAATTACATTACCATCAAAAAGGAGTCTACTAGTTTTTGCATGGTCCTAGAGATAGCAAGCTGTCAAAAACTATTTGTTTAATTCCCTATTGTTTGCTTTTTTCTATGATTAATGAAGCTAATATTGAAGTAAGAGAAATAAATCACCACGGGATGATAATTTTCTTAATGAAACACTCTCTCAGTTAAAAGAAACAATTTTACCTTTAATCTGAAACTTGGGAGAAATTGCTCCTTTCTTTGTTTTCTGTTAAGACTATCATTTCAAAAATAAGAAGCATCCAATCAGATTATTTTGATTCAAGCCTGACTTCTGTGACCAGTGCTTCTGCTCTAAATAATGCTCGAGTCCTCCATGAAAATGAATGGCATGCTGCTTAGTAAAGCAGTAAAAGAAAACAATTAGCATTGGGGCTGTTGAGCAGCAGTTAAACATTTGTACAATAAAAATAATTACGACAAAAGTGCCTGTCACTATTGAAATAGCTGCATGGAGAACAAAAGAGCAGGATAGATTATGGTTGTTACTTATATTTAATTGCTGCTCAGTACCTGTGCTTACTGATGAAGAACTGCTGGCTTGCCAGCAAAATATATTCAGGTCACTTAATTACACACCTATGGCCTGTGGACTTCCCATCGCGCTGTGTCTAAAGTCAGAAGAATTTTCATGCAAGTGCAGAATAAATTCAGAGGCAACAACAAGCTGCCAAGGTAATTGATTGCATTGGCAGTTGTAATCACGATTGTGCATCATCGTACCTCATCCAAACTGTATGGTTTGCAGAGTCTTGTTGCCTTAGCTACAAGTGACTAATGTGGTAAAAAGACAACTTGCAAATAGGTCTTTTCAAAAGTACATGTCAAAAGGCTTTATGTTCAGCATTTATGAATGAATGTGTGAATTGTTGTATAAGGTAATGGTTCTGTTGATGTCACACAGAGACTGTGGGAGGAGTCAGTGAGTTCTACTTCAGCCTTTGTAGTGAGCAGATGAATTCCTTACAGACCCAAGAGACTTCCTTGTTATACATAACTGGAAATGTCGTTGTACTTATTGCTACCGTGTGATGAAAATCAGTGTTAACTAAGAAGCAGAGCACTTCAGGGAACATCTCCGGGACACCCGCACCACATCACTCTGTTTCCCAACATTTCAACTCCCCCTCCCAATCTGCCGAGGACATGCAGGTCCTGGGCCTCCTCCACCACCGCTCTCATCACCCGACGCCTGGAGGAAGTATGCCTCATCTTCCGCCTTGGAACACTTCAACCTCAGGACATCAATGTGGACTTCACCAGTTTCCTCATTTCCCCTCCCCCCACCTTACCTCAGTTCCAACCTTCCAGCTCAGCACTTTCCTCATGACCTGTCCTACCTGCCAATCTCCCTTCCCACCTATCCGCTTCATCCTCCCTTCCTGCTCCTCGGATGCTGCCTGACCTGCTGTGCTTTTCCAGCACCACTCTGATCTAAACTAAGAATAGCACCTGTTCTGTAAGGACTCTATGGTGGAGTATTCTCTGCCACTGATCATTATTCAAGCCGTATGGGAGAGTGTAGACAGAGAAAGATGGTGGCAGCAAACTATCTCAAACAATTCCTAGTTTGAGCCACACACTGGAAGAAATGACAGATATCAAGAGTTCCAAGCATGGCAGTCAGGGTAATACCACACCAATAAATTAATCATCAATCACTTCCTTTGATCTAATGCAAGCTTTAATTTATTTAGTTAACCATAATTGATTTACCTTTCAATTGATCCTTATACTATAAAGGAATGTATATCACTTGTAGACCATGTGGCATTTCTTTAAATGCCATCGTTGCCTGACTACTGTCAAAGTTTTTAGCAGAGATACTCAAAGACAACTTTCCCTCCCTCCTCAAAAACATCAAAGTCCGTCAGAAATGGATTTCTTTTCACAAATGCACACAATTTTCTCCTGATTAAGCCAAGTTTTCCTAAATATACATTAAAACTATCACTGAAATATATTTTTCAATATTCTATCCACCACTTCAATAGCTCCTGACCCTGTTAGTCCATCCAATGTTTCACACTCTTCCATAATTGGAACATTCCAGTATCCCTGCCTGTTGTGAAAACAGATATAAAAGCATTCAATAAAACACCAGGTCCATGTCTTCTGCCTCAACATACAAGGTATTTTCATCAGAAACAAAAACAGCGATTGTTGGAAGTGCTCAGCATAACCAAGAAGGAAACTGTGGAACCAATAACAGACCATAAAAATAACTTATAAAAATCAAAAGAACTGCGAAAGCTATAAATCGGAAACAAAAACAGCGATTGCTGGAAATGCGCAGCAGTTCTGGCAGCATCTGTGGAACACGTTCTGAGGAAGGGTAATTTAACCCAAAATGTTAACTCCTATTTCTCTCTTCAGATGCTGCCAGACCTGCTGGGCTTTTCCACCTATCTCTGTTTTTGTTTCCGATTTATAGCTTTCGCAGTTCTTTTGATTTTTATGTTATTTTTATGGTCTGTTATTGGTTCCACAGTTTCCTTCTTGGTTATGCATTTATAAAACATTGGGTTTTCCTTAATTATACTTGTCAGTACTTTTTCAAGACCTTTGTTTGCTTTCTTAATTTCTTGTATAATTCAGTCAAAGAATCATAGAGATGTACAGCATGGAAACAGACACTTCGATCCAACTCATCCATACCAATGAGATATCCTAAACTAATCTGGTCCCATTTGCCAGCACTTGGCCCAAATCCCTCGAAACCCTTCCTATTTATAAACCCATCCAGATGCCTTTCAAATGCTGTAATTGAACTACTTCCTCTGGCAGCTCATTCCATACACGCACCATCCTCTGTGTGACAAAATTGCCCCTTGGGTCCCTTTTAAATCTTTCCCCTCTCACCTTAACGTTATGCCCTCTTGTTTTGGACTCCCCCACTCCAGGGAAAAGACTTTTGCTATTAACCCCTCAACTTCCAATGCTCCAGGGAAAATAGCCCCAGCCTATTCAGCCTCTCCTTATCGCTCTCCAACTCTGGCAACAACTTCACTGCAGTTTTTATATTCCTCCAGGTGTGCTGCAGTATTGAACTTTCAGTATTTGACATAAACTTCTCTTTTTTTTACCTCATACCTGTGCGTTTTTTGACATACCCTGTTTTGTAAATACTATGCAATGCTGTTATGCAATACAATCATGATGCACAATTTCAGGGATGAAGCTCACAGATAATCTGGTAACTAGACTCTTAGGGAAGTAATTAGGTGATAAAATCATTCTATCGGATTCTTGACCTTTCATTTCTGAGAAATATGTGATAACCATCAGCTTCAATAAATGGCTTTGTGCTTCCTCTAAGTATTAAGGCAGGATGATATTGCGAAACACAAGTGCAACAAATAATTAGTACTTTTCTCGTAATATTCAACAGTGGTTATGAGGGCTGTATCAATGATTTACTGACACTGTGCAGCTAAAAGAAGCAGCAACCAGCATTTGAGTTCTTCAATGTAATGCAGATCCATTGAATCCTGCTGTTCATTGTTTC
Source organism: Chiloscyllium plagiosum (assembly GCF_004010195.1). Lineage (NCBI taxonomy): Eukaryota > Metazoa > Chordata > Chondrichthyes > Orectolobiformes > Hemiscylliidae > Chiloscyllium > Chiloscyllium plagiosum. The sequence goes on along the minus strand of NC_057723.1, from coordinate 54,517,970 downwards.
CTGCTTACTTAAACCTCAGTTTTGATATGAAGTATAAAGCATAGCATCTCTAATATAACAACTTGCTTTTATGTGCACAATCAAGTCCTTCCCTATTTTGTGTCCCAATGACCCTGGCAATTAAATTGCTTTACAAAACGCCAGATGCTTCACACTGAGAAGTTTGGCTTTGGTCTGGGCCTCATGGCAGCATTTCTCAGCTCCACTGGTTGTCATGGCAATTGGTGTCATTAGGGAGGTTTGGAAAAAAAAGCCAGATTTAGCCAGAAGACATTCATTCAACTTGATATCTTCCTGAAACAGATTGTAAATTTGGAATACAATGTGATGCATAAAACTTGGCAATTGCCTCAAAACCTTGTGTAAAGTTTCTCTGCGAAAAAAAAATGGTAAAATCGGCTGAGTGAGCGTAAAAGGTCAGTCGTTTCTGTAAGTTTTAATGCTATAAAAGTCATTCTATCTGAAGCAGACCTCATCCACAAAGCTAACCTTGTCCTTAAACCAAAAACAATGTGGATGATGAGTCTCCGCCCTTGCATTGATTGTGGTTATTCTAGGAGTTCATCAATTTATGCACATTTTCTTGTAAATATTGGTATCAATAGACACATTCTAAAAGGTATTCACATAAAAACAATATCATTTACTTAGAAACTTGTGTGTATATTCCAATGAAACTAGTACATGTTTAAGTACAGTTTTTCTAAGTAATTTTCAGTGAGCTAATTCAGTTAAAGCAGTTAGAGGACTAGACTCACATTTTCAAGATAAACTCATTTACGACTGCATTAATAAAATTGCACTCTTAAATGCATCAAGGATTTTCTTGTAAACACCATCAAACATAATTAGCAGTTATGTTCTAAAATGCTAGCCCTTTTCATTAGTCCAAGGACTATTTCACAAATGGATTTGGGAAAAATCTGAACCATAACATCTCTTCAGAAATATTGTTCAATTTCACATGCAATTTTCACCCTATTTTCTGATCACTTGCGGAGTAGAAACTCTAATCCTGAATTTAATATACAGGATGCTTCTGTTGGCATGCATCATATCGGCAGAGGCACAGAGCAGAGTATTTGAAATAATCATGGACCAGTTAACTAAAGATGTCTGTTACAAAACATGAGAGCGGCAGGCCAACCAAAAGCTCCTCTGACAGTCACACCATGAAAGGAGGCCTTGGCTGCTTCTAAAAGGATAAACCTGAGAATGAAAAGCAGGATTACAGTGGATCCAGCAAAAATAGATCAGTAATGAGAAGAAGTGGGGTATTGTCACACTCACTGAGTGGGGGGAGGGCAAGACATGGTCAGAAACAAGGGCAAAGTATAATTTCCAGTGGGCAGCCTCTGTCAAATGTCCAGTCTCAGTCAGGCACTCATTTAGAAATCTGGTATGACAAAGCTGTTGTTCTTCCAGCCCTAGAAAAATGTTAACAAGAGAAAACATTATAGTAACAATAGCAGAAGTATTATCTCACATCAAAACCCTTGATCTTGTCCAACTATACATACAGACATGAACAAAAGAGGTCAAGAAAAGAGCAGTTTATTTGAATTATGTTTGAAGGATGAGGATTATAACTTATTCTAGCATCAAAGATGATAATCAAAGTAAATTGTCCAATTCAGACTGTCAAAACAAACTCCTATTGACTTAATGCATTTGGGAGTGTTGAAATATCAACAAATGTTTACAATGAGTCAAAATGGAGAGATAATTGTATGTCCGTCTGACATGGAGATATGAGGTGCCATGGAGAGTAGGTGAGAATTATGATACTTCATGTGGGTGAGGGCTAGAAGGCCTTATTGTTTTTAATACAACTGCGACAAAGTCTCAAAGAATCAAAGTAGACCTTCAAACATGCTCACCTCAGTATTCACCTAAATTGTGGCTCATAATCTGCCTTTCAGGTTGATAACAATAATTGTTAGGAGAAAGTGAGGACTGCAGACGCTGAAGAAGGGATCATGCCCGAAACGTCGATTCTCCTGCTCCTTGGATGCTGCCTGACCTGCTGCGCTTTTCCAGCAACACATTTTCAGCAATAATAATTGTATGTCGCCAGAGCAAAACATTGGTTCACAAGGTCTTTTAAACCAAAGCGGGTCTGCCTATTTGGGCCATTTCTCACTCAAGTTAGCTGACTCTGTAGCGAAAACACCCCGCCATTGTGTCATTCATATAGCACATAGGGTCTTTCCCTTTTTGAGTGAGTTCAAAGCTGGGGTATTTTAGTCGAAATCAAAAGATATCAGCCTGGTAGGGCCAGCATTGCAACAAATAGGTTGCTTTACATAGCTGAAAACTAGCAAAAGAAAATCTTTTCAACAGATTCTATCCAGTAAATTGCAACATAAATGCAGCATTCTTCTCTGTGTACACCTGCAATTCTTCTCTTAATGGCTTTGTGCAGTTCTCCTCATTTACTAATTTCCCTATGGTGCTCCCCACCCTTTCACTACAGCTGTAAATGTATTAGCATTATTGCTATTCTACTGAAATGTCCACTGAACAATGTCAAAAACAGAGAAGCACAGATTCAATATATTTGCTAAACCTGTTCTCAACAGCTTTAGATTCAGCATGTGACAGAGGCTAAATCTGAGAGATGAAAGCATACATATTCCAAATTAAATTGAAATCTTGCCTAATCACGTACTGCACTCACAACATTTGATACAAAACAGAAAAAGAATGCAGCAAAATATCTGCGGAATGCAAACTTCCAACTGTGAGCAGAATAAGTTTTCCAATCATTTCTTTCTTTTTTCCCAGTTGAAAACTAATCAGAAATGTATTATTCCAATATCAAATATAGTTCCCTCATCTATTAAGATCTTTAAACATTCCCAGAATGTTATTGTGCATAATCTTTTATATGAACCTATGGATACTCTTGGTAATTATTTTGAATCATACTCTATTTTGTTCCCATTATAGAAGTGTCACAAACAAAGAGAACGGAAACTCATTTCCCTTCCCTCACTGCCTGTAATCAGTGTGACTGAAAAGAAAGGTGTTTTTTTTGGGTTTCTTACTCCTAAGTAGTCCATTCAAAGATCCAGCATTAAGTTTTCATGGACTTAAATAAAGAGGGCTTTTTATTCACGTGGTCATCCCAAAATTCTAATCGTATTGCACCCGCTTCTACTCACACACTTAGACATATATATACAAGCACCTCCACTGATTGATTGATTGATTGATTGTTGTCACATGGACCGACAAGCAGTAAAAAGTGTTGTTTTGCGTTCTCTACAGGAAGTTCATCCCATACAAAGTGCATCAGGGTAGCAGAACAGAGTGCAGAATAGAGTGTTACAGCCACAGAGAAGGTGCAGAGAGCTCAGAATTAACATTTGAGAGATCCGATCAAAAACGGGAAGAAGCTGTTCTTGAATCTATTTTTAAGTCTATTCAAATATTTATATCTTCTGCCAGACAGAAGAGGACAGGAGAGAGAATAATCAGGGTGGGAGGGGTCTTTGATTATGTTGGTTGCTTTCCTGAGACAGCGAGCAGTATCAATGGAGTCAGTGCATGGAAGGCTGATTTGTGTGATGAACTGAGCTACGTTCATGACTGTCTGTATTTTCTCATGGTCTTTAGAAGAGCAGTTGCCATACCACATTGTGATGCATCCAGATAGGAAGCTTCTGATGGTGCATCTATAAAAACTGGTAAGTATCCTTGTGGACATACTGAATTTCTTTAGCCTCCTGAGAAAGTAGAGACACTGTTATGCTATGTTGACCATCGCAGTGACATGGGTGGCCCAGAATTGATTGTTAATGATCATTACTCCCAGGACATTGACATGGTAGGCCATCTCCACCTCAGCACCATTGATGCAGACAGGGGTGTGCCCTCCACTCTGCTTCCTGAAGTCAACGACCAGCTTCTTTGTTTTGCTGGCATTGGTGGAAAGATTGTTGTCTTTACACCATGTTGCAAAGCACTCAATCTCTTTCCTGTATTCTATCTCATCATTATTTGAGATCCGATCTGCAACGGTGTTTTCAGCAAACTTGTAAATGGAAGTTGGGCAGAACTTGGCCGTGAGTGTATAAGGAGTATAGTGGAAGCTGAGTATGCAGCCTTGTGAGGTACCTACACTGAGGATTATGTTGGAGGAGGTGTTGCTGTCTATTCTTACGAATATGCGATCAATGGGTTAGGAAGTTGAAGATCCAATTACAGAAAGGGACGTCAAAACCGAAGTCTCGGAGGTTTTTTGGAATTAGGGTGTTGAAGGCAAAACTGCAGTCAATAAGTAGGAGCTTGATTGAATTGAATTGAATTTACTGTCATGTGACCGTTGCACAGTGTAGATATCCTTCTTATCCAGATGTTCCAGGGGTGAGTGAAGGGACAGCTAGATGGTGTCTGCAATGGACTTGTTGTACCATAAGTGAATTGCAAAGAATCAAGATAATTTGGTAGCGTGGAGTTGATGTGAGCCATGACTAACCTCTCGAAGCACTTCATAATTATGGAAGTTAGAGCCATTAGGCAGTACTCATTGAGGTACGCTGTATGATTTTTCTGACACTGGGATAATGGTTGTCTTCTTGAAGCAGATGGGGAGTTCAGGTCATAGTAAGAAGAAGTTAAAGATGTCTCTGAATACTCCCACCAGTTGGTGCACACAGGATTGTGTGCACAGCCAGGGAATTCAACCAGGCCAGTCGCTTTCCATGGTTAACACTCAAGAAGGCCAATCGAATGTCTGTGGTCTAAGGGGACTTCTAAAAGCAGCAGGCAGCAACCATTTTCTGCAAATAGAAATTTTTAGCAAGAACAGAGTTGGGTCTACATCATACAGGTAGGAAACCTAAACATCAGCAAAGCCTTCTGAATTCTATCTGAGTTCATACACATCCTATTTTTGCTGTTTCAATGGCCTTAATCCACAATGTGTGTCATGAATTTATAGAAGAGATATGAATGTTCTTTAATGTCTATTAAATTTTGTGATCTGAAGTCATTTACTTTCCAATCCTTTAGACATGAAGAAATAATATATTGATGCCAGATTTTAAAATAACATAAACTGCTGGGATTCATTGATTGACAGGCTATCTAGTGTAGCTCTGAAAAAATATCCAATATCATTTGTTCCTGCAGTTTGAACAAACTTTATTGCTGATATTTCCCACTCCTTTTATTATAGTTGCAATCTTTGCAGATTCTTAGCTGAGTTTCAAAAGGTCCAAAACTGACTCAGCAGCAGGACTCGGTTCACATTTTGATTGACAGTTTAGAGACGCTATTAAAGGGTTATCTGTCTTTAATTTGTTACTATATTGAACATTTTTTTGTATTTATAACCACTTGAGGGGATATAACATTTTTGAATGGGATTCATGAACGAAATGTGTTTTTTAGATTACATTCCCTACAGTGTGGAAACAGGCCCTTCGGCCCAACCAGTCCACACTGACCCTCCGAAGAGTAACCCACCCAGACCCATTTCCCTCTGACTAATGCACCTAACACTGTGGGCAATTTAGCACGTCCAATTCACCTGACCTGCAAATGTTTTCAAGCAGAAATGTATATGATTGACAGCACTTTTGGATTGTTAGAAGCTTAATTTTCATTTCATCTTCACATGACATTGGCTTAATGGTAGGAAACAGAGGGTAATAGTGGAAGGATGCATGTCGGACTGGAGGCCTGTGACTAGTGGAGTGTCTCAGGGGTCAGTGCTGGGCCCATTACTGTTTGTTATCTATATCAATGATTTGGATGAGAATGTACAAGGCATGATTAGTAAGTTTACAGATGACACTAAAATAGGTAGTATCATGGGCAGTGATGAAAGTTATCAGAAATTGCAGCAAGACCTTGATCAGCTGGGCAAGTGGGCTGAGAAATGACAAATGGAATTCCAAATAGGTAAGTATGAGGTCTTGCATTTTGGAAAGTCAAATAAAGGTTGGAGTTCCATGGTGAATGATAGGGCCTTAAGGAGTGTGGTGGAACAGAGGGACCTTAGAGTTCAGATGCACGGTTCACTGAAAGTGAAGTACAGATAGACAGGGCAGTGAAGAAGGCTTTTGGCACACTGGCCTTCACCAGTCAGGACATTGAGTATAGAAGTTGGCAAATTATGGTGCAGTTGTACAGGATGTAGGTGAGACCCCACTTGGAGTATTGTGTTCAGTTTTGGTCACCTTGTTAAAGGAAGGATGTCATTAAACTGGAAAGAGTGCAGAAGAAATTTACAAGAATGTTGCCAGGACTCAACAGTCTGAATTATAGGGAGAGGTTAGACAAGCTAAGTCTTTTTTCTTTAGAGTGTTGGAGATTGAGGGAGGACCTTATAAAAGTGTATAAGATCATGAGAGACAGGGATAGCGTGAATGCACTCAGTCTTCTTCCCAAGGTTGGAGAATCGAGGACTAGAGGACATGAGTTTAAGGTTAGAGGGAAAGAATAAAAGGGAACCTGAAGTGCAACTTTTTTTTTTACACAGAGGGTGGTATGCATTGGGAATGAGCTGCTAGTGAAAGTGGTTAAGGCAGGTTCATTAACAACATTTAAAAGGCATTTGAACATATACATGGATAACAAAGATTTAGAAGGATATGGGCCAAGCACAGGGAAATGGGGTTAATGTAAATAGACATTTTGGTCGGCATGGACCAGATTGGGCCTGTCTCCATGCTTTATTACTCTATGACTCCTGGGGTATTTGCATATTGGTTATTGGGTGAGTGGTTATAGAAATATTAAGGTGTTTATAAGCTGACATAAGTTCATATATTCATATGACCCCTATGAAATAATAATAGTGGCACCATACATCCCCTAAAGCTGCTTCACCATTCAATAAGATCATGATTGATCCATTAGTATTTCAAATTCCACATTCCCATAGATACCTCTTGATTCATTTATCTAACACGAATCAATCCACCTTTGTCTAAAAAATATTCAATGATCCATCTCCCTTTCGGATGCCTTCTGAGACAGAGTGTTCCAAAGTTGTACAACCCTCTAGAGAAAAATAAAATTTCCTTATCTCTGTCCTGAAAGGATAATGCCTATTATTAAAACAGTGTGTCCTAATTTTGGACTCACCCACAAAGTTTGTTAGAGGCATTTGGGATCTCATACACATCTACTCCAAATCTATTAAGACAACCCATTTTTTTCCAGATATCAATCTCGTAAAATTCCTCTGAACTGCCTCGAATGAATCAACATCCTTCCTTAAAAAGTCCAAAACTGCACACAGTATTCAAATTGTGCTTTCACCAATACCCTGTATAACTAAACCATAACATCCTTACTTTTACGGTCAATTCCTCTCATAATAAAGGATAGCATCTCATTAGCCTTCTTAATAACATCTGTACCTGCATTCAAACTTCCTGAGATTCACATACAAGTACAGCAAAATCCTTCTGCACCTCAGAATTGGGAGATCAGTCATTGGCTTAAACTCTGCATAGTTGTCCTGTCAATTGAAGTCATGGAACATATTGTGGTCGCCTACTTGGGCAGACGCAACCTCAGTTTAATATCCAAAAGATGATACATCTAACAAGGCAACATTCTCTTAGCCTAGCTTTTATGTTTATGTCTCTGAAACAAATTTTGTTCCACAACCTTCTGTTTGAAAAGCAAGGGTACTACCACTGGGCCAAGATTGATGACTTTTAATTACTAATCTCAAACGTTTAGAAATTACTCCAATCTAAAGATAAAAATTAACTCATTAAATGCAATGAACTCAGGGATGCAATTGACTATATCTATACATATTATTACAACACGGGGTAAACCCTCCTGCTTAATTTAAACGAGCAACACAGAAAATATTTATCCCATGCCATAATCTGTGAAAATTCAAGAGGCCAAGAACTATTTAAAGTAAAAAATTAACAACTTTATTTCTTAAAGTATAACAGAGAATAATTAACTAACAACTATTTACAACTCTTTCCTCTAATCTGTCTTTTACTTTCCCTTCTATAATACTTGCCTAATAAAATGCCCAATTAAGGTTTGCCAAAAATTCAAATTTTCAAAACCAACCAGATGCCAAATCTTCTTCTATATCTTCCTCGGTCTTCTTTTCTTCTTCTTAAGGATTTCTGTTTCACAGGTCACTGATCGATAAAAGTACATCGAAGAGAGCTATTCTCCAGGCAGTCTGCAGATGTTGGTGGCTTGGCAGTTCTCCTCCAAACTGTTCAATTTTCCCTGGCCTTCTACCCCCCTCCCCCAAAAAAACATCGGAGTTTGTCATTGGCTTTTAAGATTGTCAATATACTAAATTCAAACTTGATTGGAGTTTAGTATTTTTCGAGGTATAATTTAAACTGATTGGCCTAATTCGAATTTGTTTTGCCATCTCCAGGCAACCAGCTAATCGAGTTGTTCAACCAAATGTTACATTATATCTTGTTCAGAATACTTGGTGCTGTGTCAGGTAGTTCTGCTAGCTTTTAACTCTCTTAAAGGTACAGGATTCCCACATCTTCATAACAATATATAAATACCATGGGCACACAGAACTTTTTATTCATTTAATTTGAAATTAAATCCCACTAAAATGCCTCCCATTGAAAATGCATTGCTTAATTCACACTATTATTTAAATGTCAAATAATTCATGCAAAAATTGCTAGTGAAATTTAGCTTCAAGCAATGAAGTGTATTCCAATTCAAAAGAAGATCACAATCAGCTGCCTGTGAGCAATTGAGAATGTGGCTAACCAGAAGTACTAGCTCTTACTACTGAAGCAAAAGAGAAGCTTAAATATGCAGAAAAGCAGCCTGGAGATAAGGAAAAAAATGATTATACAGAAATTAACATGTCTTCCATCACCATCTCTTTGCCATGAAGAACAAAGAACAAATTGCTGCTAATAACAAGTAGAAATTTTCCATTCAAAGAATTAAGCCACAAACATCTTTTCAAAGTTGAACTAGTTTTTAATGAGCTGATTAAAACAGGCTCGGGCATGTATTCTTCCTGGGATTACCCAACCTCAACTTGATTAAAAAAAAGATAAATTAAATCAAAGAATTGGGAAACTACCCTGTTTTTCTATTGTCAGTTAAAAATAATATCTTTCAAACTATTATGGCACAGTATTTAGCAAAAAATTATACTTGACATTTCACTAAAATCTTGAATACATTTGTCTTATTTTCATTGCAAGTCAATGTGATTGTCTTCTTGCTCAATTAGCAGTTCCAAATGAAAAGGAGTATGCCATCCCTCAGAAGCGACGATAGCAAAAATGCAGTTAAGGATGATTTACATTTGTACAAATCCTTTCAAATCCTAAGAATACCCTAAATTAATGTGCTTCACAGACAACAAATTACTTCTTGAATTATTTTTTGATAAAGGAAGATCTTGCGAACAGCAATGATGAGGGGTTAATGTAGAGCAGAACACCGGAAGATTGAGTGGAATCATAGAATCATAGAAATGTACAGCATGGAAACAGACCCTTCAGTCCAATTCGTCCATGCTGACCAAATATCTTAAATTAAATCCAGTCCCATTTGCCAATTTTTGGCACATATCCCTCTAAACCCTTCCTATTCATATGTCAAAAAGTGTGGTGCTGGAAAAGCACAGCTGGTCAGGCAACATCCAAGGAACAGGAGAGTCGATGTTTCGAGCATAAGCTATTCATCAGGAATGCAGCATCTGCAATCCTCAATTTCTCCTAGACATTCCTGATGAAGAGCTTATGCTCAAAGCATTGACTCTCCTGCTCCTCAGATGCTGCCTGGCCAGCTGTGCTTTATCAGTGCCACATCTTTTTGACTGATCACCAGCATATGTAGTCCTCATTTTCTCCTTCATATTCATATACCCATCCAGATGCCTTTGAAAAACTTCTACCACGCCCTCTGGCAGATTGTTCCATATACACAGCACCCTTGGCATGAAAACTTTGCTCCTTAGAACTTAAATCTTTCCCCTCTCAACTTCAACCTATGTCCTTTAGTATTGGACGCCCTTACCCAAAGAAAAAAACCTTGGCAGTTAACCCTATCCATGCTCCCCATGATTTTATAAACCTCTATAAGGTCACCCCTCAGCCTCTGATGCTCCAGGAAATAGCCCCAGCCTATCAGCCTCTTCCTATATCTCAAACCCTCCGACCCTGGCAACATCCTTGTAAATCTTTTTTGAACATTTTCAAATTTCATATCTTTCCTATGGCAGGGAGATCACAATTGAAGACAGTATTCCAAAAATGGCCTAAGCAATGCCACAGCATGACCTCCCAACTCCTATACTCAAAGCACTGAGCAATAAAGGCAAATATTTTCTTCACTATCCTGCCTACCTGCGACACCACTTTCAGGAATTATGAACCTGCACCCCAAGGGCTCTTTGTTTGCCAACACTTCCCAGGTTCTTACCATTAAATGTGTACGTTCTGCCTTGATTTACCTTACCAAAATGCAACACCTCATATTTATCTAAATTAAACTCCATCTGCCACTCCTCAGCCCATGTGATCAAGGTCCTGCTGTACTCTGGGATAACTTTCTTAGCTATGCACTACACCACCAATTTTAGTGTCATCTCAAACTTACTAACCATACCTCCTCTATTCACATCCAAATCAGTTATATAAATAATAAAAAGCAGTAGACCTAGCACCAATCCTTGCAAGTAGCTCGATGAAATGTTTTGCCTTTGCAAACAGGCAACAGGACCTTTCTTTACTATTTTATCTGAAAGACTGCATTTTCAAGAGTGTAACACTTCTTCAGCGCTTCACTGTAATAACAGTCTAGATGTATGTTTTGCCCTTATAATCTTTTGAGACACAAGCCCGAATGCCACCATTGAGCTGAGCTGATAATTGTCAAACAACTACTTTCTGGTAACATCATAATTTTTATGTTATTGTCCTTATGTTCAAATGCCTCCATAATTTCACCCCTCTCCATCTCTGTAACAATTTTTTATGGCTACCAGCTTTCAAAACTTCTGAAGTCCTCTTAAGCTAATCTCCAACACCTCTTCAATTTCCATTGTCCCATAACTAGAGACCATGCATTCGCAAGTCAGGAATACAAATGGTAATAGGTAAAATATGATCCATCACTGAGTCATCCAATTCACATTCTGTTATTAGTTACAGGGGGAATTTCCTGCTGATTATCTAAGGGAACAGATAAACTGGCTAAATTAATCAAATTTGGCAGATATGGTGTACTGGTGAGCTGAATTTCTGCTTATTTTGAGGAACATTGGAACAAATACATAAAAAAAAGAAAACATTATGTTTGCCTTGTACCTTCTAGGTAGCTCAATGATACAATAATGATTGATCATTAGTCTATAATACACCCAGAAATAAAATAAGGAATAAGAGTTGAAGCACTTTAAGATCCATGGATCCAAAGCACCAATTACTCTGAAATAAGTTACATTTGTCTCAAATTATGTCTCAATTTACTAAAAAAATGTTATTTTCTAATATAGGTCTTCCTAATTTGCATTTGAATTCATCTATGTTATCTACTTATCCAATTCCTTGGAGAATGGGTTCCATAGACTAACACTGTAATAGTTTCTGAAGATTAATTTTGAACTTACTACCCTTGTTAAGAAGACCCTGTCCTCTGCTTTTGTAGTTCTGAAAAAGTGAAATGGCTGGAGATTACCTCTAATACATCGTCCCTATACAATCCTAAAAATAGCAATCGTATTATCTCTCAACCTTTTCTTTTCAATGAAAACATGCTCAATTTATAAAACCACTTTTCATTACGCAGTAGTTCTATGTCTTTGTTTATTTTAGTTATTTTATTGTTCTTTTAATAGCTACTGTAAACTTCATATGGTAGTGGTAGGAATCAAACTCAGTATTTTAAGTGTGATGTGAACAGTTTATAAAGTTTCAAGCTTAGATTAGCGTTTTGGCTTACTATGACTAAATAGTTCATACTAACATCTTATTTGCCTTATTTACAGACACTGATTATTCCTGCTGAAAATGTGTTGCTGGAAAAACGCAGTAGGTCAGGCAGCATCCAAGGAGCAAGAGAATCGATGTTTCTTGTTTCTTCAGGAAGAAGAAGGGCTCATGCCCGAAACGTCGATTCTCCTGCTCCTTGGATGCTGCCTGTCCTGCTGCGCTTTTCCAGCAACACATTTTCAGCTCTGATCTCCAGCATCTGCAGTCCTCACTCTCTCCTAACTGATTATTCATGGCCTGGGAGGTCTGGGAGCCCTGTTAAAAACTGGAATTGGGTTGACCAATAAAAGTAACATATAAAAAATTAATTATAAATGGAAAGATTTTAGCTCATCAAATTACAGATTGACATGAGAAATCTGACATAGGAAGGATTTCTAGTTAAAGCAACCCTGGATGATTTTTGCAGCCTTAATAGCCACACGAATGGAAAGAAGACTTGGGGGGCTGTCAGCCTTCAGTCTCAGACTCTTATCAGTATCTTTGTGGACTGAAGTGCGATAATACTTCTCAAGGATAGGTGGAAGAGAGTCGTCACTTAAATCAAGTAAGCATGGATGGAAGTAGTCAAGGGAGTGAGCAACAAGAGTCCTTTGGAGGTAGATCCCAAGTCATTAAAGAGTCTCAGAAGGATAGAAAAGACTCATTCCTGACATTTACGCTGTGGAGCTCATCCTTAGCTCAACCCAAAGGGTTCAGTCACTTTATTTTTAATTGCAGCAATTTCCCCAAAACAATTGTTGCATCAAAATACCATAGCTCTATAGCCAGCCTCTCTCACCTGGCTACTCCACCTCTTCCTTTACTATAGACACTGATACAAAGGTATTTATGCAGCATGTCTTCTTTTTCCATATTTTCATTCATATCATCACATTTATCAGGCTTTAAGAGGCCCACAATGCCCCTAGCCACATCCTCAGCTCTTGTTATCTGTTCTTTTACATTTTACTGTTCTTTGTATTTTTTCTGTTTACCTAAATCTGTACTATCCGTTTTAGATTTGCATTTTATACACATTTTCTTCAGATTTTATGTTGCTTTTTACCTCTCTAGTTTCCCACAGCAGTACTGTTTTTTGCAAGTAGTGCTCTTGCATCTTAAAAATATAAGCTATTTCTATTTCATAATAAATGTTTTATTAAACACCTCCCACTGATCTTCTGTCATTTAATCTATTAACATTTCTACCCAGTCTGATCTCATTATGTTGAAAACAACTTTACCTATATCTAGAATCTTTGTGATTGTTTTACATTTCCTCCCTTCAAATGTGAAATAATGATTATTAGATGTGCAATCACACACCACAGGCTGTTAGCTAATCTAGGCTCATTACTCATCTCTAAAGTTAATATAGCCTTCCTTTTTTTTAACTTGAGGATACATTGCTGAAGAAAACTATCCTGGCTGTGCTATATAAATTTACTGCCCTCCTGGCCTGCACTAGTCTGCTTAACCAAATCGCTATGAAATGTAAAATCCCCTTTAAATACTTTATGCCTTTGCCGCAGGCTCATCTAATCCATGTGTTTAGACAATCTATCACTTCACACACTTATAAGGGAGGAACTATTTAAAAATCCCACTACAGTTTTAAATCCATGCCTCTTTCTTATTTCTAAGAATTTTTTGCCTGCTTGCCTCTTGTGATGCCCTCTTTATTAGTAGCAATTTTATTCTTGATCACTAAGACAATCCTCCCCCCTTTACCATTTCCCCTGTTTCCTGTAGATTTTATGAACTGCTATCTTCAGTTCCAAGCCCCAGAATGCAGCCATGTCTCAGTTTCAATTTACAAGGAAGAATAAAAGTAAAATATCCATTCAAATTGATAAGGTTTAACACAGTGCTAACACAAATCATAGCCATGCACCATTTACTACAGATCATCTTTGATGAATATCTTTTTAGAAATTGAAGTCTCTGGACAAGAAAAGTTTCCTTTTGTTATCCCAACCATTCTGTTCATTTTATCAAAGTAGACTTCAGATTAGCAATTTCAAAAGGAAAATACTGTCATTCGCTAGTTCAAGATAGACAAATATGTTCTTTTTGAATGGATTTCCATCTGCAGCTATCCCCAAGACCTATAAGAAAGATTGTGAAAACAGCAGTTTGTTCAGTTATTGGGTTTAGCTGTTGGTAAATGTCGTTTTGCCAAGAAAAGGTAAATATATTTTCAGATAGTAGGCCTCTTATAGAATATCCAAACATCCTGATGTACCATTTTTGATTGGCATCAGCTGGAGCATGTTGTGTGCTATACTCTTTATGCTTAGTTCCATTGTTAATGGAGAAAAGGCTCAGTGATAATATATTTGAAAGATGAGACTGGGGGGAATTTAAGTGGTACCTCCTGAGAAATTGTGAAATTTCTGACTTCTACCTGGTCAATTGGAAAATGTTCAAAACAGCCAGCATGTGATAACGTAATTACAGCTATAGTTAATAGTGCTGAAATTATGAACAATCACCACAGCTACTCTGAATGTAATGTTTCTACTTTTATGCATTCAAATTATTACTATTTAATTATTTTTGACAATTTAATTCTGAAACAAGTGGTCAGTTAAAATTGGCTAGTGCTTCGCTGCTGACATCATAACTGGTTCCTAATGTTTTCAGTTTTAACAATATCTGCTAAATAGACAACAATAGCGCCTGCCTGAGGATATCATGTTTTTTTTAGGTATGAAGACCGTGCTTGATAATATCATTAGATCTATCAATAACTTCAATTCTGATCACAGAAGGAAAGCACTATGGTTTCTCCACCATGTCAATATAGTTATGAAGTTGAAGGCATGTACTGTACCTTTAAGAGAAAGTGAATGCTGTTCTGCACTAAGAGCTTACAAGAACAGTCTCAGAGTGTACTGGAAAATTGAAAATATGTAACATTTGGCTGTGAAATAGATATCTGAATTTATTGCTGTTTTGACAATAATTCGAATTTAACCAATCAGTTTAAATTATGCCCCAGGATACTAAACCCAATCAAGTTTGAATTTATTGTTTTGTCAACATCAAACCAATGAGATGATCTGATGTTAGGGATCTAAAAAAGGCAAGCATTTTGAAAATCAGACAGAATAATTGCCATCGAGAGAGACCCAAGACATTGAAAAATTCACTATCAAAGACACCTTTTCACATGAAACATATTCACAGTAAAAGAAAGAAGACAACCCAGGGAGATCCTCAGCCAGAGGAAGAAAGACACCGAAGACAACAGCCGCTATATGGTTTTGAAATTAAGTTGATGTAATTTTAATAAGTGTATAATTGGAACAGTACATTGTTATATACTTGGAGGCAGGTAATAAGCAGTTAAGAGAAAGCAGTTAATTGAACAGCTGTCAATTAATGTTCACTTTTAGAGTTAAAGAATAAATTGATACTATTTTCGTTAAATTGTGGAATTTGGGAGTTCTCTGTCACATATATTTTAACAGATTATAAGGCGAGGTAAGCTTTTCTGGGTGTTTAGTTTAATTAACTGTAGAGTTTACTGCCATGTGATAACAATGCCACAGCAAAAGATTCCAAGTCCAGCAGAGGCCATTTCAAGGATGTGTTCCATTTGATTTCCTTTGTGGAGACCAGAATGCACCGCAAGTGAAGTGGCCTCACTTATCCTGAATACTGTTCCTACGAAAACATTTTGAAATCGTTTTCCTTGTGAGACTAACAAACTCCCTTTTGGTGCCTTCCAGCCGCCTCCTGCAACTGGTCTGCTTTTCTTTTGTTTGTGGAATGTTTCTGGCTGATCACTGACCACCCTCAAGAACATGGAACTTAGATCATAGAACATTACAGAGCAGTACAGGCCCTTCAACCATCAATGTTGTACTGACCTGTGAAACCAATCTGCAGCCTAACTAACACTATTCCATTCTCATCTATGAATCAATGTAAGATTCTGTAAATCCAATTTTTAAGAAATAGAATCAGCCTGAACATTGGGGCACAGACAGCCACACAGGGTACCTCACACCTTCAATGCCTCACACCTCACACCTTAACTGGGCTGACATGGCATCCATTGTTAAAGTTCACTTGAGAATGCAACTTTTAAAAAGTTCTGTGGTTTACATATGAAAGAACTGAAACCAACTTGGCAATTGTAACAGATTAAAGACTTAACAAACAATCCAGGTCTTGCAGTTACATCACACTGTAAACTTTTGTTATAAATTCTGTGTCTTACAATCTTATACACCAGAACTACCTGATGTTGGAGCAGCACTCCAAAAACTAATGCTTCCAAATAAACCTGTTGGACAATAACCTGGTGTTTTATGATTTTTAACTTTGTACACCCCACTCCAACACCAGCACCACCAAACCATTCTCATCCACAAGCCTCTCCAATGACTGTTTAAAAGCCCTTAAAGTTGGCAGTATATTCCATGCCCCTACTACTCTCTGAGTAAAGAAACTACCTCTGATATCTGTCATATATCTATGACCCCTCAATTTAAAGCTATGTCCCCTTGTGCTAGCCATTGCCATCCGAGGAAAAAGGCTCTCACTGTCCAACCTATCTAACTCTCTGATTATCTTATAGTCTCAATTAAGTCACCTCTCAACCTTCTTCTCTCTAACGAAACAGCCTCAAGTCCCTCAGCCTTTCCACGTATGACATTCCCTCCATACCAGGCAAGATTCTAATAAATCTCCTCTGAACCCTTTCCAAAGCTTCCACATCCTTCCTATAATGCAGTGACCAGAGCTGTATGCAATACTGCAAATGCAGCCACACCAGAGTTTTGTACAGCTGCAGAATGCATGCTGAGCTGCCTTCTTAAATTACTGAAGTCCATGGTGTGAGATATACCTACAATATTTTTGGAACCTCCACTCATAGCTGTTGGTCAACTGTTGTTTTCCCTATGTTTTGAAGTACTGCATACAGGCAAAGCCTGAGAAGTTAAAACTGCCAAGTTGCCATTGCTGCTGGAAGATACTAGCATCAACCTGCACCTCCTGCCTCACCATCTTCTCAAATACTCTGACAAATTATTGTTCACCATATAGAATGAAGTAATTTCATAGACATACTTGATCAAACTTGAACACTGATGACTCAATTGCTCCCTTCCCTGAAGCTGTTAGCAAAGGTAGTTAAGGTGGTAAAAAAAGGCATACAGAGTGCTTGCCTTCATTAGCTGGGCATAGAATAGAGGAGCAGGGAAGTCTTATTACAACTCTATAAAATATTGGTAAGCCATAGATGGAATATTGTATGTAGTTCCAGTCACCACACAACCAGAAGGATGCAATTACACTGGAAAGGGTGCAGAAGAGTTGCACCAGGATGTTGCTTGGGATGAAAAGTCTCAGTAGTGAGGAGAGACTGGATAGGCTGGATTTGTTTTCCTTGAAGCAGAGGTGTTTGAGGGGGGATACAAAATGATGAAAGGCATTGTCAGAGTAAATTATTGGAATCTCTTTCCCATGCTAATGCGTCTAAAACCAGAGGCCATAATGTTATGATGAGGTACAACTGGTTTAGAGGTGATCGAAGAAACAAAGATGGTGAAGGCAGGTACTCATGAAACATTTAAGAAGCATCTGGATTAGTACTTAAAATGCAGGGGCATGGTAGGCTATTTGCAAATTTTGAGAAGATTTGTAGCTCAGATTGAGGCTCTGGATGTAGGTTTGCTTGCTGAGCTGGAAGGTTCATTTTCAGACGTACTTGGTAACATCTTCAGTGAGCCTCTGGCCGAAGCACTGCTGGTGTTTCCTGCTTTCTATTTATATGTTTGGGTTTCCTTGGGTTGGTGATGTCAAATTCTGTTGTGATGTCATTTCCAATGGTGATGTCATTTCCTGTTCTTTTTCTCAGGGGTAGTAAATTGGGTCCAAGTCAATGTGTTTGTTGATAGAGTTCCATTTGGAATGCCATGCTTCTAGGAATTCTTGTGCCTGTCTCTTACTATTTTTGGTACACTGTGTTTTATATCACAGCAGTTTAACATAGAAGGACATCCAGTCCACGTTATCTTCATTTATGTCACAAGAAAAGGGATTGAGAAAATTTTTGAAAAGATGGTTTAGATTGAGAAACTCATGAGAAATTCTAAACTGGGGTAAAATAAACATTTGCATTGTTAAGGCTCAACATTATTTGGATCAAAATCAGCAAAAAAAGCAAATTTTACAAGTTACTCCATAGCCTATATCCACTGTATTTGTACTCCAGTTCTTCCAAAGCTCTGTTGACTATATCCTAATTCAAGCCAAGATCACTTTATTCACCAGTGTACCTTTAACATGCAAGCTCATAATATTAATGTATCATAGCATATGACCTGAGAATATAAAGAGTTTCATACTCCATTTAGTTTGGATCACTTCAAACATGACTTTTAATTAGAAGCATATTGCTCCTCATAACCAAATATCTCAACCTTGATCAAGAAACTTATATGGAATGTAATTTTTATATGTAATTCTTAACCATAATAAGTCCCTACTATGGATCTTTCAATATCATAATATCTACGCCCAGTTTCGTACATTATGAGGGATAAAATATGCCTTACCACATTAAGTAAAGCACCCTGTTGGAGGCAAATTCAAACAAGCCAAACTTTTATTGGAATTATGAGATTTAGGGGCTAGACTGATGTGCGTAATGGCAAAGAAACAGTGTTCACTATTCACCTCACTGACCACTGGCTCAAAGTTTCCACACATTTATCATCAGATTAGTTCCTTTAAATCAATGTTTCTCTCAATACCTCTAAGAATATATGTAGAATCTTTGAGCATAGCAATAAACATCACAGCTCATCACCCAATTGTGTTGAATAATCTTCTCAGAAAAAAAGAAAATGTAAGTTGGGGTAACTATGGACAGGCAATAAAATTGAAATGCAGTTACAAGTACTAGGAGAGAGATAAAAGAGACAGACAAAAAGGCCTTTTAAATTCTCCAGTATTAATTTTCTTCTGAGGATATGACACTCCACTTCTTTTTCAGAGTCAAAACGTTTTTCTACAGGAATTAAAGCATATTACACCATGGAAATCTCACTTACTCCTGAATGTAGTAACCTCATGTTTTTAGTATCCTTAGTGTGGAACTAGTGAGCAATTGTCCCACTTCCATTCAACTACAGGCAAATCAATGAAGCATCTATCAATGAAGATTTAAATAGGATACATTATGTATCTCTGATTTGCTGATTTCTGTGTTTACTGTAGATGTGTAAATGACAGTTGCTGTTAGCCTTCAAATTATTATTTTGGCAAAATGGAGGCTTGTATGTTTCAACTATAAATTTTATTTTTAGAGATTCAAATATGTGCTCAGGGAGTATTAAGTGGGAGTTTTGGAGATGGAGTAAAATAAATATTTTTTGAATTGGGTTTTTTTCCAATTCATGTGAAATTTAAGATAATCAACATCCTTTATACATTACTAATAATTACAATGGTGTTTACTTGCAATGCCACTGCTCATTTTTCTGAAATGCTGAAAGGCTGATTAATAAACATTCAACTTCTCTCAGAGTTCATATTTGGCACTAATGTTGGCATAACCAATGCTTTCACATTCAAATTATTTCAATTTGAAATAAAATTAAAATGACTTCAAGACTACTTTATCATTGTCAAATTTAATAGCATTTCTGAAACTTAAATCCAAGGTTCTCTCTACAGGACAGAACTTAATTGTGTACTTCAATTTCCTTTTAAATTAGAAACCTAATCCTCTTTAATGGGGTCAATGGGAATGCAGGACAAGACTGTATCTTAAACATACTACTGTTTAATATACAATGAAAATAGCTTGCTCATTTAGCATAGAGCCCCAATTATATTGTAAACTGCCAATCTCTACACTACAGTAAGCATAACTTTAGCAGCATATATTTTCTGTAACGTCTCAGTAGTTTTCAGTTTTTCCTGTGGTTCAAACTGCAAAGCCACATCTGTCATTGCTTCTTACATATCAAACAATTAATGATCGATGGTACATCCTGTAACTGGAATTTCTGGATCCATACATTTTCATATGACTGCAAGCAAATATACATTGGTCTGGAGTTTGTCCTAAAATCAATAATGTAATAATATTAACTATCAGTTCTCCTGATTATTATAGAGACAATCAGTGTGCAACTTATGGCAAGCAAACACACAAATTAAAATATGGATGCCTGAGAGTTCCTCGAAAATATTCTCTAAAGTTATATCTCACTGAAGGACTTGGCACTCATATCTATGTAGCACATAGAATTGAGGTATCTACTATGTAGGCATCTACTAAACTCAACAGAAATATGTAGTTCTTGTCCATTCTTGTCAATGACTCAAGGAACAATTGGCACTAAAAATGAGATTTTACAAATGCATACATTAATTTCTTCAGTTATTTATTAATGTTGGAAATGTCACTATTTTTAACTTTATTTGTCTCTTCTTGTTCTCTGGGATGGATTATATGAGTCTTTACCATGTGTACTTTAGTGGGTGGACACATAAAATCTGATGAGGCGGGAAGGGGTAGCCTAACACCATCATAATCAATCTAGACACAGTCCAGTAGAACTGAAGGCTGGCTAAGTTGCCTATTAGTCTGCCCCCATCTAGATCTCTTGAGGTCCTTAAGATGGCTACTTAAAGATCTCAATCTACCTGTATTTCCATAATACACTAGCCAGTGGAACATGGGCAAGGATGGGTGAACTGTCTTTCACCTAAGCTGGTAAAATACATGCATTGGAAAGTGTTTATGTCTTCATGCCTAGTTTCCAAGAATTGAACCACCTATCCCCACCCACTATCCCCTCCCCAACACTCATCCTCTCCACCCAACCTTCCAGTCTACTTCTCTAGATTTTAAAATGTTATGGAATCTAACTCAGTGTCTCCAGAAAAGAGAATTCAGCCAGCCAAACTGATCAAGAAAGATAGGAGTTAAAAATGTGGTGCTGGAAAACCCCAGCAGGCCAGGCAGCATCCGAGGAGCAGGAGAATCGATGTTTCGGGCATAAGCCCATCTTCAGGAATGAGGCTGGTGTGCCAGATGGGCTGAGATAAAAGATAGGGGGGAGGGAATTTGGGGGAGGGGCGCTGGGAATATGATAGGTGGAAGGAGGTGAGGGTGAGGGTGATAGGCCAGAGAGGGGATGGGGCGGAGAGG
>NC_057723.1:54491748-54496574 GCF_004010195.1 Chiloscyllium plagiosum | reverse complement strand
TTCTTGCGGTTGCAGGGGAAGGTGCCGGGAGTGGAGGTTGGGTTGGTGGGGGGTGTGGACCTGACGAGGGAGTCGCGGAGGGAGTGGTCTCTCCGGAACGCTGATAGGGGTGGGGAGGGAAATATATCCCTGGTGGTGGGGTCTGTTTGGAGGTGGCGGAAATGACGGAGGATGATACGATGTATCCAGAGGTTGGTGGAGTGGAAGGTGAGGACCAGTGGGGTTCTGTCCTGGTGACGATTGTTGGGGCGGGGTTCAAGGGCAGAGGTGCAGGAAGTGGAGGAGATGCGGTGGAGAGCATCGTCGACCACGTCAGAGGGGAAATTGGGGTTTTTAAAGAAGGAGGCCATTTGGATAGTTCGGATCAATTCCACTACCGACCTCTCCGCCCCCACCCCTTCTCCGGCCTATCACCCTCACCCTCACCTCCTTCACCCATCGTATTCCCAGCACTCCTCCCCCAAATTCTCTCACCCCTACCTTTTATCTCAGCCCGCTTGGCACACCAGCCTCATTCCTGAAGAAGGGCTTATGCCTGAAACATCGATTCTCCTGCTCCTCAGATGCTGCCTGGCCTGCTGTGTTTTTCCAGCACCACGTTTTTCAACTCTGGTCTCCAGCATCTGCAGTCCTCACTTTCTCCTAGTTGATCAAGGAAGATATACAAGTGCTAATCTGATGTGAATTTGATCGACAGGTCAACAGGTTGGTCAATCCATGAATAATCATTTTCTCCTGAGTTTAACTGCCCTTTGGCTAACGTACTTTCATTATACTATTTTCCAGAGCTTCATTATTTTTCACAGACCTGGGTTACATGTTCCTATCTGTTAGTTTTCAAAAAGGATGATTATTAATATTTATATTTCCATAGCCATACAACTTTTATTAATTACCTTTCCATCTTCGCTGAGTTTTGTTTGTTTATTTGTTGACTACAGTATACTGGCTGATTTGTTTTTGACACTGAACTAAAAGTACAGCCTGATAATTTTATAACTGGCAACATCACACTCGTTTTTAATTCAAATTTTGTGAGGATGAGTGCAAGAGGTTCAATGTTCCAACCTCAGTCATAACAGTGTCTGTATGAGTCAGAATTGGTAGGTACCAATATTTATGCCTGTTGTTATGCTCAGTGTTTAGCATTTCAGGAGCTGTTGTCTCAAACATGAATATCCTCCTCAGCCAGAAATATATGCATTCAGCATACAAGAACAAGTTTATGAAGTAACTGTCAAAGTGTGAGGGAGTTAAATATCTGTACAACATAAAGGAACACTGACAACCAAACTTACACGTCACCAGCTATTTTAACCACAGAGAGGGTGATCCGAAGAGATGTATGAGCTATCAGGCTGGTTTGCTATCTAAGGTTCTCAGATTGATCAGGTCAAACCAGAAGACATTGGCCCAGCAACGATTTTCTAATTTTAGCACTAATCCAGCTCAACCGTCCATCTGTCCTGTGACTTATACCCTAGTCCTCAGTTTGAAAAGAATCTTACAAGTAGAAAAGACTTTTGACAAAACACAAGGTTACAATATTCTCTCCATGACAATTTGGACAGTGGAGCTTACAATACTTTAGACTAAATTTTCCAGCCCTTAATAGAGGCAATAGCCAATTGGTTGGGAAAATACAGTATGATTGAAAAAAAGAGATTTTAGACGTTGTGAAAAAAAAATTTCATTCTGCGACCAACTTTTGAGCAGCAAAATAAGAATCCCACCAGTCAGCAGTGAGTGGTCTAATTGCAGTTTCATGTAATTAATACCTCACTAATATACTTTCCTATTTTCACATGGGCCAAAGAAAAACTAAACAGCCAGAATTCGCAACATGGAAGACAGACTGGTACCTGGTAGCTACAGCTAGCTGCTTGCTCCTCTCGTTCTCCATCTTGGACAGCAATCCCTAAAATCTCAGGTTCCACTCCATGGGCAGCAACTGAGGCATGCATTGGGGCTGCACAGTGGCTCAGTGGTTAGCACTGTTGCCTCACAGCACCAGGCACCTAAGTTCAATTCCACGCTCAGGTGACTGCCTGTGTGAAGTTTGCACATTCTCCCTTTGTCTACATGGGTTTCCTCAGGGTGCTCCAAATTCCTCCATTAGTCCAAAGATGTGCAGGTTAGATGGACTGGCTATGGGAAATGCAGGGTTACAGGAATAGGTTAGGGAGCTAGTCTGATTGGGATGCTCTTTCGAGGGTCTGTGTGGACTTAATGGGCTTAAAGGCCTGCTCCCATATTGTTGAGATTCTATGAACTACCTGAACCACCCTCTCCTCCCGTCTCATCTGCATACACTTCAACCAAATGACTCAAAGTCTAAGAGAGTGATAGTCAAGTCAAGTTGAAGTGCCATCAGTTTGGGGGTCAGACCACTGTCAGTTAGGAGCAGCACCTGATATCAGTTTAGTGACATGGACACAGTCAGTAGGTTGGAGAAAGTGAGGACTATAGATGCTGGAGATCAGAGTCGAGAGTGTGGTGCTGGAAAAGCACAGCAGGTCAGGCAGCATTCGAGGAGCATGAGAATCAATGATTCGACATTTCCTAATGAGGGGCTTATGCCTGAAATGTCAACTCTCCTGCTCCTCAGATGCTGCCTGACCTGCTATGCTTTTTTAGCACCACACTCTCGACACAGTTAGTAGGCTACTTGGGCAGTAAGGATTAGGGATTTTATATCATATACCCTGTCAGTGCCCAGAGGCAAGTGCACCTTTTCTGTCTGTTTTTTTTCTTCATTTTTCCTGTTGCTCAATAAAAGAAAAATGTTTCCAACCAGTGCTTCAGCATGTGTTGCTCCTGTATTCAACAATGAGAAGATGTTATGCTATACTGGCCACACGGGAAAGAGTAGTGTTTCTTCAGCCAGGGTTCTCACATGTTATGGCTCTAAGGATGAGTGAACTATAGCCTGATTCTTGGACTTGAAGTTACAATGACACTTTTTCTGACAGGTCATGTTGCAAAACAGCAATACATTTATGAATGTGAATTTGTATAATGAAATGTCACCCATGCCATCTATGTTCCTGCAGAAGATTTTCATTTTAATTTCCCTCTTTTATCAAGCACTATATACGGCAGCTCCCAGTTGGCAGAACTTGACTTGGTGCATAACTGGGCTTTAAATATGACTTCAGCATCAGGAATCCCAGGAGGTCCCCACAAAGGCAAGTACTTCTGCCATTGGTGAGCATAATATAGTGGAAGTGGGGCACCATGGAAACAGGGTGCATATTTACTGAGGTGAGCAGTCAATACCTTTCCAGAGCTCTCAAAGAGAAACCCTCCATGAAATTCCCCAAAAATTGACACTCAATCAATTTTTAGTAAAATTCTGCCTTATCACTTTTGAATAAGTAGGATTCAAATCTCATTGTGGAAGATGATGAAATTTGAATTCAAGAAGAAGAAATCATAAAGAATGGTCTTGCCTAATGGTGACCATGAAACCACTGTTGATTGTGATACAAACCTCATCAGGTTTTCTAATTGCCTTCAGAGAAGGAAATTTGCCATTCTTACTTAATCTGGCCCACATGTGACTCCAAACCCACACAGCAATCCGACTGAACCTAAACTGCCCTTTGGGAAATTAGGGATGGGCAATAAATGCTGGCCGAGAGTGAGCGACTTAACAGAAAAAACTATGTCAGGCCTTAATAGCAATTTGTTGATTCCTTCATAGAGAAAATATTACTCATGTTAAGTATGATTTTGACAGTCAGACTAGGAATCAGAAATTGATAATGAACTGAATGAAAACAGAATAAAAAGACAGGCACATAGGCCTAAACAGTGACTCACATCCCATGCATGAATAAAAAGAAAAGTTAAAAGCCCTATCCCTGCATGGCTAAGACAGCTCTGAGAGACTATCTATCAAGGATTTAATTGCTTGTTGCTTAATTTGATATTGTACACATAAGGAATCTTTCTGCATTACCCTTGTGCCGGGTAATGAAATCACGTTCGATTATCACAGACTGAACCCTTAGGAAGGCACCAGCAAAATAAGTGGTTTTGATGCTACTGATCACATCTCTAAGAACTGGAACGTTGTATTTATTACAACATAAACATCTACACTTTGTCTAAAACTGTTAGTTATTTACTAAGTTCCTTGAGGACCCCAAGAATACAAACATCTTCAGCGGATGTGCCTTTTCACTTAAATTTATACAAACCACAAGTTTGATAAAACTGCCAACAATATCGTAAGATATTGGGTAGTGTAAATCTCCCTTTGAAACTCTGCCAGTCATTATCCCGAGCATGATCCATAAGTATTTTCACTTTCCTTTCCAGAATCATAACAAGGTAAAATATTATTATCCATTCTGCTTTAATTCAGAAATCTTCCCTATTTCTGTTTCAACAAAACCTATTACCAAATCTATGTGTAAAGTTAGTTTACCCACTAAATAACTGCACAGTAACTTGAGGAAGATAAGTGAGTCAAGTTATGAGTCATGGTTTCCCATTTTGGACAGGGTTTTAGCTTTCTGTGACAACATGGCTCAAAGGTAGAAGACAGAGGGTGGTGGTGGAGGGTTGTTTTTCAGACTGGAGGCCTGTGACCAGTGGAGTTCCACAAGGATCGGTGCTGGGTCCACTACATTTTGTCATTTACATAAATGATTTGGATGCGAGCATAAGAGGTACAGTTAGTAAGTTTGCAGATGACACCAAAATTGGAGGTATGGTGGACAGCGAAGAAGGTTACCTCAGATTACAACAGGATCTGGACCAGATGGGCCAATGGGCTGAGAAGTGGCAGATGGAGTTTAATTCAGATAAATGCGAGG
>NC_057723.1:54481924-54491368 GCF_004010195.1 Chiloscyllium plagiosum | reverse complement strand
GTGGAGGCTGGTACAATTGCAACATTTAAGAGGCATTTGGATGGGTATATGAATAGGAAGGGTTTGGAGGGATATGGGCCAGATGCTGGCAGGTGGGACTAGATTGGGTTGGTGTGTCTGGTCGGCATGGACGGGTTGGACCGAAGGGTCTGTTTCCATGCTGTACACCTCTATGACTTTATGACTCTATACACTATATTTATTCAATTTTCACGATCATCAGCATCCACATAATTAGCTGCATGCAAAATGTGTTATTGCACAATAGGACCAATCTGTACTTTTTGTGCCATCAACACTGTGTCTGTCATTCTATCCTGTTTTCATTCAGTTTATTCTCAATTTCCAATTCCCTATCTTAGTTTCAAAACCATATTTAATATGAGTAATATTTTGTCCCATGGGGCAAACTCGTTGGTGGTTGGAGTCATACCTGGCATAAATGACACCTCGGAAGACAGTTGCGGCTGCTGGATGTCAGTCATCTCATCTCCAGTACAGCTCTGTAGGAGTTCCTCACGGTAGTGTCCTAGGCCCAACCATCTTCAGCTGTGTCATCAAAAGCCTTTCTTTCATCATAAGGGGATGTTCTTCAATGATTGTACAATGTTCAGCACCATCTATGACTCCTCAGATACTGAAACAGTCCATGTTCAAATGCAAAAATCTGGACAATATCTAAGCTTGGTATGACAAGTGACAATAATAATTGTGCTACACAAATTACAGGCTATGACCATCACTAATAAGAGACAATCTAACCATCCTTGCTTGACATTCAGTGGTGTTATCATCATTGAATTCCTCATTATCAACATCCTGGGTGCTGTCATTGACCAAAAACTCAACTGAATTCACACATAAACACAATGGCTACTAGAGCAGGTTAGAGGCTAGGAATACTTGTAACTCACTCCTGATTCCACAAAGTCAGCATCTACAAGTCACAAGTCAGGAGTGTGATGGAATACTCCCTGGATGGGCACAGCTCCAACAACACTCAAGAAGTTTGACATTATCCAGGAAAACACAGTCCACTTGATTGGCACTACATCCACAAGCATCCACTCCCTCCACCTCCAACACTCAGTAGCAACAGTGTGTACTATCTACAAGATCCACTGCACAAATTTATCAAAGATCCTCAGATTGCACCTTTCAAACTCAAGACCATATCCATCTAGAAGGACAAGGTCAACAAATACATGGGAACACCACCATCTTCACGTCACTCACCATTTTGACTTGGAAATATATTGCTGTTCATTCACTGTTGCTGGGTCAAAATCCTGGACTTCCTTCCCGAATGGTATTCTGGATAAACCCACAGCAGGTGGACTGCAGCAGTTTAAGAAGGCAGCTTACCACCACCTTCTCAAAGGCAATTAAGGATGAGCAATGAATGTGGGCATCCAGCAAAGTCCACATCGTACAAATCAATAAATGAAAAAAAAATGGAACAATCTAATGTAGGTGAAACCCCTGAATACAAAGACAGGAGATAAAGCAGCAAAGTATGGCACTTCAATGAGTACTGTCAAACCAAATCTGACACTGAGCTACAAAAAGAGGTACAACAGAAGCCAATTATATGCATGTTGGAGTTCAGAAAGTAAAATTGTGTTATTGTTGGATTACATTGGAGCTAGATTTCATTAATAAGAAACTTCAAACTTTCTTCTAATTTTAAGGATCAAAATGAAAATTGAAAAATATTCCGCTTTTGTGGGAACCATGCTATAAGGGAATTCACAGTTTTTGAATTGTATTAAGATATAATAGTCGAAGAGTAAAATTTTACGGAGTGTCATGAAGGACCAAGAAAGGCATGATGGTTCAAGGTGGGAATTCCAGAGTTTAATGCCTTGATAACTGAAGGCACAGTCTCCAAAGATGGAGCAATTAAAATGATCAGTCTGTAATATAGTGGCCAAAATATTTTCAGGGTCTCATCTTGAGATCTTTTGTGAATACTATTTTTTGGATTTCAGGGGCTCCTTTTTCATTCTCAGATCTCATTTATTAAGCGATACAGTCATTGTAAGAATGTTGTCTTTGTATGAACATAGTTGTTATTTGAATGTACATAGAACTAGAAGAATTCATCAATATCCTTAATAATAATCACTGCTCCATTGAACTTGCACAAGTTCCTAACCACTATAGTTTTTTAAAAGATGTTGGCATAAAGCAATAGGAATAAGAGAGCAACAAAGGATTATTTTTCAAAATGACCCACATATTTCTACAAAAAAAATGCCATCACCCAAAACACACATTCCACAGACTGGTGAGGTCACAGCTAATGACATATGCATAAAGCTGGAAAAGTTTGACCAGGCAGTTATCTCAGATCTCAATCAAACATTTAGGCCAAAAGGGATGATCTAATTAAAGTCTTCAAGATGTTAACAAGGAAAGACAGGAGAGATTAAGATGAATGATTTCCACTGATTGGATACTAAAAATAGGGGCATTGTCTGTGAATTAGGGTCAGACCATTCAAGATAGGTATTAGAAAGTGCTTCTACACCAAAAGGAAGTAGATGAAGACGTATGGGAGGTTCACCATAAACAGAAAAAGAAGCAAAGCCCCCCATACAGAGAAAGAGATGAGCACCCCCGAACAGAAAAGCTGGACACCACAGGGGGCCGAGTGAAACCCCACTTTATTGACATAGGGAACCACAAGATACCCAGCACAGCTCAGTTCCAGCAAACTGGGAGTAGTGATGCTGTGAACCAGGAGTAGAGCACAGCAACAGCTCTGTTCAATTCAGAGTACAATGTGAAACAGGAGCTTTCTGACTCCTTTGAATGACATCTAATCGAGATAACCCCCCAGGAAGGAACAGGCCAGCTCCCTCAACCCTGCAAAATCCCCCCGTTCAGCCACACCATGGGGATGGAGGAGCTTGCCCAGTGACAGCACCAGGTTTAAATCTTTATTGGACAGTATGGTAATCTAAAAAACCTTAACACGGATTTCAAAGTTGCCAACATAAACCTGCATAATGTTAAAACCACTGCATGATGTGTTTTCCATGCTGGCCTACTTGGCCAACATCAAAGAGACCTATTTCTGCAGGAATACAGGATACTGCACCTCAGCATCTACAGGAAATGGTCAAGTCTGCAAGCCCACAGGCCTTCAATCCATTCAGGGGCAACGATTGCCATTCCTCCAGTCTGAATATTCTGCTTCAGCAAGACAACTTCACCATCTTTGAGATGGAGGAGATGGTGGTTGGGTGCTTCTTCATAGCAGACGTTATGTACAGAAATGCTCTCCTGAGACGAATTAAAGTGTACACCCTAGTAGTAAAGATTCAGTGGCTGGCCATCCTGCAGCAGCTCCCACTATTGCTGGTCACTCTGGCCAGAGATCTCAACTGCATCATCAATGCAGATGGACAATCCAGAGGGGCTGATGGCAAACCGGACACAACCTCCAGATTCCGGATGGAAACAGCTAAAGTCACCAAGCTGCACAATGTCTTTAGCACCCCTTTAGATCGAGTGCCAGTTTGGATACGCCTGGTAGTGGACAGACAAATCAACCCACTTGAGGATTGATTGCTTGTTTTCTCCCGAGCATTTTTGGTCAGATCTATTGACGTCAAGCCGGTTTTCTCCTCTGACCACTGCCTCTTGCTGCCAACTGACATTCTACAGGATGACCAACAGATTACAAAGGTTGGAGAACTGTGAAACCCCTCTTTGAGTCTCCAGTGAACAGTCAAGGGGAAGATCAAGAGGTTCTTCATCCCCAAAGATGTTCAGAAGGTGAGAGAGAGAGAGACATAGAGAAAGCTGTCCAAACTTCAGAAAAACATGCAGAACCTACTCCTGCTGCAAACAAAGGGGATTGATGTCACAGCGAATCTCCAGGAGGTGATGAGCCAGCAAGCATCACCCTTTTCCTTGGAGGCCTCCATGATAATCTTCTAGTCTGCATTTCTTCTTTCAGAAGGTGCCCAGGGAGAGATCTGTGCTCAGCAGCCTGAAGAAGCTGACAGCTTGATAACATCATCTCAGTCTGACATACTGAGGATCAACAAATCCTTTTATGCCAGTTTCTACGACATGAACCTAAAGACAGCCTGGCCTCCCAAATGTTCTTGTCCTCTAACATGAAGGTCTTAGACAACAGCATGCGGGAGACGCTGGGCCAGCCATTGTCGCTGGCTGAACTAACCAAGGTCCTTGAGTCCTTGGACAAGAAAAAAATCTCCTGGAAGTGACAACTTACCAGTCAAGTTGTATTCATCTCTGTGGGACTTGATTGACCAGGACATGGTGGAGGTGTAAGACAGTATGCTTCTGGCAGATAGCAAATGAGGAAAGATATCATCACTCTCATCGACAAGCAGAAGGCAGAGAGGGAGGAAATCAGAAATTGGTGACCAGTCTCACTGTTAAATATGGATTACAAAATCCTGTCTAAAGTAATTGCCAAACGGGTAAGGTCTGTTCTAGGACTGGTGGTTCACCCCAACCAAACCAGTACTGGGCAGGATGATTTCTGAGAGCCCATGCTCCTCAGGGATATGATTGCCAACATGCAGGACAGAGAAGGCCTTTGACAGGATATCACACACCTACATGTGAGATGTGATCTCCAAAATGGGCTATGGGGAGTCCGCAATTGGATTCAACTGCTGACACTGACACTGTTAGTGCTGTCTCAATCAATGGATGTGAACCAGAAAGCTTCCTGATCAGATCTGGAGTCACGCAGGGCTGCCCACACTGTCCTGCTTTGTTTGTATGTTGTATAAAGGCTTTTGTTGAGTCCATCACGAGGGATGTGAGCCTGGAATGGGTGACTATTCCAGACATTGGAAGCCTTAAGATCAAATGGTCGCCCTGTAAATGGAAGATGTTATCGTTTTCTGCTCAGATCCACTGTCAGTGCACAGACTGAGAAGGGCTAAAATGGGCCATGAAACAGGATTAAGGAGAATCCCAAAGGAGCAAGAGGGTAGCTAGGGAAAAGGATAGGTCCACTCAAGGACAAAGGAGGGAATTTGTGCGTGGTGGTGGAGGAAGTGGGTGAGGTCCTTAACAAATACCTTGCATCGATACTTACAAAGGGAAAGGGTATGATGGCTGGTGAGTCTTGGGAGGGGTGTGTTGGTAACCCGGAGCATGTCAATATAAAAGACAAGGTTTTTTGAAAAGCATTAAAGTCCCCAGGACTGATAGGATCTATTCCAGAATGCTGAGGGAGGCAGGTGAGGAAATTGATGGGGCCTGTATGAAATCTTTGTGTCCTGTTTAGTCACAGGAAAAGTCTCAGAGGACTGGAGAATAGCTAATGTTGTTCATTTGTTTAAGAAGGGTAACAGGGTTATTCTGAGAAATTACAGGCCAGTGAGCCTTACATCACTGGTAGGGAAATTGTCACAGAAGATCCTTAGGGGCAGAATTTACTCACATTTGGAAAAAATGTTGACTTATTAGCAATAGGCAGCATGGCTTTGTGCAGGGAAAATTGTGTCTCTCACATTTTGATTGATTGTTTTGAGGAAGTAGCAAAGATGAGAGCAGGGCAGTAGATGGTGTCCATATGGACTTTAGCAAGGCCTTTGGCAAGGTCCCTTATGGCAGGCTGATACAAAGAGAAAGTGAGGACTACAGATGCTGGAGATCAGAATCGAAAAGTGTGGTGCTGGAAAAGCACAGCAGGTCAGGCAGCATCCGAGGAGCAGAAGAATCGACGTTTCAGGCATAAGCCCTTCATCAGGAATGTGATGAAGGGTTTATGCCTGAAACGTTGGTTCTCCTGCTCTTCCTTATCCAGCACCACACTTTTTGACTCTGAGTCAAAGATTAGATCACATGGGATCAACGGTGAAATGTAAAATGGATACAGACTGGCTTAATCATAGAAGACAGAGAGTAGTGGAAGGATATATTTCAGGTTGGAGATCTGTGATGAGTGGTGTTTTGCAGAGGACCCCTGTTATTTGGAATATATATTAATGATTTAGAAGAGAATGTCTGTGGTCTGATTAGTAAGTTTGTGGACAACTCAAGGACTGGGGGAGCTAAAGTTAGTGAGGAGGATTGCCAGAGAATACAGTAGAATATGGATAAGCTAGAGACCTGAACAAAGAAATGGCAGATGGAGTTTAATCTGTTGTGGTTCTGTTCGCCGAGCTGGAAGTTTTTGTTGCAAACGTTTCGTCCCCTGGCTAGGCGACATCATCATTGGGAGCCTCCTGCGAAGCGCTTCTTTGATGTTTCCTCCGGTGCTTATAGTGGTCTGTCCCTGCCGCTTCCGGTTGTCAGTTTCAGCTGTCCGCTGTAGTGGTTGGTATATTGGGTCCAGGTCGATGTGTTTGTTGATGGAGTTTGTGGATGAA
This sequence comes from Chiloscyllium plagiosum, assembly GCF_004010195.1. NCBI lineage: Eukaryota > Metazoa > Chordata > Chondrichthyes > Orectolobiformes > Hemiscylliidae > Chiloscyllium > Chiloscyllium plagiosum. The sequence continues at coordinate 54,484,997 of NC_057723.1, read as the reverse complement.
TGCCATGCCTCTAGGAATTCCCTGGCTGTTCTCTGTCTGGCTTGCCCTATGATAGTAGTGTTGTCCCAGTCGAATTCATGTTGCTTGTTGTCTGCGCGTGTGGCTACTAAGGATAGCTGGTGGTGTTTAATCTGGACAAATGTGAGGTGATGCATTTTTGGAGATCTAATGCTGGAGGTAAGTATACTGTAAATGGCAGAGGCCTTAGCACCATTAACATACAGAGGCATCTTGGCAAACAGGTCCAGATTCCCTGAACATGGAAACACAGATGGATAAGATGGCCAAGAAGGCATATGGGATGCTTAACTTCATCAGTTAGAACACAGAGCATAAAAATTGGCAAGTCGTGTTGCAGCTGTATAGAACTTTAGTGAAGCCACATTGAGAATATTGTGTACAGTTCTAGTTGCCATACTAGCAGAAGGATGTGGAGGCTTTGGGGAGGGTACAGGAATGGTTTATCAAGATGTTGCCTGGTTTGGAGCGATTGGACAAACTTGGTTTGCTTTTGCTTAAACAATGAAGGATGAAGGGCAACCTGATAGAAATTTACAGAATTGTGAGAGGCATAGATATAATGGATAGTTAGAGTCTTTTCTCCCAGGATAGAAATATTAATTACTAGGGAACAGAGGTTTAAGGTAAAGGGGATAAGTTTAAAGGAAACGTGAGAGACAGGTTTTTTTACACAGAGGGTGGTAAGTGCCGGAATGCACTGCCAAAGGAGGTAGACAGATTCAATCGCAATGTTTCAGAAGCATCTTGACAAATGTATGGATAGGGACAGCACAGAGGCAAAAGGTGTTTAGTTTAGAAAGGCATCATGTGTCAGCACCTTCTTGGTGAGCCAAAGACATGTTCCTGTGCTGTACTCTTTTTTTTTTGTTCTTTGTTCTAACCATCTCTCCTTGGTGTTCAACTCCATCTCCATTGCTGATTTACCCCAATGTCAATGTCTAACTGGATATGCAACACAACCAAGTTGGGACTACAAACCGTAGGATTCTATACTAGTGACAGCAATATGGAAAAGTTCTTTGGATTTTACTCTTATCCACCAATTAGTGTTTACTATTTCAAGTAAATCATTCGTGGAATTGTTGCTTGTCATGAGAGTATGATAGCTACTAAATATCAAACATAAATGTTCATCAGGAAACTTATGTTGTTTGAGCAGTATTACTCAGACAAAAAGCTGAAAGGCCCAATGAATATTTACATTGTATAGTTCATATCAAATCAATGGAATGTCATGGCCACTATCAAAGTATCATCTGTCAGCAAAATGTGTTTATCAAATTATTTGCAGAACTGTAAGAATATTGTGGCATTGCTAAATAATCAAATCCCTGAACTCACCGAAATCAAAGAGTCTGGATTAGAGTGGTGCTGGAAAAGCACAACAGTTCAGGCAGCATCCGAGGAGCAGGAAAATCAATGCTTCGGGCAAAAGCCCTTCATCAGGAATACAGGCAGAGTGCCTGAAGAGTGGAGAGATAAATGGGTAAATGGGGGTGGGATGAAGGTGGTAGGTTAGAGAGGAGGGTGGAGTGGATAGGTGGAAAGGAAGATAGGCAGGTAGGATAAGTCATGGCAACAGTGCTGAGCTGGAAGTTTGGAAATGGGGTGAGGTGGGGGAAGGGGAAATCAGGAAACTGGTGAAGTCCACAGTCATGCCCTGGGGTTGAAGTGTTCCGAGGCGGAAGATGAGGCGTTCTTCCTCCAGGCATCGGGTGGTGAGGGAGCGGCGGTGAAAGAGGCCTAGGACATCCATGTCCTCGGCAGAGTGGGAAGGGGAGTTGAAATGTTGGGCCATAGGGCGGTGTGGTTGATTGGTGCGGGTGTCCCAGAGATGTTCCCTAAAGCGCTCTGCTCGGAGGCGTCCAGTTTCCCCAATGTAGAGGAGACCGCGTCGGGAGCAACTGATACAATAAATGATACTGGTGGATGTGCAGGTAAAATTTTGATGGATGTGAAAGGCTCCTTTGGGGCCTTGGATGGAGGTGAGGAGGTGTGGGCACAGGTTTTACAATTCCTGCGGTGGCAGGGGAAGGTGCCAGGACAGGATGGTGGGTTGTTGGGGGGGGCGTGGACCTGACCAGGTAGTCACAGAGGGAACAGTCTTTGCAGCAGGCAGAAAGGGGTGGGGAGGGAAATATATCACTGGTGGTGGGGTCCGTTTGAAGGTGGCGGAAATGTCTTCGGATGATTTGGTTTATGCGAAGGTTGGTAGGGTGGAAGGTGAGCACCAGGGGGCTGTGTCCTTGCTACGGTTGGAGGGGTGGGATCTGAGGGCGGAGGTGCAGGATGTGGATGAGATGTGTTGGAGGGCATCTTTAACGATGTGGGAAGGGAAATTGCGGTCTCTAAAGAAGGAGGCCTTCTGTGGTGGAACTGGTCCTCCTGGGAGCAGATATGGCGGAGGTGGAGGAATTGGGAATACGGGATGGTATTTTTTTTTGCAGGAGGAAGGGGGGGAAGAGGTGTAATCCAGGTAGCTGTGGGAGTCGGTGGGTTTGTTTTTTTTAAAAAAAAAAAAAAATGTCGGTGTCCAGTCGGTCATCATTAATGGAGATGGAGAGATCCAGGAAGGGGAGGTAGGTGTCCCAGATGGTCCAGGTAAATTTAAGGTCCGGATGGAATGTGTTGAAGTTGATGATGAATTGCTCAACCCCCTCGCAGGAGCATGAAGTGGTGTCAATGCAGTCATCAATGTAACGGAGGAAGAGGTGGGGAGTGGTGCCAGTGTAATGACGGAAGATCGACTGTTCTACATAGCCAACAAAGAGAAAGGCATAGCTGGGGCCCATACGGGTGCCCATGGCTACCCCTTTGGTCTGGAGGAAGTGGGAGAATTCAAAGGAGAAATTAAGGGTGAGGACCAGTTCAGCCAAATGAATGAGTGCGTCGGTGGAAGGGTACTGTTGGGGACATCGGGAGAGGAAGAAACTGAGGGCTTGGAGGCCCTGGTCATGGCGGATGGAGGTGTAGAGGGATTGGATATCCATGGTAAAGATGAGGCATTGGGGGCTGGGGAAACGGAAGTCTTGGAGGAGGTGGAGGGCATGGG
>NC_057723.1:54476922-54481658 GCF_004010195.1 Chiloscyllium plagiosum | reverse complement strand
GGCGACGGAAGAAGTGTTCGATGTCACGGCGTGTATTAAATTCATTGATGCGTGGACGGAGGGGGACGAAGGTGAGTCCTTTGCTGAGGACTGATCGTTCGTCCTCAGTGAGGGGGAGGTCTGGGGGGATAGTGAAAACCCGGCAGGACTGGGAGCTATGACTTGGTGTAGGGCTGGAGCTGTGAGTGAGGGCGGAAACTGTAACTAGAGTCGGCGTGTTAGTGGGGTGAACGGGGTTGACGTCGTTTGCAGAAATGATGCCCACCCGGGGGTGCTCGGGGGCGGGGATGGTGACAGTGGGATCTGTGGGGGGCGTGTCAGCAGAATGCAGGTGAGTGGCATTGGTGGGGGTTGAAGTGGTGGCAAACATGGCAGTGGGGGGGGGGGCGGAAGTCACTGAGCGTGTGACTACAGCGACGATGTGAGGGGCGGAATTGATGTCACGTGTGGTGCATGAGGAATTGTGAGGGGCGGAAGCAGCTATGATGGGGGCGGAAGTGATGTCATCAATCAGCGAGGGGATGGTAGCTGCACCAGCCGCATGGCTATTGGTGTCCGAACAGTTCCAGAGGCTGGGGGAATCTTCTGGAATGTTTGAGGAGTGCTGGTTATGGAGGTGGGTAGATAAAAGTTTGTTGTACTTACAGTTTTTGATGTTTGAGATGGTGTTGAAATACTGTTTGTTGAGAGTATGAATTCTTCTGAGGATATAGTAAAGGAAGGGTCTTTTGCAATTCTGAGAGAGTGTGGTCCTCAACTGAGGCAGGGCAGACGTAACAAGGACAGAACCCCCCCAGTGCTTTTGCCCAAAACATCGATTTTCCTGCTCCCTAGATGCTGCCTGACCTGCTGTGCTTTTCCAGCACCACTCTAATCCAGAATCTGGTTTCCAGCATCTGCAGTCATTTTTTTTCCAAAATCAAAGAGTCACCAATCCCTTAAAATACGTACTTTAGCAATGGCCAGATTTACAAGCTGTAAAGATCTGACATCTTTGATGTAAAGGGTTTTATTTGATCAAAATATTAAATAATAAATTGTTGTACAAAATTCATCATATTTCACCAACAAGCTGCAAATTTTACATTTGCAACAAGCTGCAAATTTACGGTGCAAATTTTACACCGTGCCACCATGGGCAGCACGGTGGTAGTGGGCGGCACGGTGGCACAGTGGTTAGCACTGCTGCCTCACAGCGCCCAGAGACCCGGTTCAATTCCCGCCTCAGGCGACTGACTGTGTGGAGTTTGCACGTTCTCCCTGTGTCTGGGTTTCCTCCCACAGTCCAAAGATGTGCAGGTCAGGTGAATTGGCCATACTAAATTGCCTGTAGTGTTAAGTAAGGGGTAAAATGTAAATGTAGGGGTAGGGGTATGGATGCGTTGCACTTCGGCAGGTCGGTGTGGACTTGTTGGGCCGAAGGGCCTGTTTCCACACTGTAATGTAGTGTAATCTAATCTAATCTAATTTCAAGTTTTCAAGTGCTGTACAGGAAGCTTTCAGGTTTTCATTGAAGAATGAATATGCAAACAATATATAAGTTTTCATCCATGGATTTGTTGATGGGTAACTTGGGTGATAAAGAATGGCTGTGAAGTTTTGCTGCTAAGCTCGATCTGCATTTCACTTGGCCTATACTCTCCAGACTATTTCAAGTACTTCATGTGAGAAACTGGTCAACTGGACACAAATAATTTTAAGCAATTGGTTCAGTCATGCTATGATACTGAAACCCATGCACTTTAGCTGAGAGGCAGGAAAACTACCACTGTACCAGAAGAACCAAGAAGTATTTTTAATCAACCAGTTCAGACACACCATCATGGCAGGAATGGGACTTGAACCCAAATCTTCTGACCCAGAGGTAGGGGCACGACCATTATCTTATCTCTTAAAATCAAATTTAAACTCCACCAGATACAATGGGATTTAAGCCCACATCCTCCAGACCATTAGCTGGTAAATTACTAGTCCACCAAAAATACTACTTCACCATTGTCTCCCTACCTAATAGTCACAGATAGTTATAATCCCACTGATCAAATTCTCAGAAATAACATACCTCTGGAGCAAGTGAGATTTGAACCCAGACCTTCTGGCCGAGAGGTAAGAACAAGAAGCTTCTTGCAACTCAGTATAACCTGAAGTCAATCCGTAGATAATTATTGAAGGCAAATAATGGGCAGCACAGTGGCTACAGGCAGCGTGTTGGCTCAGTGTCAGCACCACTGCTTCACAGCACCAGGGAAATGGGTTTAATTCAAACCTTGGGCAACTGTCTGTGTGGAATTTGCACGTTCTCCCTGTGTCTACATGCTACGGTTTCCTCCCACAGTCCAAAGATATACAGGTTAGATGGATTGACTATGCTAAATTGCCCATAGTTCCCAGCGATGTGAAGGTTAGGTGGGTTAGCTATGGGAAATGCGGGGTTACAGGGGTAGGGTAGGGAGATGAATTTTCGGAGGGTCACAGGGATGCTCTTCAGAAGGTCAGTGTGGACTTGATGAGCCAAGAGGCCTGCTCCCAAACTGTAGGGATTCTGTGATTGGCTCCAGCCTCAATAAACACAAGTTCTTCAGAATCAAATAACAGCTGGAAATGATCACAAATACCATAGCGTTTTCACTTGAGATTTCTAGAACGAATTGCAGCAGAAACCCTGGAGAAACAGTGCAAACAAGACAGGTCATTTCTCCAGAGTTTCTCCTGATCATTCACTGAAGTAAGAGTTGGAAGACACAGTAGAAATTATATCACTAGCTTTGTATCTGAATTACCAGGGGCAGTAAAAAGGTTTATGTTTTTTGACTTACAAAGTTCAGTGTTTTTGCCACAGAATTTTGTATCAAGGAGCACATATTGGAAATTCAGAAACAGGTCAGTATTCAATTAATTTTAATGGTCATGAATTTTAAGCCAGAATTTGCAATATTTTTTCCTGTCATTCAAAGCTCTATTTCAGGAATACTAAATTGCTAAATTTGCCTCATTATTTTGTTCTATGGGAGGAAATATTTTAAGCATTAAATAAAGATCTCATTATCTAATGCAAGATGAAAATTGCTGGCTATGCCATTTTCAATAGCGCCAGATGTGCTCAGGGATTGATAATACAGAGGTTAGCTTGACAAAAGTTAATTTTAATATTTCACTGAGAAATATTGCTGAAAGTAGCCAGAATTGAAATTTCATCTCCAACAATCTCTATATCATAATTAGTAAATAACCAACTGTGCTGTCCATCAGCTACTTTACTGAACATTATTTTTTCATATAAAACATGTATCTGATTCAAGTACATATACCAGGACAGGCCTGAAATTTTAAAAATGCATAAAACAAAACTTAACTGTTCTCATGAGAATTCCAGTTTGATATCTGATGCTGTCCATTTTTGTTAGTTGTCCTGCAGACTTTACAATAACAGTAAATATCACATCAACACCCTTTAATGTCAAATACAACTGACATTTTATTTCATTAAACTGCAAAAGAATATTCTAAAGATATATGCTCTCGTCTTGAATCACAATATTTCAACTAAAAAGCTGAACATGAAAATACAGATATGAAACAACATGTCAGCCGTTAATCATGTCAATGTTCAATGGGCAAACTAGGCTTAAATTGAGAAAATCACACACACAAAACATGTTTTTCTGCTTTATTTACTTTCCCCTCACATCTACTCAATCCCAAGCTGTTTACACTATTGTCATTACTAATTAAAAGCCATAGTATGCTCATCAGCATTTTGGACTTGATATCATTCTGTTTTAAGCTCAAATCATGATATGTAATTGCATCTCCTTACCCAAATATGCCAAAGGAAGCAATAAAACATATCTTGACATTGTAGTGATTGTAACAAGGTCAACCAGGTAGCCCTCATGTAATATGAGTTCCCTGAGTGAAACTATTAATCTGATGCAATCAGGGAGACTTGGCTGACAGATTTCTATCAGTTCACGATGAATACTTGAATTGCCAATGAATATTACTTGAGGAACTATCCAGAGGTGGAGTTGCTGCTGAACAAGTTTATGAGATCCTTACTCCTGGAGCAACCAGACAACATTCGAGAATTTGTCTTCAGTTACTACACAGATGCAAGGCTGCCTGAAAAGGTTCGGAGGTTGATGAAGGAGACAGCAAAGGAAATGGATCAGTACTGAGCACATTTGCCAATTAGAAAGTTGTCCTCCCAGGACATAGACTACGATCTCATTGTGTCTGAAATATAATCTGCTGTAATCTTATTGCTGGAAACAATTAAACATCCTGCCAAAGAAAAAAGAACAGGAATGTCAAACATAGAGTTATAGAGTCTTAAAGCTGTACAGCATGGAAACAGACTCTTCGGTCCAACCTGACCAGGGCAACCAGATATCCCAACCCAATCTAGTTCCACCTGCCAGCATCTGGCCCATACCCCTCTAAACCCTTCCTATTCATATACCCATCCAAATGCCTCTTAAATGTTGCAATTGTACCCGCCTCCACCACATCCTCTGGCAGCTCATTCCATACACGTACAACACTCTGCGTGAAAAAGTTGCCCCTTAAGTCTCTTTGATATCTTTCCCCCTCACCCTAAACCTATGCCTTCTAGTTCTGGATTCCCCGACCCCATGGAAAACACTGTCTATTTATCCTATCCATGCCACTCATAATTTTGTAAACCTCTATAAGGTCACCCCTCAGCCTCCAACGCTCCAGGGAAAACAGCCCCA
>NC_057723.1:54470694-54475031 GCF_004010195.1 Chiloscyllium plagiosum | reverse complement strand
TTTCCCTCTTAAGTATACTCCTACTTCCTTTATACTTTTCTCAGGATTCACTCGATCTATCCTGTCTATACCTGACATATGCTTCCTTCTTTTTCTTAACCAAACCCTCAATTTCTTTAGTCATCCAGCATTCCCTGTACCTATCAGCCTTCTCTTTCACCCTGACAGGAATATACGTTCTCTGGATTCTCGTTATCTCATTTCTGAAAGCTTCCCATTTTCCAGCCGTCTCTTTACCTGCGAACATCTGCCTCCAAATTAGCTTTTGAAAGTTCTTGCCTAATGCCGTCAAAATTGGCCTTTCTCCAATTTAGAACTTCAACTTTTAGATCTGGTCCATCCTTTTCCATCATTATTTTAAATCTAATAGAATTATGGTNAATTATGGTCGCTGGCCCCAAAGTGCTCCCCACTGACACCTCAGTCACCTGCCTTGCCTTATTTCCCAAGAGTAGGTCAAGATTTGCACATTCTCTAGTAGGTACATCCACATACTGAATCAGAAAATTCTCTTTTACGCACTTCAGAAATTCCTCTCCATTTAAACTTTTAACACTATGGCAGTCCCGGTCTATATTTGGAAAGTTAAAATCCCCTACCATAACTACCCTATTATTCTTACAGATAGCTGAGATCTCCTTACAAGTTTGTTTCTCAATTTCCCTCTGACTATTAGGGAGTCTATAATACAATCCCAATAAGGTGATCATCCCTTTCTTATTTCTCAGTTCCTCCCAAATAACTTCCTTGGATGTATTTCCTGGAATATTCTCCCTCAGCACAGCTGTAATGCTATCCCTTATCAAAAAATGCCACTCCCCCTCCTCTGTTGCCTCCCTTTCTATCCTTCCTGTAGCATTTTTATCCTGGAACATTAAGCTGCCAATCCTGCCCATCCCTGAGCCATGTTTCCGTAATTACTACAATATCCCCAGTCTGACATCGGCACCTCCACATCACGAATGTAACCAGGTCAGCCTGCTGGACATCACAGAATATGAGTTCCCTCTCTGGGGCTGTTAATCTGGTCCAGTCAGGGAGAGTCCCCTGCCATCCTGACACTCTGAGAGCTGGCTCTGAAAGAGATGGATCAGTGTCAAGGAATCTCTACATATATATAAAGAACATTGTGGTGACAGGATACTGGCCTCTGTGGAGTAATTTTAGTGGTGAGGAGAGAAAAGCACACTTCTAAAGAAATTCGCTCGCAACAGTCATCTTTAAGTTGGGGTTAGGGTTTCTGGCCTTATGTCATTACTTAGGAAGTTTGATTCATTTGATCCTGACATCGAAGACTGGGCCCAGTATGTGGAAAGGATTCATTATTTTTACCGGGCAAATTACATTGGGGCAGATGAAAAGCAATAAGTAATTTTCCTGACAGTTTGCAGACCCACAGCTTTTTTGGTTATCAGGAGCCAAACTTTCCCTGAGGTGCCAGATACTAAAACGTTTCAAGAGTTGACAGATTTAGTTAGGAGATACTACAACCCCAAGCCTCCTTTAATTCTAAGATGCTATAAGTTTTACTCAGTAATTTGAAAACCAGAGGAATTTGTGTCAGGATTTTTGATGAGATTAAGATGACTGGCAGAGGCATGTGACTTTGGTCTAGCCCTGAATGAGACACTGAGAGACTGCTTTTGGTATATGGGATTAATTAGGTCACCACGCAAAAATACCTACTAGCTGAAGCCCAACTGGACTTCAAACAAGTATTACAACAGGGTTTATCAATGGAAAACACAACAAGTCACAGAATATTCTGATTGAAGTGGACACCAAATGAGTTTGGGGAAGACCACTTGAATGAATGCAATTGCGTAACTTCATTCAGGACATATCCTGATTATTAGGGGAAGTTCAGTTCAGCCCACAGCAAACCTAAAAACAAAGCCAAGCCTCAGCCAAATGGTTAAGATTTTCTTCAGGATCTGGGCCAGCAAGCCATTGTAGTTGCTGCTGGTATGCAGACTCAAGACAGCAAAAGAGTCCCACTAGACCTAAATTGATTAAGAGAACTCAATGGCCACATCCAGGAAAGTGTACACCCTGAAAAATCCATCTACATTTGACTTGGAAAAGCTAAATTGCTTAAATGCCCCAGGAGGAGCTACAAAAGAAATAATTGGCCTATGTCCCCGAAAACAGAGGGGGAAGAATATAGTGACTGTAGCCAGGCAGACCTCATATCATATGACTTTCTAGTTGGGGCTGCTAATCTGGCCCAATCAGGGAGCCTTGGTTGACAGATGAGAAAACAGGAGTTCTGTTCACTCTGAAAGCTGGCTCTGAGTGAGTTGGATCAGTGTCAAGGAACCTCCATGTGTAAATAAAAGGTGCCTTGGCATGGGATACCAGCCCCCATGGAGTTATTTCAGATACTTTCAGTTCAAAGAAGTGTTTGTCTTGTCAAGATGAAAGGGAAGAAATTAGAAAACAGAGGACCTTTCTACATTTTTCCCATACATACTTGAGAGGAAAGTTGACATGTCTTTGCTAGTATGACTTTAAAAGTAATCTCACAAGAGCTGCTACTTTACTGAGTAGTGCCAAGTTCCATGGAGTGTTGCAATGGAAGCAAGTGGAATGGGGACATTGTGATTTACTAATTGTATGCAACATGACCCTCAATGTTTTCAATGTTGGCGAAAGCTGCAAAACATTTTCAGATCTGTTTCTACTATTCTTTAACTGATTGTTAATTCATGCCATCCTTTCTCTTTCCAGATTTATCATGAATCAGATACTCTATCAGAACAGATAAAACAGGGTACAGTTATTTCAACAATGTACCATCACTTTATCTTACCTTTGCAAGCACCAAATCAGAAATCAACAGCCCATGTGCTTTTGAAAGTCAAAGGGCTCTGAAATGGGAAGTTTACAGAGTGCAAATATGCAGCATCATGAGTGAATCCAAAGAATGGCTAAGATAACTGTAAGTAAGCACATAGCAAAAGACAGTTATGGAGACCTACATGAACCAAACCTGATATTTGTGCATGACAAGCTACTTGTATTGGCTACAGAGGCAGCACACAACAATCTTGAACAAATTGTGGAACTATTCACTTCCGATCAGTGTTCTCTCTCATGTTGGCCATACCACCTGCCCCTGAAACAATCCTCTTTGTGGCAAGAACAGATCTGCCTTTCAGACTGGTTCAGCAGAAGATGAAATACTACATTCCACAGTCAAACCCTTCCAGGCCAAATTTCCCTGTGATGACCTACCACAGCCACCTTAAGTACCTCAATGTAGCCTTCCACCTCCTGTGTTGAAGCCACTGGGAAAGCTTCCAGTAGTTGCACTAAGCTATGCAAAACATTCAAGAAGGGATGCTTAAGGATAGGAAGCTAGAGGATTGGAGAAATCCAGCTGTGATGTTCATTGTTGCATTCAACTGACAGTCAATAAAATGTGTGTGTGGTAAATTTTGCCAGCTCTTCCAATGTTGGCAGCAATATCCACATGTTCAAATGAAAAGTCTTTCCAAGGTCAAGAAGGCATTGTGTATCCTTGTTGTTTATGGTGACTTGGGCAACGCCAGGTGAACATCCAGTTTTATTCTTTCTTTGTCATGTTTTGGACAAGTGAGTGGCTGGCTGGGCGACTTAGGCAGTGGCATTGTGTTAATGTCACTGGATTGATAACACATGAACCCAGGAACATGGATTCACACCTCATCATGGCAGATCGTGAAATTTGAATACAACAAAAAGAATTTGGAGTCAAACCAGGCCAAATGGTCATCATATAACCAACTTCAATTGTTGTAAAAATTCATCTGGTCCACTAATGCCCTAGAGAGATGGCAATCTACCATCCTTACCAAGATGCCCTCTCAGAAAATCCACATTCACAGCATGTGGTTACTTTATCTGCCCTCTAGGCAATCAGGGATGGGCAATAAATACTGGTCTTGAGAGTTATAGGGTAGCCATGAAGGACCTGAAGAGAGAGCTAAGAGCAGCAAGGAGGGGACATGAAAGGTCCTTAGTCGGTAGGATTAGGGAAAACCCTAAGGCTTTCTATAGGTATGTTAGGAATAAAAGAATGACTAGGGTAGGAATAGGTCCAGTCAAGGATAGTAGTGGGAAGTTGCGGGTGGAGGCGGAAGAGATTGGGGAGACACTGAATGAATACTTTTCTTCAGTATTTACTCAGGAACAGGGCATTGTCGTCGATGTGAATACTGAGTCACAAATAAGTAGAATGGATAGCTTTGAGGTATGTACAGAAGAGGTGTTGGAAATCCTGGAAAAGGTGAAAATAGATAAGTCCCCTGGGCCTGATGGCATTTATCCTAGGATTCTCTGGGAAGCAAGAGAGG
>NC_057723.1:54337683-54469719 GCF_004010195.1 Chiloscyllium plagiosum | reverse complement strand
GGGGGGTAGATATTGGACTGAAGTTAGGGGTAGGTTCTTCATTCAGCGAGTCGTAAGTTCATGGAATGCCCTGCCAGTAGCAGTGGTGGACTCTCCCTCTTTATAGGCATTTAAGCGGGCATTGGATAGGTATATGGAGGATAGTGGGTTAGTATAGGTTAGGTGGGCTTGGATCGGCGCAACATCGAGGGCCAAAGGGCCTGTACTGCGCTGTATTCTTCTATGTTCTATGTTCTATGTAGCCAGCAATGTCCTCACCTCATGAACAAAAATGTTTCAATCAACCATCTTATGTGGGCCAAGATGACAAATTTCCTATACCCTAAAGGGCATTAATGAACCAAATGTATTTTTACATTTATTTCATTTTCACCATTACAGAGACTAGTTTCAATTTCATATTTATCAATCCAATTTACAATTCTACCAGCCGCTGTAGAACATTTTGAATCCAAATCACCAGACCTTGAGACTCTGGGTGACTAATTCATCAACATTACCACAACACGAGCATCCCTACTTGGGCACAGCAGTTACTTCCTAAATACAAAACCTTCTAAAGTAGTGTGTATCTATAATCCCACGAGATATCTTTTTTCTGCTTGTTTTATCAATCATCATGGGAAATCAGCAAACGACTGGGTGCCTTTGCTTATACCCTGAGTTTTAAACAATGCTGCAAAATTTAGACATGCGATAATAATATAATCATATTGTGTGCTGAATAGCTTAATTTACATATATATTAGAGGTCTTCAGTTAGCCCGGACCCATAGGAAATAAGATGTACGCACTACTCATTACACATCTGTACTCAATTGCATCAAATATAAATTTTCAAACAAAGCATTGACTCAAAGTTAATGCAAAATTAATTATTACACTTATTATAACTCTAGGTAGGAAATCAGTGATAAAGTAACAGTAGGTAGAATGAAGCTATCAATAAACTATCCCAGTAAGTCTCAAATGTCTGAGCAGCTATCAAGCACCAAGGTGCCATTATTTATTACTATTATGCACCCATGGGATGTGAGCATTGCTGGTTGGTCAGAATTTATTGCCTGTCCCTGGTTACCCTTGACAAGGTGGTGGTGTGCTGCCTTATTGAACCACTGCAGTCCATCTGCTGTCTGGAAAAGGAAGGGGGTATCCATAAAATGGCTAGCATCTGTGTCAGGTTGGAGTTCCTGTTGTGGAGTTATTGTGTTCTGTTCCCAGTGGTAGGCAGTGAGAGGGATCAGCTGCACTATCTTCGGAGAAGGACAGCCAATTTACAGAAGGAAATTTGGAACATTTTGTGAGGTCATTGGCATTTTGCAGATCTCACTGTGTAGAGAGGTTGCCATATTAATGGAAGTTGCCTTTCCTTTGGCAGTCCAGATGGCTATAAAATCCAGAGACTCCGTGACCAACAGAGGCGACTGTGAGAACTGACTACCCTAACCCACCAGCCTCATCATTCCCAGAGGCATTTGCCCTCCAATTAATGAGACCTCACATCCTTAGCCAAACTGAATGGAGTCCCTCCATTCCAAAATGTCCTAAGTGCCTCGACTGTGCCTACCTCTTTCAGTGGCACTACCAAGGTTCCAGAGCGACCAGTCCTCCAGATGAACACACTGTCAACCAATTAAGACTCCTCTTCTGGTAAGAGAACTGTTGAGCCTGCTCACTGCCAGGTGTGTTAACTCAAGATGCAATTTTTTTCCCTGAAATCCAGGTATCAAAGCTCATGCTAAATTTCAGCCCTAAACGTCCAAACAGATGATTAAAGCAGCTACAAGTTACTAGACAGAATAGAGTATTTTACTTTATTTTTAGTCAAGTATGCATTAGATTACATCCAACATCAATGGCAACCTAGACAAACTAAGAAATCTTCCTTTGTTTTCTAATCCTGCGACTATCAATAATAATCTTTTCTAAGTGCCAATAATTTGACTGAATAAGTTCATTTATTTTTACTGACACCAGCTCAAATTCTAATCTTCAAACATTGTCAATTTAATTTTAAATAGGGTATTTCCTTCTCCATTCAAAAATATAAGGAAAACAGAGCTCTTTTCATTTCAGTAACAGTGATAATTACTTTGCAAGTTTATGTCAAGAAGCATCTGTTCTTCAGCGCTGTTTCCTTTTGCTTGCATTCATCAACAGTTTATATTGCATTTGTTGTTCATTTCACACTTCATATGGTGATTAGCGTGCTAGCATTCATTCATGCATCCATTGTTACTAGAAGTTCAATAATTAAAAAAAAGGAGAAAGTTTATTCCAGTATCTTTAAAATTGCTACCAATAAACACAAGCAGCACCTAACAAAGGGTTTATAACTTTTCTTTTTTGATTGATTTCATTGAGAAGAAATTTTCAAATAAACTTGAAACAAATTTAGGACTCATTACAAAATATAGTGATGTAACTAAATTTTTAATTTAAACAACTTATGAAGTTCAATAATTCTCAACAAATCTTCCTTATACAGTCACTTTTGTGTTGATCAACCTAATTTATTGGGGTTGGATTTTCAGCCAGCCAATTTTAACTCTTCAGAAATTGTAGCAAGTGGAGTGAGGAGCATTTAAAATTCACCTTCTATTTGATGTGTACAGCACAGCAGGGTCTTCAATGCATGGTTTTTTTTGGAGTCAGCCACTTATGTCTGCCAACAGTGTTTGTGCCTCATGGTAGAGGTCACATGAATACGGCAAAGTAAGAAGGACAATTGTACATGATTGCATATCAGTCCAAACGTACCCCTTTCTTTACTTAAAAAAATTGTTTGCATTATCATGTAGATTTTTGAGTTTTTCACTGCCACCTCATCCTTTCCACTTTAACTGGGCAGACTAAGATGTGTGATTTTGAATTTCCCAAACCTTTATGAAATGGCTCAATTCTTCACTTGTTGAGGGCCATTATCGCTTATGAAAATGCAATATCAAGAATCTCATAATAGCTGAACTGTGCTTTTAGGCGTTTGACAATTCCAATGGTATTCATTGAAGTCAGCTGGTCCACCTTCCAGTAGTCTACTGTGATAAATTAAGAGAAAGTGAGGACTGCAGATGCTGGAGATCAGAGTCAAAACTTGTGGCACTGGAAAAGTACAGCAGGTCAGGCAGCATCTGAGGAGCAGGAGAATCGCCATTTCGAGCATAAGCCTTTCATCAGGAATGTGGAGGAGTGGTGGAGAGGTGGGGAACGGGGGCTGAGAGATAAATTGGAAGGTGGGGGTGGGGCTGTAAGGAAGGTAACTCTGAAGACAATAAGTAGATGGAGGTGGGAGGTGATGGTGATAGGTCGGAGGGGAGGGTAGAACAGACAGGTGGGAAGGAAGATGGACTGGTAGGACAGTTTAAGAAGGCGGTGCCAAGTTGGAGGGTTAGATCTGGGATGAGGTGGGGGTTGTGTCAGCAGGTGTTGAGGAAGGAGACATGGCTGTGGTAGTGAGTCTGCTTCAGGACATGGCTGAAGAGTTTCAAGGCAGAGGAGACGACCTGAGGGGGTGCAATGAGAGATCCCAAATCCAACTCTCCAACTCAGACCGCCCTCTTGAACTGTCCATCTTCCTTCCCATCTATCTGCTCCACCCTCCCCTCCAACCTAACACCATCACTCCCTACCTCCATCTAGCTATTGCCTTCCCAGGTACCTTCCCTTAACCCCATCCCCATCTTCCTATTTATCTTTCATCCCCTCCCCCCCCCCAACATTCCTGATAAAGGGCTGATGCCTGAAACTTTGGTTCTCCTGCTCCTCAGATGCTACCTTCCCTGCTGTGCTTTTCCAGCGCGACACATTTTCTGCTATGACAAATTAATCAATTCTTGTGAAATTAAAGAGATCCACTCTCAACTTCATTCATGGTATGGAAAAGATTTCAAGTACAAATTCTGGCTTTCAAGTTTACTTAGCCTGCTACTCATTACAGCACTGCACAAACCGATGCAGTCCCTGATGTCTTTGCATACGTTTGGCCAATAGAGCAACTCTCTTCCTTTCTTCAAACTTGATTCAATTCTTCGGTAGCTTGCACGAATGCAATTTAGCATCTTTCCTCTCAATTCTTTAGGGATAATGAGTCTAGTTCCGTTGTACAAATTGCCACTTTGGGCTTCAAAATTCATTTCTATATACCCAATATGCTCTTATAGCAACTGAAATGTCATTGATGATCTCATGTGAGCAATTCATCACTGCGTTTTGAAACCCTTGGAGAATTGTATCTTGTTGAGCAGCTCGCTCGATTTGATCAAGGAACTTGTCTGTTACATTCAACGACTACTGCATTGAGATTTCTAGAGCATAATGAGCTGATGCTTCAAGTTAAATTGAGAAATTTCACACTGTTGCAGAATCCTTCACTTTTTCTATCAGGAAATCGATCTGCTCTCGACAGCTATCTGCAATGTTCAACTGCTTCCTTTAATTATATGTCACATTCGGATGGTATCTCTGTAACCAGAGTAACATCCTTTATAGACGCTTTGGAGCAGATAGTAGGAACTGAGGAAAATGAATTGAAATAGCTCATGGTCAAACTCAACTCTCACTTTGTCTCTTCTGAATAGGTGTTGATGGAAAGATTAACATGCAAAGACAATGACCATACATGCTTTCTTGATCTGGGTATAATGTTATTTTGTTTGTTTTAGTATCTTGGAAGCAAATGTAACTGATTGACCCCTTGCATTAGAATTATTCCAAGTCCTGTCTCATTGATGTCACATTGTGCATTGATGCCATAGCACTTCAGGTAGTTAAATCTGTTTAATTACTAGAGGCATACATTTTAGTACATTTAATGAGATAGACTGCTTAAGTGTTGTTGTGAAGTCCATTTTGAAATATTGAGCAAAGGATGGCTAATGTAAACCATTGAAAAATTGTCATGGAAATAAACAAAGTGATAGCCTTCAACTAAGGTTTTTAATTTCTTAGAAAGCCAGAACAATCGATAATTGCCTACATTCTTATTGATCAGCAAATCTAACACAATCTTCCATGTTCATCCCAAACGTTTAGTAAGGGCAAGGCAGGAGAACTTAATTCAACAGGAGACAAAAATATCAGCTTCTTGCAGTGGGTTAAATCTCTGTTATTAATTTCTCAGAAGTTTCCCTTTTGATTGTACAGCAGGGAACTACGTTTGCCTTTATCAACATGCCATGAATGTTCATTAACACCCCAGTTCACTCGAATTACATTCGCAGGTGTAATATTGTCAGGTAAACACGTTCACAAACCAGACTCCATATACGAGGTACATGCTGGTGGAATGGACTTCTGCCACAAGCTCCAGTGAATACAAAAATCTTCAGTGACTTGGCTCCTTAGCTCATATACCAACCCATTTTTGTGCACAAACATTTCAGGGTTTGAAGCGATGAAACCTGACTGGGTCAACAAGCTGGTGAGAATTTTCATATGTGATCATGCTTGTATTTCTTAAAGGCTTTCAGAGCAAGAAGTGAAGCCTCAGCAGGTCAATCAACCTGCCCAAGCAAGGCAGCCACACTGGCTGTCACCAGCAAACTTAACTTGGGCAGGCAAGCAGGGCTTAAATCAAACAGCAGCTCAAATGGAGAGGAGGGCTCAACTCAAAATGTAAAAACTGATGGATTCAGCTGAAGGGAACAAAGGAGAAAGGAACTCATAGGGTATTGTTGTCAGGGAGTGGGGGAATAGATGGAAGAAACTGGAATGCAGAGAGGAGAATCACAGAAATAGTGGTAAGGGGGACAAGGAAGGATGTGAGCTACATACTTAAGATAGGGAACTAAATAAGGTAATCAACTACGTGAAGAGGAAGAAGAACAGGTGAATTGAATAAGGAATATTGCAAGACTAAGGCCAGGCATGGAGATGTGGATGAAAATGTGTTTGAAGGAAAAGCAGGAATATTAAGGTAGGCAGTGAAAGGGCTGATCATCACATGGAGGGATTAAACAGAAGAGACTTCAGAGGAAAGGTGAAGGATACCTACAGAAAAGGTAGAGGCGAGGAGAGAAGATGAACAAATAAAATGAAAAATTTCCAACCACCATTTCTCCCTAAGTCATCTCACAAAAGAAGAACTCAAAGAGAATACAAAATAAAAATGGGAGGGGCCTGAGATGCGTTCCAACCAAGGGCAAATACCTATCTCAGGAAATCAAAACAGAGACTGAAAAGTATAATTGCACAAGCACTGTTAGAACTGAAGAGAAGTACTCACTGCAGAATAAAGGTGAATAAACTCTATAAACGTGGGGCACCAATGCCCTAACCATGTCTCATGAGTTATTTAATCCAGAGAAATGCACCTAAGACTCTCCAACAGTGTAATGGTTGTGGTGGAGGAGTTGGAGTTATTCCACATGCAGCTGTTCAGGAGAATTCACAGCCCCATTCATCTGAATATCAAGGACATGAGAAAGAAATTGTTATAAAATATGTAAATACCAAGGTTGTATGGTTGTATTGCAAGAAACAGTGATAGCCATTGTTATGGACTAGGACGGACCACTCAAAATATTCCTCAGCAAGCAGCCCAGACCATAGCCTTGCTATTTGTTTCAGTGAGTATACAGTGAAAATTACCCAGAGTAAGTTAGCTAAGTCGACTTTTGAAACAGACAAAAATTTATTTACAAAATTACAGAATGAAACACAAAGAATATAGAATACCCAAGTCTATCCAAACTAGACTTAATTATACTGTTCCAAAAATATACAACAGTCCCAATAAACAACTCCCTTAAACAAGGCATATAAATGAAACAGAGGCTTACAGGTCAAGATTAGAAGGGCCAAAGGGGAGAGAGGGAAAGAGAGAGAGAGAAAGAGATAGGTGTCCAGCCTTCTTCCATACAGTCTCTGCTGCAACTAAACTAAATAAAGTTCAGCTTTCAGGACTGACCACTCTCCTTTCATTAAACAGGTTATTTCTAAAATATTAAAGCTTTGGCCTGAAGACCCATTTGTTTACGTATAAACAAAAAGGCCTCCCAATACCCGTTTCATCTCTGTGCCACTTCAGCCAATTCGGCGCCTGGGCTGTTTTACAACTGCTCTGAAAAAAAATCAAGGACACAGTATCCTTGAGAAAAAGAACAAGTTTTAGAAAAAAGGGCCAGCTTTGTGACACCATGAAGAGATAGATTGTGCTAATTGGCACATGCATGGAAATAATGAAAAAATCAAGGTCACAAAGATCTTGTTCATGGGCAGAATGAGGAAAATTAGTCACAGTTTATGATGGACACACCTCACTATGTAGAGATGGCTCTAGGGTAGGTTTTAATCTGACAAATGAGCAGCCTGAAAAGGGTCTAAAGGATAACTTCACTATTTCAAGATCTCAAAGTCAACCTCTTATTCCTGATATTTAATGCACTACCAGTGTCTAGATCATTCAGAAGAGCAAACTAGTCATTACCAGGCAGATTCTCCAGAATAGTCATTGTTTACTCTATCCAATATAATGTAGCTCTGCCATAAGGGGAGATACCATTTAAAAATGTGTTCATGGGTTGTGGGTGTCATTGGATGGGGCAGCATTTGTTGCTCATCCCTCATTACCTTGGAGAAGGTGATGGTGAACTGCGTTCGTAAACTGCAGCAGCTTATGAGGTATACTGACACGCACAGTGCTGTTAGGAAGGAAGTTCCAGGAATTTGTCTCAATGGCACTGAAGGAATGGCAATATGTATCCAAGTCAGGATGGCATGTGGCTTAGAGGAGAACTTGCAGATGGTGGTGTACCCATGCTTTTGCTGTCCTTCCCCTTCCAGGTGGTAGAGGTCATGGGTTTTGAAGGTGCTGTCAAACGAACCTTGGCAGTTACTGCAATGGATTTTGCAAATATTGCTCACTGCTTCCACTGTACATCAATGATAGAATGAATAGAGTAAGTTTTGAAGGTGGTGCTGGAAAAGCACAGCAGGTCAGGCAGCAGCCGAGGAGCAGGAGAATCAACATTTCAAGCATAAACCCTTCTGCACAGCAATCCTTACTTTCTCCCAGTAAAATTTGAAGGTACAGATCAGCAGGATCTGTTTTGAACCAAATGACATCAAGCATCAGATTGCTGTTGGAGCTGCTTTCATCCAGGCAAATGCAGTTTGTTCCATCGTACTCCTGACTTTTGTCTTATAGATGGTAGATAGTCTTTGGGAATGCAAGAACTGAGTTACTCTCTGAAGACTTCCTAGCCTTACCTGCTTTGTTGCCACAATGCTTATACGGTTAGTCTAATTCAGTTTATGGTCAATGGTAAATCCCAGGGTGCTGATAATTAGGGATGCTGCAATCTTAATATCATTGAATATCAAGGGACAATGGCTAGATTCTATCTTATTGGAGATGTTCATTGATTGACACTTGTGTGGTGTGAATGTTACTTGACACACCAGACTGAGTCTAAATGTTTTCCATGTCTTGCTGTACATGGAAACAGACTGCTTTAGTACCTGAGAACTTGGACAACATGCAAGCATCATCATCTCGAATAATATTTTGGAGAGAAGATCATTGATGAAGAAGCTAAACATGTTTGAGCCTCGGACAGTCCCTCAAGGAACTCCTGTAGTGATGCCCTGGGACTGAAGTTTGACCTTCAACAACCACAATCATTTTCCTTCACGATTAGTATGAATCCAAGCAGAGAGCTTTCTTCACTATTTCACACTTGTTCTGGTTTTGTTCTGGTTCCTTGATGCCATACCGATGAAATGCCATCTTGATATCAGTGGCAATCATTCTCATCTCACTTTCTAGATGAAGAGTGGATCTGGCAGCCATCTGTCTCCTCAGAGGAGTAAGAACCAAAATCTAACAGAGATGCTGAGGGAGCCAGCATTAATGACAATAATTCTGAAGAAGCCAGAGCAATATGAGTTGAAGCAGATAAGCCTAAAAGAATTGGAGGTGGCTAGATTTGAAGGCAAATTATGTTGCATTAGCAAATGTGAATAATTAGAACTGTGAGCTAATGTTGGCGCAGAGGCATTCCTATTTTCAAGGGAATGTTTGCTTTAACCTTTAAGAGATATAAGATACTTTATTTGTTATTCATTCCTATTCAGCCTCCTAGCCAGACCATCAGTAGAGTTTTGCAGGATAAGGTGGGATCTGTATTTACATGACTCAAACCTCAATCTGCTACAGAGGCATAGAGAGACTAATCTATTCCGTAAATCCAAACATCTAGCTGGAATTCTCAATTTCCAGATGTTCCTCTGTCTGTGAGCAGCAGCAAATGAAAACCTCAGGGCTCTTTGCACTATTCCACATCTTGCATATGTGAGCAAGCATAGTGATCAGTGCTTCTCAAGGTAATCTACAAGAAAAATATTAGTCAGAATCCCTAACAGGATCATCATATGAAGTGCTATGGTAGTTTCAAAATGTCAGACTGCATGAAATATAGTCCAGAGACTCTCTTTCATTTACTACTGTAGTACATTGTGTTAAGTTCAATTTGGCGACTTAACTCTATCAATCAAACGATGTAGGAACTAACCTATCCTGAGGATAAACATTGGCATTACGCAACTTTTATTTGTGAGTACTATTTTAAAAAAATTGGAATTGCAACAACAAGCTAGTTGCAATGCAAGATTCTGTCCACGTGCAATCCTGTTTTTGGAATTTTGTAATATTGAATGTAATTACTCATACAACATGCTCTGCAGTAGTCATTAATATTATATTTCTTGTTGTAAACCTGAAAACTGCATGAGAATTGAAAATATACGCGTCTTTTTTTATCTGGGAATGTCATTTATTCAACGAAGTTGCCTAAATGAGAAATCAGGTCAGGAACATATTTTCCAGCAACACATTTTCTGCTCTGATCTCCAGCATCTGCAGTCCTCACTTTCCCCCCTAAATGAGAAATCAAACATAATTATGTACATTGTAACATTTTTATCAATATCCACTGAAAATTATTGAAAATTATAGCTTGCCTTTTTACAAAATCTACAAAGCAGTAAAAATAAATGAATTTAATTACAAGTAAAAGGGGCTAGATTTTCCTTGCAGTGGTGATCTCACACAGATTGCAATTTTGGCCCTTTTTTAACGAAAGAAGGGTGATCGGGATTTCTGAGACGATAGTCCACTCAGGGCTCAGTTTTTTTGTAATACTGAACTGCCAGAGGCAAGGAAACCATATCCCTTTTCATAGCAGTCAATTGCCATTTTCAAAAATGTACAGGTCCTAACAGCCAATTTAATAGCTGCTGTGAAAAGGTAAGCCCATAGGTAAATGTGATTAGAGTGTGGGGATAATGGAATGCCAGATGTGTAGGACATCAAGATGCCAGATAATTAGCATGCCAGTTGGGAAGGGTGCCAGTTGGGAAGAATTATCAGAATGGAAATATGTCTCTACTTTTCTGCAGGTGTGCTGAGTGGGATCTCCTCACAGAAATGTAGCACTCCCTTCTTTTGTAAAAAAAAAGGCCAAGTGGCAAATTGCATGAGAATGTCAGACCTTGGAAAATCTGATCCATTTTCATGTAATTAAACTGATGGATTAAAGTTTGCTCGCTGAGCTGGAAGGTTAATTTCTCAGATGTTTCATCACCATACTAGGTAACATCGTCAGTGAGCCCCTGGTGAAGCACTGGTGGTATGGCCTGCTTTTTATTTAGGTGTAAAAAGTGGGCCATACCACCAGTGCTTCACTGGAGGCTCACTGATGATGTTACCTAGTATGGTGATGAAACATCTGAAAACGAACATTCAGGCTCAGCAAGCAAACCTACATCCAGAACCCTAGCCTACAAATCTTCTCAAAACTCGCTAAATTAAACTGATTTCTTTTTAGATCCTTGCAGGTTTTGTAAAAATAGTTTTCAATTGTTTCCAGTGATTATTAATACAAATTTTTCAAAGTTTATAATTATGGTTCATATCTCATTTTAGATACTTTGCTGAAAAATGCCATTTACAGAGAAAAAAGACATTTATATTTTATATGTTATATCTCTATTGTCACTCCTAGAAAACCTGGCATTTAACTTATCTTGAGTCATTTTTTTTAATGTCAGAATCCTCCAAAGTCTCCAAATTAGATTTCAAGTGCAAAGGAATTACCCAGAGGAAATTTCAATTTCCCTGTAGTATTCCCACATGCAGCTCTGATCTATGCTGGAATAACATCTGCCTGGCTTTTGGCATAGATTTTAGGCAGTGTTTAATTATTAGAAAAGGCCTGGAATAATGTTACAGTTTGTGTGTGTGTATATAGAAAATAAAGAACATGAAAGCATGGGAAGGGTTAAAGCATGAAGACCACTGGCAATCTGTGGTCTGTGGAAGGCAGGATGGGATAAGAATAGTGGAATGCTCTTCCCCAATTAGCAGAGTAAGGTTAAGGCTAAAAGGTCACTATGGCGAGATGAGATAACACATGTAATAAAGCAAGTTTCTCCATTAAGTATCATTGTGACAAGATTGGAACAATAAATATTTGGGACAAGACATTAAAATATCTAATTAACAGTTAGTAGAGTCAGCTTGAGACAGGAGACTATTGTAATAGATGGAATAGCTAAATATCTATCATGACAGGTTAGTCTGGAATAGAAGCTCACTGTAGCAGAGTTAGCAATAAATATCTAACTGTGACATTAGAATAACATTAAGTAGAATGTATATCTAAAGAGATAATGGGAGTAACATCACTGGTGTATTGAGGAGCTAGAGTGAGGTACTCTGATTAATATAGTTGGACATGCTGATAAGCTAAGAGAAACATGATAAAAAAAAGCATATAAAAATCCACAGACCCTGAGATTCGTGGGCATTCGAGAATCTGCTTTCTCAGTGTCACCGTTTTTTGTTTGCAAATAAAAGACCTTGAAGAACTCTGTGCATCTCCTGGTGATTCTCTATATTTTCTCCACACCATGTACTAGCTAACCATTAAGGCAAAGATGCCTGTCTGCTGAACAAAAGCAATGCATAATTTTCCTTCAAATTTTTTAATGGCTCAAAGAGGTGGGTGAAACTTCAGTTGTATTGACTTAAGTGGTCATGCTGAATGAAGTAAACTAGGGGCAGATTCTGGCAGAGTCAAAAACCTAGAGCATGTAAGGTAATGAAGAACAAGCCACTTACTGCATCATCTGAAACAGTACCAAAATTCGTTCATCTGGTTAGGGCCAACTGTACAAACCATTCCTATAGAAATTAGAAGCTTTAATATTTCAAAGTGTGACAGGCTGGTCTTAGAACATAACAGGACTCTACCCCTCAGTTCGTACAAGCCCATTTATGTTGGCTTCGGTCAGCATTTAAATCATTCCTTGAATATTTCAACTTAGATATTCAGCATAGCTAGATATCTTCGATCCACTACCATACCCAATAGGTTGCTCCAGATAATTACCAGCTTTTAAATTAAAATGTTTATTCAAGAACTGTTTTAAATTTCCAAAGAAGAAAGTACTTAGAATCATAGACTCAGAGAGATATATGGCAAAGAAACATAACATTTGGTCCAATTCATCCATGCCAACTAGATACCCTAACATAATCTAGTCCCGTTTGCCAGCATCTGGCCCATATTGCTTTAAATCCTTCCTATTCATATGCCCATCTGGATGCCTTTTAAATGTTGCAATTGTACCATCCTCTACCACTTCCTCTGGCAGTTCATTCCATACACACACCACTCTCTTTATGAAAAAGTTGCTCCTTAGGTCCCTTTTTTAATCTTTCCTGTCTCACCTTAAACCTATGCCCTCTAATTTTGGACTGCCCACAGCCTGGGTAAAAGATCTTGCCTATTTACTCTATTCATGCTCCTCATGATTTATAAACATCTGTAGGTCATCTCTCAGCCTCCAATGCTCCAGGGAAAATAGCCCCAGCCTATTCAGCCTCTCCATTCTCAAGATTAGTTATCAATGGGCAATGTATGCTGGCCTAGATTAGAATGGTGCTAGAAAAGCACAGTAGTCAGGCAGCATCTGAGGAGCAGGAAAATTGACAATTCGGGCAAAAGTCCTTCATCAGGAGGGTTTTTTCCCAAAATGTTGATTTTTCATCTCCTTGGATGCTGCCTGACCTGCTGTGCCTTTCCAGCACCACTCTAATCTAGACTCTGATTTCCAGCATCTGCAGTCTCCCCTTCTGCCAAATATTTGCTGGCCTAGTCAGTGAAGGCCATCTTCTTCTGTTTAATATGCATCACTTCACAACTGTGTGAATTCCATTTGCCATTTGTCAGCCTGTCCTGTTTGTCACCTTTTGAATTGTAACATTGTGCTCCTCACAGCTATACTGAACAGTGTAGCTTGGGGGACATAGAACTGATTAAATAACTAGTCAACCACTTGTTATTTGTTGCTCAGCCTGTCCTACTTTTCCACCACAATTGCCATTTAGCCCACAATGTCTAACCTTTTCTCAAGCTTACATTGCTCAGGGGATGTAAGCTACAACAGATTGGCTATATGACTATCTGGATTGGAAATTTGAACTCCACTAAGGATTTAACAGATAAAAGCTTCTTCCAGGATGAACCCAGATGTAACATGTTTAATTCCCAATATGTGCTGGGTTACTGTAAGTTATTTCCAGTTAGACAGCAATTGCTCTGACTCAGAGAAAAAATAAAAATCAGCCAAGTGTTCTTACTGCTGGGCATGAACCAGTGACCCTTGAAGTGATTGTGTGTAAACATGATTCAGCATGAACAAAACTATATAATCAACACACATTCCTTTATTTTCTTTTCAAGGGAGATCCAATCCCTTTCAAAAATTACTGCAAAATTAGCATCCACCACATTCTCAGGCACTGCATTCCAGATCACAGCAACCCTATACTTAAATGTCTACAGACCTCCCCTGTAACTTCCCCTGTGCCTTCTTACTACCAAGAAAACTGAAATAAGGAAAATTGTATCTCCTTATTTACTCTACCAACCCCTTCACAACTTTGAGTACTGCTACTAAATCTCTCTCACATCAGTGGTAGGGGAGAATTAGTCAGGGATAGTCAGCATGGCTTTGTCAGATGCCTAACAAATTTGGTTACATTTTTCAAAGAAGCAACAGGTATATATACTAAGGTAGTACAGCCGATGTTGTTTGTATGGATTTCAGCAAAGTCTTTGGCAAGACCCCACATGGGAGACTGACAAAGGTAGAGGCACATGGGATCCAGGGTAACTGGGCAAGTTGGATCCAAGGTTGGCTTAGTGGCATGAGACAGAGGATAGTGGTAGAAGGCTGTTTGTATGACTGGAGGCCTGTGTCCCGGGGTGTCCCACAGGGATCAGTGCTGGGTCCCTATTGGTCATGATAAATATAAATGATATAGATGAGAATGTTGAGGGGGGGAGGGGAGGTCAGAGATGATAAGTAAGTTTGTGGATGACACAAAGACTGGCCTGTGATTGATTGACAGTGAGGAAGAAGCTTTTAGGTTCCAGGAGGATACAAATGGATTGGTCAGATGGGCAGAACAGTGGAAAATGGAATTTAAGCTTGATAATTGTGAAGTGATGCATTTTGGAAGAAGTAACAAGACAACAGAGTACAAATGAATGCTAGGACACTAGGAAACTCAGAAGAACAGAGGGAACTTGGGGTGCTTGTTCACAAACCCCTGAAGGTAGCAGGTCAGGTTAATAGGGTAGTTTAGAAGGCCTACCGTACACTTATCTTTATTAGTCAAAGCACAGATTTTAAGGGCAGGGAGGTTATGTTGGAGCTATACAAAACTTTGATCAGGCCATAGTGGGAATACTGTGCAGTTCTGGTCAACACGCTAAAGAAAGGATATGATTGCATTGGAGGGAATGCATGGGAGATTCACCAGGATGCTGCCTGGTATGAAGCACTTTAGCCATGAAGTTGGATAAGCTCAGGATATTTTCTTTTGAGCAGAAAAGGAGCTGCAGGGCTGAATCAGATTGAGATGTGTAATATTGTGAGGGGCACAGTCAGGGTGTAATTAATATATCTGCTCCTCTTACTTCTGAAGAATGATCACTGGACCTGAAATGTTTAAATCTGCTGTTCAAAAAGAAGGAATGAAACCCATAGTCTTGTAAAGATTTAAGGGACAAGAAATCGCCAAGCTTGTGCCTTGCTGCTGAACGACAGTTCACAAACCTACATGGCAGGGGGATATGAGTCTGATCGAGAGCTGACAGTAGCTTTCATT
This sequence comes from Chiloscyllium plagiosum, assembly GCF_004010195.1. Classification (NCBI taxonomy): domain Eukaryota; kingdom Metazoa; phylum Chordata; class Chondrichthyes; order Orectolobiformes; family Hemiscylliidae; genus Chiloscyllium; species Chiloscyllium plagiosum. The sequence goes on along the minus strand of NC_057723.1, from coordinate 54,454,538 downwards.
TGTGCTTGTCATGCAACATTTCTATCAAAAGTGCAGTGCACAGATCTTAGTTACTGTAGAAGTCTGTCACTTTGTCCATTCTCTCCCCCTCCCCACCTCAGTGGGACTGTCTGGTAGTTAGTCAAACCATTGTTCTGCCATTCTCACATTCCGATCATGTAATCTGAACTATCAATGCTTTTTCTCCCCCAGCACTCGACATCTGACTATGCCTACCCCCTCTTCTCAACTCCCCTCACCCCCCAACTATAGCATAAATGCTGCCCCCTCCACACTTCACTTCAGCTGTGATGAATAGTCATCTCGACTTGAAATGTTAGCTTGCACTCTCTTTATGGATGCTGTCTAATCTGCTGTGAATTCCAGCATTTGTTATTTTCAGTGCAGGTTCCAGCATCTGCGGTAATTTGCTCCTACTAAGGTTGTTAGTCCTCTTAGATTGTTAAACAGTCTCCAGGAGAGAAAGTTGAAATTCCTAGGAACTGCAAAGAGGAACTCAGAAGAAATTTATGTTTCCATGTTGTGTCTGTAGCTTGCATGTGAATGAGTGTGTGACACAGCCATGGGAACAGTCTCTGTCTCTTTATCTGCATTGAATGGATAAAAGGTGCCACTGTTAGGTAGCCCTCAATCCCAGTTCTTCTCTCTCTCTTGGAATGGAGATGCTCAAAAACAATAGATTTCAGACATGGGAGACCAAATAATTTTCAAATTTAAACAAAATAGTTGAAACAAGGATATAGGACATTCAATGGAGATCCCCCTCGGGATAGTGAGGAACCCTTAATGAGGGTAAACAGAGGTTCCAAATAATCAAACCAGCCCCTGTCAGTCAGTGAGCCAAATCATTTTTAGCATCAGGGTAAGAAAAGCCACACAGCTCTATAGGAGTCAATCTTTATAAAATGGAATAACATTTGAAATCTCAAACAAAATGTCAAAACAATCAGACATTATACAGATAAATGTCTAGGAACGTGTTAACCTAGATTTGATAGCATTAGGCCAAATCAATTCAAAGCATAATTGCATAAGTAATAAAAATTATTTATAATTAACTACAGAAGTGAAATACTAACAATAAAATAATTTCTGATTGCATCAGTGCCTGTGCATTTAAGGAAGAGTAATTAGACTCTGTTGCGAATATTTCATGGTTCATTTGTTTTGGTACATTAACTATATTTTTTTTAAAATTGAAGTTTAACTGTAGAAAATGGAATAAACGTAATTGAAGCAAGAATTCAATCTAGTCCTGGCCTCTCTCTCTTTCCAGGGTCTCTGAGTCAGACTGACTGAGGGGCTATAAGACTATACAAAACAAGGTCAGCTGCTTCTGTCTTTATGATCAGGTGTGTAAAACCAGCACTTTCCCTTCCAACTCGACTTTGATTTTGCCCCTTCCCCCTCTCCCTACTTGTCCCTCATCTTTGATGGTTTGCATTGCCCTCAACAGGCTTTGGGTGTACATTATTCCATTGGAAACACAAGTGATTTACTGGTGGTGGTTAGTAGATTTTTTAAAAACTATAGATTCTTTGGTGATAGGGAGAAAAAGATGCTCAGTTGTGTGTAATGGTACTTCTGGATTACAATATAGAACAAAATAAGAAAAAAAAGAATAAAAATCAGGACTTGAGAACCTAGATCTCTAGTCGCTAGTTAAGGTTGCATTGACTAAAAACTGACAACGATCTGCAGGTCATATGTTCCCTCTACCTTAATTAGTTACTTATACATTAAGTGAATGAATCCATTCATTACAGATAGATTGCAATAGATGTTTCATTGAAAGAAATATTGATCCTCTGAAAGAAAATGCTTTTTTTTATGAAACAAAGCAGCAAAGAAACAAAGGGCGATTTTGTTTTAGGCCCTTGAGCACCATAAGCAATGGTAAGAAATGTGGAAAAATCGGGTGAAAAGGAAAAAAAAGTCAAATCTCGAAAATGAGAAAAAAAATTCCAAATTTTTCCCCTTAAGGTTTAAACAGCAAATTCAGAACCTCACTAATGAGAAGTGACTACCTTATTTCCATGGCCTAATGTTCCACTGAGCAATTTATTTACACCTGGGACCTTTCAAAAATCCCAATTTTAAATCAGAGAATTCAGAGGGATCCAATGAAATTAAATAAAATAGTTAATAAGGAAAATTTGCAATGTTACATACAAGTAGCTATTAAACTGACTTCTTACTTACCCCACATAGACACACCCACTACACCTACCCAATACCCTTTAAATCCCCAGACCCTGACTTGTCACCCCACTGCACACCACCCCCCCACCCCGAATTCTGACATCCTTTACCCTGACCAGTCTGAACTGGACCAGAACCAACAGCTATGCCCCAACTCTCTGCCTCCACCCCATCCAATAGTCACATCGCCCCCAAATCCCTCCTCCCTATCATCTGGCTCAACCCAAACCCCGCCAGCTATCTGCCCAACATGACCACCTTTTCGTCAGAACTGGGCTGACAGCCGACCCACTCTACCATCCTACCCTACACCACACCAGACTCAACATGGTCCCATGGACCCAACCCAAACACCTAAACATAAAATAGCCTGATATCCTCACCCTACCAGTGGACCTGACCCAAATGCCCACTTTCCCCACATTACCCACCTCAACCCAATTTCTCCCACCCACCCTGACCTTCCTTAAACACTGCGTAATTTACCTTGCCACCTGGCATCCTGGCACCCTACTGACTTGGCACTTTACCTCTTTCCTACAAGACATTTCACACGGCACCATACTCACCTGGCAGCCTACTCACTTGGCACATTACCTCCTTCCTACATTGCATCCCACCTGACACCATACCCATTTGGTATCCTACATACCTGCTACTCTGCCCCCTACCTATCTGGCACCCTACCAACCCCATTCACCTGACATCCTATTCTTAGGACCATCCTTTCCTCAGATAGCACTCTACCCAGCTGTTGCCTACCTTACCTGGTTCTCTGGCACTCTATTAACCTGGCACTCTTTCCCCCTACTCATCTGACATCATGCCCCTGGCATCTACCCCCTCCCCAACTTGCACCCTATCTAGGTAACATCCTATTTATCTGATATTGTACCCTTGGCATCCTTGGATGCCTGTAACTAAAAATCCTGGCACTTGCCTCTCTCCCTGCCTAGCCTGCCTGAGCAACTAGTTTCCAACCATGGCCAATTTCTTTGACCTATGCCCATTACACTTGAGCGTCCTCACCATGGTTATCCTCCATGTCCCATGTAAAAGGGCTATAGCGCAATCTTGGCATGAAATAGATAAATGCAAAAAGATCCCTGAACCCAAGAAGATCACACAGGAACTGCTATTCACTCTAAAGTCCAGTGAGTACAGTGGCTTCTCTGCTATGTGCCTCTTATAACCATTGGGATTCAGAAGGCACACTTTGCTCAATGAACTTAATTGGGAGCAGGAACTTAATTCTGGTGAATTAGCTTTTTAAAGAGCATTCATGAGATAAAAAAGCAAGCAAAAGGATTATTTATGTTTTAAAGTTCCAAGTTAATTGCAAAAGTTCATCCTGCCATTGGGATTCTGAATTTTTATCTCTCACCTCATGAAGTTGACTCACACATCTCTCTTCTCAGTCCCAGGAGCAGTGGGAAATTCTGCACACTAAACCTGTTGAATAAGTATGCACAAGTAAAACAGAAAGATTGTTGGAGCATCATGAGTTAATGGTTGTATCTCAGCTGATGCCTAGCACCTTTGAAAAATCTAGATTAAAAGCTATCTCTAATATCTTCATTTCTTGAAGGAATTGTAGCATACTGTGACAGGTGAAGTGACTAATCTAAATCATCCACAGCAGTAAAGCTCTGCAGGCTACTTAAATACTTCACTTACTAAGGCATGCTGTAAATCCCATGAGTTATATATTTAATTAATCTGATATGTTAACAGTTTCTAACGTTATTGGCCAGCAGAACAAGTTTCCTCATTGTAACCTCTGTTAGAAGATGTCAAACCACTATTTACATGATTCATAGAAATATGTCACTCTTGATGATAGGTGATGACATAAAATTTATGAATCAACTTACACACCAAGTTAATTTAACAGCCCGGTCCCTGGAAAATATCTCCTTTAATTTGACAGGTCACCATGAATTCATTTTGATTGCCGGGTCACCACAGATTTTTTTTTTATTCATTCATGGGATGTGGCATTGCTGGCTAGATCACCATATATTGCCCAATTAATTTCCTTCGAGAAGGTGGTGGCGAATTGCTTTTTCAAACTGCTGCACTTCATGTGGTGAAGGGACACCCACAGCACTGTTAGGTTTTTGAATCAGTGTCAACAGAAAACTATACAATATCGTTCCAAGTCAGGATGGTATATGGCTTGGAGTGGAACTCAACCAATGGTAGTGCCCCCATTTATTTGTAGCTTTTGTCCTTCTAGGTAGTCATGGATATGGAAGATACTGGAAGAGAGCCTGGTTGAATTGTTGCAGTGCATCTTGTAGATGGTACACACTGCTACCATTTATGTCAATTTCAGGGAGAATGTTGGCTAAACAAAGTCCTTAAAAATAACTCCATGAAAAAACTGAAAGAGATGGAAGAAATTTCTGAACTGAAGAGGGTTTAACATAAATTCTTGGAATTGAAAAGTCCAAACTGAAAATGTGTCATGGTTCACCATTGTGGACAAAATCCCAGATGATTTTCTGGAGAGAAGACAAGCAAAATTTTTAAAAGCGATAATGGATGGGTTTTGTGGTTTTAATTGCTACGCAAACAAATTTGCAAGATGCTTTGTGCTGAAGGTTGCTGAACAACATCTTTTGGACTGGTACTGCCGTTTTTCTAGCATGTGTGATTTGGCCAGTTGAAGAACAACCTCCACCCTAGAAGTACCATGCTTTATCTCTCATGAAAGGTAAACACAACCTGAAGCAGAACCATCTACAAGGATTTCTCTCTTGACTCAATATTGCGTGAACTTGATGAGGTTAAATATCAAGACTTCGAACGAATTCTCATCTTTAGTCAAGTATCACCTGCAAATTTTACTCATTTTATGACAGCCAGTACTTTGATCTTTGTCATTAGAAAATTGCCTGGACAATGAAAAGTCTTGAATTAGATCTTTTGACAACTGTGATGTTTTTTTCTTTTCAAATTTTTATTTTAAAAACCTACATTAGTATCATCACTGTAATGATTTGTTTGACATGTGAATGTGTATGTTTGGGATTAAGGGTATATAGTTTAATCCCACAAATTAGCTTACTGGTTAACCAGACTGTCCACTTTTTGTAAGAATTCCCGCCTCAGGCAACTGACTGTGTGGAGTTTGCACATTCTCCCCTTGTCTCCGGGTGCTCCGGTTTCCTCCCACAGTCCAAAAATGTGCAGGTTAGGTGAATTGGCCATGCTAAATTGCCCATAGTGTTAGGTGAAGGGGTAAATGTCGGGGAATGGGTCTGGGTGAGTTGCTCTTTGGAGGGTCGGTGTGAACTTGTTGGGCCGATGGGCCTGTTTCCACACTGTAAGTAATCAAATCTAATCTAACCTAATAATTTTCTTATAATAAACAGTTCATTTTTGAATTAATTAAACAGTCCTGGTGAATGTTTCTTTTATTCTAGATAGTGGTACCTAAGAGAAACAAACTGAACATTTTGATGAATAAATAAAAGTTTTGATACTGTTCATGGAGTAGTCGGGCTTGAATACCAGTGTAATCCTCTTGTCAGAGTCATATCAGGAGTGAATATTGAAGATTTTAGATGGGGTACCAATCAAATAGGCTACTTTGGTCATGTCAAGCTTCTTGATTACTGTTAGAGTTGCACCCATCCAAGCATATCTCATTTCACTCTTGACATGTGCTATGTAGATGGTGGATGGTCTTTGAGGAGTCAGGAGGTGAGTTACTAACCACAGATTTCCTTACCTCTGACCTCTTTCAAAAAATGGAAAATCTGGTTAACCAGTAAGCTATTATATGGGATTAAACAATATCCCTTTAAAGCCAAACATAGCCACAGTTGTTATGTGGACAATGGGGAATTTAGCAATGGTTAATGCCACTGATTTTGAAGTGGTGCTGGTTAGATTCTCTATCATTCTGGATAGCCATTGCCTGGGACTTGTGACATGAATGTTTCTTACCATTTTTATTAGCCAAGCCTAAATGTTGTTCAGATCTTACTGCATTTAGACACAGAATCAGAGGTGTTGTGAATGTTGTTGAACATTGTGCAATCATCAGTGAACACATGCATTTCTGACCTCACTGTGGAGAGAGGATCATTCATGAAGATGGTTTGGTCCAGGACACTTTACTGAGCAACTTCTGTAAAGATGTCTTGTTGCTAAGATGATTGATTTCATAAAAATCTTCCTTCATATCAACTCCAGATTTGCTACAGCCCCTTGATGCCACATGCAATCAAATTCTACACTGCCCTTCCAAGGACAAACGCTCCCACATCAGCCCTTGATTTCTGCTCTCTTATTCATGTTTGGAGTAAGACTATAATATGGGCAGGAGCTAAGTGGATGCTTTGCAAACCCTTTGAGAAATAAATATTTCAAACACGCAATGAAACAACATGGGAAAAATATATTGTCTAGCCCCTTTTTTAGTAGACATCTGTTATTCCATAATTGTGAAATGAGACATTGCTTTCACTGGAATTGCTCAAAATGCATCATGATATGGCTAGAAAAAGCAGATAAATATGAATGTATATACATTATACCTATTTTTTTCCCTATGTGTATTATATATGTCAAATCCCCATTATTTACATTTCTGATCCAATCATGAAAAGCTGATAAGCTGATTTGAATAACTGTGGTTGGTTTCCTCAATTTGAATCTCAGCTGGAGACTTGCTGCCAGAAGAATCACATCATAAAATCCTGATGTGTACATGAATTGGTTCACTGATCCCTGCAACACCAGCAATTACAACATTTACTTCCATTCTGCAATGCTCACCTGCTCACATCCAAATAGAGTCAAATATTTTCATGTGAGGTGATATGAAACAAAATTGGATCTGACAAAGCAATCTGACCACATTTAAAAACAACTACCTGAGTCAGTTCAGTAGAAGGAGCATGAGTAACATCTCCTCACATTTTGTAATGTCTTTCGTTTTAATTTGAAACTGACCTAATCAAGAATAAAAACTTCAAAATGTCTGTTCACATGAGTTGTCCTGTGTGGTGAAACTCACAGAAGCATAGAAAAACATAAATAGGAGCAGGATATCATTATATTTTCTATCAGTTGTTCCTGTTTCTTCCAATACTCTTTGATCCCTTCAGTCCTAGTAACTATATATGACTGCTTTTTGAAAACATTCCATATGTTGGCTTTATGTGGCAGAGGTTCCTTTCTATCTTTAAGTTCTGATGATAATTTATGTGTTCCAAATTACAATACAATGAAAAATAAACTGAAGTACAAATGTGGTTATGCAATGGTAAATTACAGTGCGGGTGTTTTAAAATTTGGTTACACTCATAGCTGGGGCTTCAATACTCCACAGTGAAACTGAGGTGTACTGTCCAGGTTACAACAATTGAGAGAAAATGAGGACTCTCTCGAATCAGAGTCAAAAAGTGTGGCACTGGAAAAACATGATAGGTCAGGCAGCATCTGAGAAGAAGGAAAGTCGATATTTCGGGCCTAAGCCCTTCAGCAGGAATGTCGGGATACAAGCCTGGGCAATAAACCTAGGGACATCCTGGGTGTGGAAAAGATCCCCTTTTCGACCTCCCCAGTTGAATCAAATAGAATAGAATGCATTATTTTTAGCATTGACTTGATTGTAGGAGTTGTCAGACGTTTGACACATATTTGACTCAGTGATATGGTGGGGCTGTCCCTGGACTAAAAATCCAGATATCTAGATGACAGAATTGGGGACATGGCTCAAATTCTAACATGGCAGTGGGCAAATTTTGAACTGAATTAAAAGCTAGCCTAATAGTAATCATTGTCAATTATCATAAAATCAATCTAGTTCACTGATGTCCTTTTAAGGAAACAAAAACAACTTATCTCACCTGGTCTTGGTTATATGTGATTCTTAACATTTCTCCACTGAAGAAATATTTTCTAATCCATATGAATGTATGCTTGATAATTTCAAGTGATCCTACGTTTAAGTGTGTACCCATTACAAATTCTCCTCAATATTTGGGAGAAAGTAGCAGTCAGTGAGACAGGACAGTAACATCCCATGGCATCGAAGGCTTTTATAGTTTCAGTCAGCATATGATATCTGAATGCTGTGCATGAAGTCTGTCATGATAGACTGCAGGTTGGGAGCAATCCTGAGGCAACTCTTTTCCACTATCCCTTACACCAGCTCCTCTAGGTAATGTTGAAGGACTCACTTGCCTTTCTGCACCATGTCCTCAGTATTGACAATCGAACGACACGCTGTGAACACCAGTTCCTGGTTTCAATTGTCTGACGTGTACTGGAACTCGGGTTTAGTTATGGCACCAGGAGCATGAATGTCAATAAAGACTTGCAGCAACAAAGACTTCTGCCTCTTCTGTTGCAAGATTCCAAAAACTGGGCGCCATAGAGATAACTTGCATTATTAATGGGTGGAACAGTAATGAACTGTTTAGACATGGTCATGAAGAAGACATATGGTCATAGAAGATAATTCATCTTACCATAACATACACTTTACCAAAACAATGGGAAAACTCAGCCTCTGTTTTTAGTTTTGAGAGTATAGGCAGGCTGGCTGGGAACAGTCAGTATCTTGCTTGTTATTGTTTGATACAACCTGTCAGTCTTTGGGATGTGCTGCCTATATACCTAACATCACACTGACAATGAAATTCATGCACCACATCTCTCACTTCTGTGATAGATTTGATGCCAACGTCTTAGTAGTGGCAAACACCACTGTGTTGCTCGTAACATTATGAAAAAGTTAGCTTCATCTGTTGTTCAAACATTTGAGATAATTTACCCCTCCAATATAATCTGAAGCAGACTGGGCAATTTTCAAGTCCATGTTTTTGCATGATGTACAGTGGACCATAATCATTTATTTTGCTTCCTGAAATTTGAAATGAGGAGTTAAAGGATTCAATATATTTTCTGTCTGTGAGATTGGACTGGAGGAAGGCAATTTTTATCAAAATTAAGCAGGATATGGCCACAGTTGATTGGGAACAGCTCCTTGCAGGTAAGTCTAGTGGTGCAGTGGGGGGGGCATTCAAAACATTGCTGGGGAGAGTAAAGGTCCAACACATACCCTTTACAGGAAAATGTAAGAGTAATAAGTTCAGGGAACCCTGGATGTCTAGGACAATTCAGGATTAGATAAGGAAAAAGCAAGTCCAAATGGAACAATTCAGCTGCAGTCTGAGAGAAATAAAGGAAATACTGGAGTGAATTTAAGAAAGCAATTAGAAAAGCAAAAAGAGGGCATGAGAAAGGATTGTGAGCTCGATTGTGAACAGGATTAGGGAAAATCCTAACATGTTTTAGAAATACCCTTAAAGGGAAGAGGGTAACCAAGGAAAGACTAGAACCCATTAAGGATGAAGGGGGCAACCTATGAATGAAGCTGCAGAAAATTGGAAGGGTGTTAAATGAATACTTCTCTTCTGTTTTCACTCCTGTAACGGAAAATGTAGGAACAGAATTTGGGAAAAAGGACTCTGGGGAACTTGTACAGGTTGACATGGGAAATGAGGAGTTATTGGAGAGTCTGTTGGGCTTAAAAATGGACAAATCCCCTTGTCGGGATAAAGTGCACCCCAGGCTGCTATGGGATGTGAGGCAGAAAATTGCAGGAGCTCGGACACAGATTGTTAATTCCTCCCTAGCTAGGACGGCTAATGTGGTTCCACTTTTCAAGAAGTGTGGTAGAGTCTGGTGAATCTCATGTCAGTGGGAGGGAAGTTTAGATTAGATTAGATTAGATTAGATTATTTACAGTGTGGAAACAGGCCCTTCGGCCCAACAAGTCCACACCGACCCGCCGAAGCGCAACCCACCCATACATTTACCCCTTATTACCTAACACTACGGCCAATTCACCTGGCCCGCACATCTTTGTGACTGTGGGAGGAAACCGGAGCACCCGGAGGAAACCCACGCAGACACGGGGAGAATGTGCAAACTCCACACAGTCAGTCGCCTGAGTCAGGAATTGAACCTGGGTCTCTGGTGCTGTGAGGCAGCAGTGCTAACCACTGTGCCACCGTGCCGCCCACCGTGCCATTATTGGAGAAAATTCGAAAGGAGCAAATTAATACCCACTTAGAAAGGCATTGGTGAATTAGGGATAGTCAGCATAGCTTTGTCAAAGAAAGGTCACGCCTAACAAATTTGTCAGAACTTTTTGAAAACGTGATCAAGTGAGTTGACGAGGGGAGTTCACTTGATGTCGTTTATAAGGAGTTTGGCACAGCTTTTGACAAGGTCCCACATGGGAGACTGGCTGAAAAGGTTAAAGCACATGGAATTGAGGGAATCTCGGCAAAATAGATCAGGAATTTGATTAGTAATGGGACACAAATGGTATTGATAGAAGGCTGATTGAGTGACTGGAGGCTGGAGTCCAACAGTGTTCCACAAGGGACCCTTATTATTTATTATATACATAAAGGATACAAATGAAAATGTCAGGGAATGTTAAGCAAACTTGCGAATGTTTGCTTAGATTGTTAGAACATAAGAACTAGGAGCAGGAGCAGGCCACCCAGCCCTTCGAACTCACTCCACCATTCAATAAGATTATGGCTGATCATTTTGTGGCCTCAGCTCCACTCACCCACTCCCTCACGGTAACCCTTAATTCCTTTACTGTTCAAAAAGATTATATATCTTAGCTTTAAAAGCATTTACTGAGGATGCCTCAACTACTTCACTGGGCAAGGAATTCCATAGATTTACGACCCTCTGGGTGAAGAAGTTCTTTTTCAATTCAGTCCTAAATTTGCTCCTAATTTTGAGGCTATGCCCTCTTGTCCTAGTTTCTCCTGCCAGTGAAAACAGCCTTTCTACTTCTATTTTATCTATTCCCTTCATAATTCTATATGTTTCCATAAGATTCCCCCTCATTTCTTCTCAATTCCAATGAATATAATCCCAGTCTACTCAGTCACTCCTCATAAGCCAACCCTCTAAACCCCAAAATCAACCTAGTGAACTTCCTCTGCACCCCCTCCAGTGCAAGTATATCCTTTCTCAAGTAAGGAGACCAAAACTGTACACAGTACTCCAGGTATGACATCACCAGCACTCTTCACAATTCATTAGATTCATTCCCAACAATTCCACACCGACACTCCAAAGAGCAACCTACCCAGACCCCATTCCCCTACATTTACCCCTGACTAATGCACCTAACACTGCAGGCAATTTAGCATGGCCAATTCACCTAACCTGCACATCTTTGGATTGTGGGAGAAAACCAGAGTACCTGGAGGAAACCCATACAGACACAAGGAGAATGTGCAAACTCCACACAGAAATTGCCCGAGGCGGGAATTGAACCCGGGTCCCTGGCGCTGTGAGGCAGCAGTGTGAACCACTGAGTGACCGTACTGGCCCCAATTGCAACATAACTTCCCTGCTTTTAAACTCAATCCCTTTTTGCAGTAAAGAACAAAATTCCATTTGCCTTCTTAAGCACCTGTTGCACCTGCAGACCAACCTTCTGTGATTCATGCACAAGGACTCCTTGTGCAGCATGCTGCCATTTTGTACCGTTCAACCAATAGTCCTTTTTACTGGTATTCTGACCAAAATGGATGACTTCATATTTATTAACATTTTACTCCACCTGGTCTAAATGAGCTAGCAGTTTTGCAACACTGACTCATGAATAATGGAGGGCAACAAAAATAACCTATTGAAGGCAGAGATTCCACAAATTTCTCCATTCTCGTTGATGGGAATATATGGATGAGCAGTACAAATATCCTAATGTTCAAGGATGAGACAAATTGGGATTAGTGCAACAAATTGGGATTAGTGCAGTTTTAATTATGTCAGTGCAGACTCAATAGGCTGTAGGGCTTTTTCTGTGCTGTGTCAATCTATTAATCTATAAGTGAATCTTTTGAAGAGTATAAGGGGTGTACGGGCATTCTTAACAGGGACATCAAGAAGATATGAGAATCCTGCATAGGGATAAGGCAGGGGTTGGAAAAATTTTGAAGCTGGTGAAGTCAATGTTGAGGCCTCCTCAGGTGAAATATCAGATGTTGTTCCTCAAGTTTACGCTTGGCCTCACTCTGCGTAGATGTTCCTTAAAGCGCTCTGCTAGGAGGCGTCCAGTCTCCCCAATGTAGAGGAGACCACATCGGGAGCAACGGATACAATAAATGATATTGGTGGATGTGTAGGTAAAACTTTGATGGATGTGGAAGACTCCTTTGGGGCCTCGGATGGAGGTGAGGGAGGAGGTGTGGGCACAGGTTTTGCAATTCCTGCAGGGGCAGGGGAAGGTGCCAGGACGGGAGGGTAGGTTCTAGAGGGGCGTGGCCCTGACCAATTGGTCACAGAGGGAATGGTCTTTGCGGAAGGCAGAAAGGGGTGGGGAGGGAAATAGATCTTGGTGGTGGGGTCCATTTGGAGGTGGCGGAAATGTCTTCAGATGATTTGGTTTATGCGAAGGTCGGTAGGGTGGAACGTGAGCACCAGGGGGGTTCTGTCCTTGTTAACGTTGGAGAGGTGGGGTCTGAGGGTGGAGGTGCGGGATGTGGATGAGATGCTTTGGAGGGCATCTTTAACCCTCCAAAGGGAAGGGAAATTGCGGTCTCTAAAGGAGGAGGCCATCTGGTGTGTTCTATGGTGGAACTGGTCCTCCTGGGAGCAGATACGGCGGAGGCAGAGGAATTGGGAATATAGGATGGCATTTTTGCAGAAGGTAGGGTGGGAAGAGGTGTAATCCAGGTAGCTGTGGGAGTCGGTGGGTTTGTAAAAAATGTCGGTGTCAAGTCGGTCGTCATTACTGGAGATGGAGAGGGCCAGGCTGGGGAGGGAGGTGTCAGAGATGGTCCAGGTAAATTTAAGGTCAGGGTGGAATATGTTGGTGAAGTTGATGAATTGCTCAACCTCCTCGTGGGAGCACAAGGTTGCGCCAATGCAGACATCAATGTAGCGGAGGGAAAAGTGGGGAGCGGTGCCGGTGTAACTACGGAAGATGGACTGTTCTACATAGCCAACAAGGAGACAGGCATAGCTGGGGCCCATACGGGTGCCCATGGCTACCTCTTTTGTCTGGAGGAAGTGGGAGGATTTGAAGAAGAAATTGTTAAGGGTGAGGACCAGTTTAGCCAAACGAATGAGAGTGTTGGTGGAAGGGTACTGTTGGAGACTTCGGGAGAGAAAGAAACTGAGGGCTTGGAGGCCCTGGTCATAGCGGATGGAGGTGTAGAGGGATTGGATATCCATGATGAAGATGAGGCGTTGGGGGCCGGGGAAATGGAAGTCTTGGAGGAGGTGGAGGGCATGGGTGGTGGCTCGAATGTATATGGGGAGTTCTTGGACTAGGGGGGAATAGGACAATGTCGAGGTAGCTAGAGATGAGTTCAGTGATGCAGGCACATGCTGCGACAATGGGTCGGTCAGGGTGGCCAGACTTGTGGATCTTGGGAAGGAGGTAGAACCAGGCAGTGCGGGGTTCCCGGACTATGAGGTTGGAAGCTGTGGGTGGGAGATCTCCTGAGGTGATGAGGTTCTGTATGGTCTGGGAGATGATGGTTTGGTGATACAGGGTGAGGTCATGGTCAAGGACAGATTGTTGATGATCATCACTCCCAGGAACTTGCTGTTGTCAACCATCTCCGCTTCAGTGATGAAATTTGAGAACCCCAAAAGTGAAAAAAACTCTATTTTACTGACCTATCATAGTGTTTTGGAATATTGGGAATTCAAGGGTTAAAGAGTGACTCTTAGAGTGATTCGCTTTATATTCGATCGTGTATCTGTCCTTTGACAGGCTGAGACCAGAAATCACAGAAGGTGTCTGACTAGCCAAACTGCCAAAATTGTCTGGAGCCATACATGTGTGTTTTGATCCCAGCCCCAGGCAAAGATATTTCTCTGAATAAGACTATCAATCCAGGTTATAAATCTTATTAACTGCCTATTAACAAGGGTATGTGAAGACCAATAATGAGAGCAATACTAAATCCTATTATCCACCTCCTTTCCTATTAACATAAGATTGTGAATAATACAGTAACAAGCTCCTGTAAACAATTTGATATTTGCCACAGGAAGGTAGCAACCACTCGTCATTCTAAGATTGAGAAATAATAGCAATAGCTAAGTGATGTTAAATTTGTATTAGTCACACCCAAACAAGACAAAATATACTGCTTGCATGTAATGATCAGAGATTCATTGAGGGGTGCCACCACAAGAAGGCTGCAAGACTCCTTTAGTGTCACCCAGAATCTCTTGCCGACTGTTCAGTAATAAAGTGTCTACCTTTGAACTGAAACATATGTCGTCCAGACTTAAAGAGTCAACATCAACACCATTGATGCAGACAGGGACATGCCCACCAGTCCACTTCCTGAAGCCAATGACCAGCTCCATGTTTTGCTGATGTTGATGGAGATTTTGTTATATTATGCCGCTAAGCACTCAATCTCTTTCCTGTATTCTGTTTGAGATCACACCTATAACACTGGTGTCATCAGCAAACTTGTAAATAGAGCTGGGGCAGAATTTGGCCACACAGTCGTGTGTATATAAGGAGTATATTAGGGGACTAAATATAAGGCCTTGCAGGGCACCAGTGTTAAGGAGTATGGTGGAGGAGGTGCTGTTGCCTATTCTTACTGATTACAGTCTAAGGGTAAGGAAGTCAAGGATCCAATTCCACAGTGGGGAGCTGAGATCTAGGTCTTGGAGTTTAGAAATAAGTTTGTGTGGAATTATGGTGTTGAAGATGGAACTGTAGTCAATAAGTAGGAGTCTGATGTCAGTATCCTTGTCATCCAGCTGTTCCAAGGATGAATGTAGGGCGAGGGAGATGGAATCTGCGGTGGGGCCTGTGCATTGATAGGAGAATTGTAAAGGATCAAGGCAGTCCCATAGGCTGGGGAGTTGATGTGAGCTATGAATAATCTCTCGAGGCACTTCATAATGATGGAGGTCAGAGATATTGGGCAGTAGTCTTTAAGGCACATTGCTTCATTTTTGTTCTTGAAGCAGGTGGCAACCTCAGATCGGAGTAAGGATAGGTTAAAGAAATTTGTGAACATTTCCACCATCTGTCCACACAGGTTCTGAGTGCACAGACTCCATCTGGATCAGTCGATTTCCATGAGTTAATTCTCAAGAACGCCAACCCAACGTCTGCGGTGGTGACAGGTGTATCTGAGGCTGTTGGGGTAGGTAACATTATTTCACTGACCTGTTCAAAGCAAGCATAGAATGGATTGAGATCATTAGGCAGGGGTGTACTTTTGCCTGCGAATCTATATGCCTGTTCTGGCATGTAAGCCTTGCTACAAATGACAGGTGTCAGTGTGGTTAGCCTAGGTTTCAAGCTTAGTTTTATATTGCTTCTTGTCATTTCTGATGGCCTTACGAAGGTAGTACCTTGATTTCTTGTGTAGGAGAAGGGTTGCCCAGCTTGAACACATCAGACCTGGATATCAGTAGGGAGTGGATCTCCTGGTTTATCCATGGTTTCCAGTTGTGGAGCATGCTTTGGATTAACTTCTTCAGCACGCAGTCTTCTACACACTTATTAATGAAGTTTGTAATGGTAATGGCATACTCATTTAGGTTGGCCACTGACTTCTTGAATATGGAACAGTCCACTGACTCCAAGCAGTCCTGTAGAAGCCTTCCATTGCCTCCGACCAATACTGCAGGATTTTCTGCTGTGGGTTCTCGCGCTTCTATTTCTGCTTGTAAGCTGGGAGGAGCAGAGCATCATGATCTGATTGAAGCGGTAGGCATCTTTGATGGTTGTATAGCAATGGTCGAAGATATTCTGACTCCTGGTGGGACAGGAAACATGTTGATGGTATTGGGGTAGGATGTTCTTGAGGTTGGTCTGGTTGAAGTCACCGGCTATGATGAATACGGTCTTGGGGTATGCTGTCTGAAGACATTTTGTTGCACTGTACACTAGATCAAGTGCACTCTTCACTTCCACATGAGTGAGATGTAGACACTGTCAGGATAGCAGAGGTGAACTCATGGAGAAAATAGTAGAGATGGCACTTTACTATAAGATATCCTAGTCCATGAAGCAGT
Organism: Chiloscyllium plagiosum; assembly: GCF_004010195.1. Classification (NCBI taxonomy): domain Eukaryota; kingdom Metazoa; phylum Chordata; class Chondrichthyes; order Orectolobiformes; family Hemiscylliidae; genus Chiloscyllium; species Chiloscyllium plagiosum. The sequence goes on along the minus strand of NC_057723.1, from coordinate 54,438,266 downwards.
AATTTGCTAGGGTACCACATCTGAGCATCAGGAGGTGTTGATTAGGAGGCAGACCCCACTGCCCCTTGCCTTGCCCGAGGATGCTGAGCAGTCCATTTGGTGAACTGCAAAACCCTCAGGTGGTAAGACACAGTTAGGTATAGGCGAAAGTGAGGACTGCAGACGCTGGAGATCAGAGTTGATTTCCTGATGAAGGGCTTATGCTCAAAACATCAATTCTCCTGCTCCTCGGATGCTGCCTAACCTGCTGTGCTTTTTCAGCACCACTCTCTCAACACAGTCAGGTTTGGCAGGAATGAGCTATGTTTCTGCAAAACAGAGCACATGGAAATGTCACAATTCCCTCTGGAAGGTTAGTCTAGCTTAAAGTTCATCTACCTTGTTCTCAGTAGCTTGGATGTTTGCCAAGAATGTACTGTGGAGGGGGGACTTGGAACCCAAAAGTTTCAGTTTCACTTGAGGGTCAGTGTATCTCCCACATTTCCTGTGTAGGTGGCTGCTCCTCTTTGATCCCGAGCAATGTCTACTGCTCCAAAAGGTGATGATTTGGAGATGCCGGTATACAAAGTTAAAAATCACAATTAATTGCTTCCAATTAAATCTGTTGGACTATAACCTGGTGTTGTGTGATTTTTAATTGCAAAAGGTGAGTGTGTGCTCCTGAGGGGTCCTGGGCACCATCATGGCCTTGAGCATTATGAGGGCCTTATGGTTGGTTTGGTTGGGCCTCCTCAATGTCGATCACCATGGGGTCAGGTCTTGGTGCTCGGTTTCCACGAGATTGGGGAAGTTGGGCCATTTACAAATACGAAGAAATTAAAACGTGAGATACTTGTAGAATGATTTGTTGTTTCAATAATGAGATAGATGCATAGCTGTATGGCTAAGCCATTTTTGCACTCAATTTTATCAGAACCAACTTCCACAAAAAAAATGAAACATTTGCACTGATGGCAAACAAAGCATCCTTAAAAGGTGTGACTCTCACTTCCCAAAAGACTATAAAAGTAGATTTACAGAATGGGAACATTGAGTTCTCACTAAGAAAATTGACATTGCAGGGCACAATAATGATTAAAGTGATGTCAATGGCCTTGTCAAAGTATCTGTAAGACGTATCTCAACAAATGTGAATTAACCGGATGGAAAGAAAGAATTGTTAACGACTTCAACTTTGCCAAAAAACAAAAGAAGCTCCAATAATTTAAGGGTGGCAATCTAAATCTAAAAAAAAGCCCTGAATTTATGTTGGAGTCATTTTTCAGCAGGTGATTTCTGATGTCAATTTAAAAGTTAGTCCTGCTGGAAAGAATGAGGCCAGACATTTCAATTTCCAATAAAATGTCACAAACGTCCTTCTATTCAGGGTGAGAGATCAGTGAAAGAAGCAGAAAATGGCTGCTACTGAACAGGTAAACCCACGGAGTTGGCTCCTGGTTTGACCCATGAAATCTCTGCAATCAGGATGGTTAGGAGCAGTTAAGATCACAGTAGATAAGGCACAAATGTTCCTTTTTTCACATACGCAACCTATTTTCTCGCTGCTTGTGGGATCCTTATGTAACTTGTTGCCTAGTAACTGCAATTTTAAAAAATGGTTGCATAGCACTTTGGGATCTCTTAAGATCCTGAAAGATGCTGTTTAACTGAGGATATTTTTCAAAATATCTATGTTAAATTCACTGTGTGCATTTCATACTTGGCTGCATTCTTCCAGAATCTTTAAAAATCTTGGGATTATCTATAATGAAGCCTCCTGCCGTGTGAATTCTCATAAAAAAACATTCAAATGACAAGCTATGTAGTTTTTTAAAATCATTGGCATGTACAGAAATTGTCTTAATAGTTCGGCAACCATTGTCACATCAGTTCATTATCAAATATTTGGAAACCTTCTGGATCTATGAATGGCTAAAATTATCAGTGTTCAATTATTAGCAGTGTATTCTTGAGTGCTTATTGCACCATTAAAATTTAAACGTATTTGGAAATTTTCTTCATCCACAATCTTATGACCTTTTTAAAAAGAAATCCAGGATTAATATGCAACAGCTATCTTTTCATTCACAATATTGCCTTCTTTTTTTTTTGAGTTGGATTAACAAATTTTCCTTTGACAAAACTTTATTCGAAGATAAAGTAAAAATCCTAACTATAAACTTTCTTTGAAAAAATCATAACCTTTTCATTGTGATGTGGGATATGACCAGCTTATCTGTACAGAAAGTCTGAATAAAGTACTGGTCACGATGACTGTTGCCACTTTTCTCCACAAATGCCATATAAATGGAGAATATAGTATCCTCTGTCTTCCTTTCCAAAACAAAGTATTAAATTATACCAAGAATTACAGGCTGATTTTAAACAGATGAATCATATTGACTAATGGAATTATTCAATTATTAAAAGACAGGATTTCAATAAGTTCAGACATTGAAACAATTAATTTTCATCCATTTTACCAGCGATGGTTAAAATTGTGATGTCTGTGACTCACTGTCAACTAACATTGTACTGAACTGCAAAGCACCATGTAAATTTAATCAACGTAAGCCTCTGCATGGTAGTCCAAAAAATACTTTCTTGCTATTATGTCAATTTTCCACCTAATTAAACCTAAGAACATGGGGAATTTTCTAAAATGTAATATTAAGTAATATATGTTTGTTCTTGTAGGATTTGGCCATTTAGAAAATTCATCCTTGAGCCAGTTAGATTTAAACTAGATTTATTGAATTAGGTATTTGTCTTTAGGTAAAGCTAAATGTCCAGTGGATTAAGTCTAACAAGGTATATCTGAAGGATATATTACTAATTAACTCTTTGAGCATACCTATTTATTTGTTTGTATGTGTCCAGAGGGATTAAATGGCAGGAACTTTTAGAAATGTAGGATTATTAACTTTCTCTTGGTTAAGGCCTCAAATTTTTCAAGATGTGGAAATTATATTAAAGTAATCTCTAAGTTTTCTCTATCACCCAACTGTGAAATGAAACCTCTTTAAATAAAGTGGATACAGTGAAAATTAATTACTTATTAAGGTAGCAAGGTATTAAGGAAAAGATGAAAGATAGTACTTTGCTCTTTGTGAACTTTGCTATTTGTGGACTGAGTGTAAAAGTGAGAGAAATTAGAAGAGAGAAACATGTAGGCTGTCAGGATGTGAAAACCCAACATATCTTCCAGCAATCAGCTACCTGATTTGTGGTTAGTGGGTTTTCAATGGGTAATAAAACTCAGTATGGAGATGTCCTGTCCATTAAGATTTGCTAGCTGGAAAAGAACTCAGGAGCATTTCGTGATGATGGTGTGGGAGAGGCTGTTATTTATGTGGTTTCTGGTTTGCAACTTACTAAGAATTGGGCACCATAGTGATTAGAAGCTAGGGCAATAATTGACTTTCATTGGCCACATACGGGTCCTATATCCAATCCCATGACCTTGGCAGAATAGTACAGATTGAGGGAACACACTTGTCCCTACCATCAGAAAGTCTGCTACAAACTGATTAAGAAACCTTCTCACCCTGAAGCTGAAATATAGCAGTCCAGGCAGGAATAGGTCATTAAGAAACCATGAATTGACGATTTAAGAGTTTCAAAGGACAATGAAACATGAGGGTGGACCTTGGGGCTTTCTGCTTAGAATTTAATTCCAGCAGAGGTAAAAGAATGGCAGGATCCTGGAATACCACCATCCCAACCTAATTACATTTCTTCCCTATTCCAGACCTAGGAGATTGTCTGCAAAGAAAGAATTTCCCAATTCATTAAGTAAGAAGTGTTGAAACTGCAATTTGGTTTGGAATGAGGTGACTTTGTTGAAATACTCAAGACTCTTAAAAAACTTGACAGGGTCAATGTGGAAAAGTCTAGGACCGGGGCAGATAATCTCAAAATAAGGGGCTGCACATTTTAGAGATGAGGAGATTTTTTTTTCTCCATAGTGAATCTCTGAAATTTTTTACCAGAGAGATCTGTTGAGGCAGGATCATTAAGCATATTCAAAGCTAATATGGACAGATTTTTAATCAGCTAGGATTATGGGAAAAGCACAGGAAATAGAGTTGAGGATTATCAGATCAAGCATGAGCTCATTGAATGGCAGCGCAGACTTGATGAGATAAATGACTCAGTTCTGCTCTTAAGTCCATAGTTATATGGAATCAAACATCTGTGTATCAGAAAATAGCTCAACAAAATATATTTTTCCTTTCAGTTATTTATGAATTGACCAAAACTGTGTCTTTGTGCTTGATAAATTAAGTGCAGGGAGTGTCATTGAAATTAAATCAACTCCACTCAAATGCTATTTTTTAACTTCTGCATGCAGGGGGGGCCAATACACTTGGCAAAAGTGCCTTATGTAAGGGCACTGAACAAAATTCATATATTATTTTTATGCTATTCTTATCACACACTCAAGGACAAGGGCTGGAAAACATTCGAGCTCTTATTTTCTCATTCCCTTGTCATGGACATAATTGTCTTTATGTTTTCCTTAGCTTCTTAGCTGAATTCAACTGCTCGCAAGGCCAGGTTAAATGTCTATGAAGTTCAGCAAAGCCAAGCTGTCTCCTCGACTGCAGAATTCAGCAAAGTGTTTGCAAAGTTCAGAAAAGTATTAAATTTAGCAAAGCATTCTCTTTCAGATTTACAGTAAATGTTAATTTTGTTAATTTTCCATTACATTTTACCCCTTTTTGTCATTTTATGACAACAAGGACAACAACCAAATAAAAATGCAGAGCCAGAATAGCTGAGGGAACACCAGACCTTTCCTCAGACAGCACCTACCTGTAAAACAGCTTTGTGGTGATATCGTCACTTGCTCTGGTGTGCCCTGTACACAGCTCATATTCAGACTTCACACTCATCAACGTCACGGTAGAGTGGGCTCCACACAATCGGATCTTCCTGCCGTGTGGCCACTGATAGTTTTACTATTTGGTATCCTACTGCACTCATAAGCAAGCGGTGTAGGTTGGTACACAAGTAGGGTCCTATACAAAGCACTATGAGTAAGACCAGTCCTACAACTAATAGAATGTGTAGGATCCAATACCCCCATCCTCCCCAAAGGGAGGTGAGCTATCAGAACCAAGAGTCATCTGCTGGGAGAGGCGGTTGTATCGCTGCCTTCATATGATTTATTACACTAATGATATTTTGGGACTCATCAGGATTATTAAAACAGCATGAGGTACCTAACATTTTGCAGACACCTCCTCTCTTGGCCGTCAATATGTCTAGTACTAATCGATTTTGTATCACTGCTTCTCTAACTGCCGTTAACTCAGTGTTAATGAGTTCTAGGCCTTCTTCCATCTCATTTGCTAACAGTAATACACTATATGCGAGGCCATTAATCATGTTTATTGCTACTGTTGTCCCTGCTCCCAAGAGAATAGGCCACCCAACGTTCGCTCCTGGTGTAGTCCAGGGGTCTGTGAGTGTGTATCCCTTCCAATGCCGTAGGATGTTCCTTCTTTACTGGCACTTGATTAAATTAGATTAGATTACTTACAGGGTCTTCCGCTCAACAAGTCCACACTGACCCTCCGAAGAGCAACCCACCCAGACCCATTCCCCTACACCTTACACTACGGACAATGTAGCATGGCCAATTCACCTAACCTGCACATTTTTGGACTGTGGGAGGAAACCAGAGCACCCGGAGGAAACCCATGCAGACACGGGGAGAATGTGCAAACTCCACACAGACAGTTTCCTGAGGTGGAAATTGAACCTGGTTCTCTAGCGCTGTGTGGCAGCAGTGCTAACCACTGTGCCACCATGTCACACATTGGGACAAACACTGTTGTGCCAGTGGACAGTATCATGGGGGAGCAGCACCTCTTCCATCCCAGGGGAAGATGGTGGTACACTTTCTCTCCACAGGCCCATTTCATACCCACCATCATGGTCTGATTATTGATAAAGGAACAAGCAATGTTTATGATCATACCATTTGCATAGGCTGCTGAGCAAGAGTCATTGTTCAAGTACAGCATCATAGTACACTGGGAGATCCAGGTGAATTGGCCATGCTAAATTGCCCGTAGTGTTAGGTAAGAAGGGGTAAATGTAGGGGTGTGGGTGGGTTGCGCTTCGGCGGGTCGGTGTGGACTTGTTGGGCCAAAGGGCCTGTTCCCACACTGTAAGTAATCTAATCCCCAAATGGAGTCTCCCCCGATTGGTGTAAATACACGTTTCTCTCCTGCCTTCCACTATGTTATAAGCACTGCAATTCACAGGTTCTATTTTTCCCCTCCATTTCTCTTTCTCTCTCTCCTCCAACCTCGACCTCAATATTTCAAACTGCCTTTTATTAAAACATCCTCCCTCCGGAAAACCACATTCCTTGATCCACAATTCTAACTACTTTAAAGATCTCGGCCATAATTATTTAGCATGTATTGTATTTTTGGTTGGCCATTCCAAGTCCTCTGTGGACCCTCATTTTGTTTGCTCTTGCCGGAGCCTATTTTCAGCATTACTGGAAAAGTGTTCAGCTTTCTCTCTCTCTCTCGCGGTACTGTTATCTTTTCCCTTTGATTTGCTTTTACCTCTGGAGGTCCCCATCACATTGGGCATGTCCACCTCAATGCCTTGGTTTTTATAAACTAAGAAATCACATACCTGGTACGTCTTTGGCGAGGCCAACTCAGCCAGTGGTGGTTCCAAGTCTAAAACCACCCTTAAACTTGCTGTCTCTTAAACAGTCTAGAGACGGAAATCCCTTCCCTTGGGTTTTACTCGAATACCATGAGAGAGTTCACTGACCCTTTCCCTGCTTTATTTATTCTCTTAGAATGAGTCTCTATGCAGGACTACTTAAGCCACGGCTCTTACCCCGACCCTATTCGATTCGAACCCCAGTGCTGGGGCGATCGATGATTCCCAGTGCTCTCACGCAAAGGGGCCAATTCAGCACGCGAGGTGAAGTGAAAGACCATGAAGGCGCTGGTGCCTGCGCCTGCTGGAAATCTTCAGAACCTCACCCAGTCACGGGATCCCAGGTGAGCCCCCAAGTTTACTGTCATGGAAATTAAATCAACTCAATTCAAATGCTAGCAAGAGCAAAGGAAAAGCTTTATTTTTTTTAACTTCTGCATGCAGGAGGGCCAATACGCTTGGCAAAAGTGCCTTATGTAAGGGCACTAAACAAAACTCACATATTCTTTTTATACTATTCTTATCACACGCTCAAGGGCAAGGGCTAGGAAACTTTCGAGCTCATATTTTCTCATTCCCTTGCCATGGACATAACTGTATTTATGTTTTCCTTAGCTTTTTTGCTGAATTCGACTGCTCACAAGGCCAGGTTGAATGCTTACAAAGTTCAGTAAAGACAAGCTGTCTCCTCACCTGCAGAATTCAGCAAAGTGTTTGCAAAGTTCTGAGAAGTATTAAATTTAGCAAAACATTCTCTTTCAGATTTCACAGTAAATATTAATTTTGTTAATTTTCCATTACACAGGAAAAATTTTGTTTGCCCATTTTGGGTTTTTAAATACAATCCCTTTGCACATGCATCTCCTCAATTTATAATCGAATCAAGTTTAAGAAATTGATGGCCTCTGTGAAGTGAACTTCAATATTGAATCAGAACCAAACTGAATGGTAGCAAACTCTTATTATTCATTCTTCATTGCAAACAATTCTCAGAATAATACAACTTAGAACTCATTTAAAAAATATCTAAACTTTTGAGCATGTTGTAGGGTAATAAGGATCATGACAAAGTAACTGATGGCGCACAAGATGTGTATAATTTTGCAAGGCAAGTTATTACATTTTCAAGAAAATCAGAGAGAACTGTTGATTTATTAATAAGGAGCTAAATTTTCAACTTCACATTTATTACTAAACTTGCATTCCAAATATGAACTAAAATGTAATTAACCACAGTGCTTAAGGATCAATTTGCTTAACTTAGTTGCGGTTTTGAGGAGAATGTTGTAGTTAGAGAACTCTACATACTTAAAAGTGTTCAGCTTAACTCTTCTCCAAGAACTTCTTGAAAACTAATTGTCAAAAAAATTATTAGGCAACACGATTTGCATTCCTTGACCCATCGTATATTAACAGTCCAACAGAAATAGGCAACCAAACACTCGTCAGCTTGGATGGGAGTGGAGTGATGTAAAGTGGGAGGCTTGTCCATGGTTTGGAGCATCCTGGATTCAAGTTGGGTACTATGTATGACCACACCTGGCATGGTCATCTCAGATGGCAAGGTGGAAAGATGGGCAGGTGAAGACTCATAGAGCATTTGGGTGGGGATCTGAGCAATGTTTAGATCAAAATTCTGGAACTACTCCCCTAACAGCATTAAAAGTGTCCTTACAACACAAGAAGGGTGGCTTGGTCAAGAAGGGAGTTCATCAATTAGAACACAGAATTCTACATCACTGGGGAAACAATTTCTGATAAGTAGAATAGCTTCCAAATTAGATACTAATTCAGAAGCTGAAAAAGTAAATACTCTACTATACGCAATTGGAAGTATAACTAATGATGTTAGAGCTTATAAGGGGTAGAAGAAGCATCCTACACTTTTGAAGACAAAGTGAAAACTTTTAATAATTACTTCAATACAAGAACTAATAAAATTCTTGAAAGAGCAAGTTAATCAAAAGCTTCTGCCTTTGGGTAAGCCATAAATTACTTCATGATTGATCTCCACAAACTAGTAGTATAAAGTGACTATGGTGATTTCATAATTCATCAGAATTCATAAGAAACAGAATTGTTTTAGAAATTGTATGTGTCACTGTCAGATTTATTACAGTTCAAAGAAGACCTTTTAGAGAAAATCATTCAAGTGATAAAATAAAGCGGGTGTCAAGAAGTAATCTTGTCACAAGAGATCAACAGAGTCCTTCCAATCCTAAAAGTACAAAACCACAAATGATATACCTAAGAAATTAGTACAGTGATTAGGACAGGTACCAGATACTAAAACCATAGTTAGCACTGTTGAGAATAAAAATCTGCTAACACAAATTGAAAATATGGTAAACATAGTTCCATGACAGTCACCACTGAGATGGGAGGATCATTGTCTAATGATCCAGGAAATTCCCTGTTTTTTTACAGGGTGAATATCCTCTGTGAAGGAAATTCAAGGTCTTCTAGTTTAAAGGAACCTACATACCTAAGTCTGTCAGTATGAGAGTCAAAATCAATGGCCTTCCACCCAGCAAACCATCAATCTCCCAAAGTCCAAAGAAACCAAGTCTCAGGAGAATAGTAAAATGTTCAGAATATCTATCTTGGAAAATAGAGACTTAGAAGATGATGGGGGTAGTGAAGGTTTTAATTAAATATACAATGTATAATATTAACAAAAGGAGAAACATAGTTTGGAGGGAAATATTGTATGGAGGTCTAAAAGGGTTAATACTGAGGAGTGGCATAAGCACCACCGACTGTGAAGCATCCAAAGTGTGGATGCACTTGTGGGCAGAGGATCTGGAAGGAGTGCTCAAATCTGACCTCCCTCAAAGTTTTCGCAGTATATCATACCAATGTGATCTGCAACTAGTTGCTAACATGAAACAAATGATATCTTGTTAACTGAATCAAGGCATAATGAGAGGGAGCATTCAGAATGCAGCAGGTAAAAGGTGATAGGGAAGGCTTGGCCAATTGAACTGTGGGTGAGATTGCTGTAGAAGAGTAACCAGACTTGAAATGTTAATTCTGCTTTCTTCCCACAGATGCTGCCAGACCTGTTGAGTTTCACAAGCAATTTCTGATTTTTTTGCTGTGGAAGTGTTGTCTGAGAAGCAAACTATTGCACACCTGCTTCTCTATCATCAGGAGAATTGGAAAGGCATTTCATTGAATCAGTCTGTTCCCACCTCACTAAGAGAGCCCGACAGCAAACATTAAATTAAAATGGATGGCAAATTCTTATCAATGGAGACTTATTTGCATGATTAAACCACCACTCTGGAATTGGTTACTGCTAGATTCCCTAATCCTACACTGTTAAATTGCAAGTGAGCACTTTCACCATGAATGTGTCAGGTTTCAAATTTTGAAGGGCTTAACCCCTCCTCAACACTCTCTATTTGGGGCATTTATAATTTCTCTATTGAATTTCAAAACCTAGAATTTTCAGTTAATTAATTCTACCCAGTAATCCACCTAATAACTATGTAGAATCCAAGTTAATGTGACATCCATATCAATGTAATATTGCAAATGAAAGCACACAGCTGTAGTAATGTATAAATCATAAAATACAGGCTGTCACAATATTTTCCTGAATGTGCTTTGCATTATTAGACCTAGCTTTGTCATATGCCTCAGTACACCTCATTACTATTTTAATTCCTCTATTCATTTATGAAACTTCAACATATGGAGATGCATAATTTGTGTTCCAATTGTATCCTGCTTAAAAGTTTATTATTTGTCCAGGCAATGCAACCTGAACAAGTAATCTATTTCCATAGGAGAAAGTGAGGACTGCAGATGCTGGAGATCAGAGCTGAAAATGTGTTGCTGGAAAAGCGCAGCAGGTCAGGCAGCATCCAAGGAACAGGAGAATCGACGTTTCGGGCATAAGCCCTTCTTCAGGAATCGTGATTCCTGAAGAAGGTTTATGCCCGAAACGTCGATTCTCCTGTTCCTTGGATGCTGCCTGACCTACTGCGCTTTTCCAGCAACACATTTTCAGATCTATTTGCATAAACAAGATACATTTACAGTTAGATAACTTCCATCATGAAATATTGATTTTTTTTTTCTGATCCACTCATCATTGGTAAGAGATATTTATAGCTCAATTTCACAAGATCTACATGATAGCTGTTTGCATTCACATATCTGGTGGCAATTGGGATTAACACCATTCTTTAAAATATGATATTAAAAAAAATTTATAAACTAAAAACCTGCATTGTTACGCATAATTTCTTTTTGTTTATTATTCCTGTTACCACCCACAGCTACTTAATCATCCATAGTAGCTTGACAGTCACAGCGATTACTGTCACCTGCCTACTTAATGGCTTACTTTACTGTTCATGGCTACTTATCAAGAATGTGTCAGTGGGCAGCCTAATAATTCTGTGCAAGGTACTTATTAATATCTCTCATGGAGCAATTGAATAGGTGTTTACAATGGAGTCCTAAGGGTACTGTTTTCTGTTCTTTAGATATTAGCATTTGTTTAATAATTTTACAAACATTTCCTCTCTACTTTCCTATAAAGTTAGGAAATGAGAAGTAAATAGATGCTTCAGCATTTAAACACTGTAAAGTAAGTGGCTGTCCTGGTTATTCTACTATTTTTAATATTCAAATTTATTTAGATAGAATATTCTAATTCTATTAAAATCCCAATTAATGCTTTTGACTTTGTTGAAATCCAATAGTCCAATTCAAGGATGCATTGATTACAATGGCCAGCTGCTTACATTAACCAGGAATCTGGCTATTTATTATCATTTATTGAAGTTATTTGTAACCATATCTATGACCATGACTCTTGGAACTTATTTATAATATAATAGCAAAACATTTTGCCCCTTGAGAATGTATCACTGATCATTAAGATCATGATTGATTTGATTGTGGCCATAACTTTCCAAATGCAGACAAGTGCAGTGCAATCAATTACAATTCCAATCAGTGCAAAAGATAGGGCTGAAGCACTGGCAAAAATCTTCAGCCAGACATGCTAAGTGGATGATTCATCTTGGCCTTCTCCAAAGATATTCAACATCACAGATGGCAGTCTTCAACCAATTTGATTCATTTCACATGACAACAAAAAAACAGCTGAAGTCACTGGACATGGAAAAGCCTTTGGAACTTGGAAACATCTGGCACTAATGCTGAAGATATGTGCTTCAGAACTTGTGCTCCTCCCACCATCCCACCAGCCAAGCTGTTCCAGTACAACACTGACATCAACCTGACAATGTGCAAAATTGTTTGGATATGTTTTGTACCCGAAAAACCTTAGAAATCCAATCCAGCCAATTCCTCCCAATCAGCCTCCTCTTGCTAATCAGTAAATTGATGAAAGAGATCATCAATAGTGCTATTTCTTAGCAATAAACTACTCACTGACACTCACTGAATTTGTGCTATACCAGGGTCACTCAGCTCCTTGCTTTTTTGCAGCCTTTGTTCAAACATGGAAAAATAAAAATGAAACTGTTATTTGAAAAGAAGGAGATAAATTATTAAAAGGTTTGATTTCTATATTTTCCAGAGGTGAAGGATGACAACTGAAAGAGGGCAAAAAATACTTGGGAGGATTAAAGGAAACATTTGTTAGTTCAAAATGGTGAGATGGGTCTATGGAAATATGATGAGAGATCTGGACTTCTAAACATTCAAGATGCCTATTTCAAACTCCATCTCCAGCTCTATAATACAGTATTTACTGCACAAAAATAGACCACTCCAAGTCCTCCATGCTCCTTGACATTGAGTATTGGTTTTCTGATAGCTATTCTGTTACACCAAGCATTTGGATATGTTCATTATCAGTCTTTTCTGTAACTTAGCCCATCAAAATCTTCATCTGACTCCTCTGCATTTAAACTAGTGTGCCACTTTGTCCTCCAAGGAGCTGGCACTTATATCCTTCTAAACATTCATTGACAAGCTCTTGCAAACGTTCCTCATTTCTTACCAAGTGTGGAATCCTCAGGCTGTACAGTGTCAGTTTTAGTACTCATCACTGTCAAGTGGCAATATCTGTTCAGCTTCAATGTTTCCATCAGCTCACTCCACCGTGTGAGCAAGTTACCATTCTTGCGTATCTGAAATAGAAAAGGGTCAAGGTGTGGGTCCTCGTGAAGGGAGAGAGGAATGACATTAGGGATGTTTGCACTCTCCTCAGCTTCTCAGCCAAAAGAAATTGAGGAATGAGGCAGAAAAGAGATGAGAGAAGGAAGATTAGGTGCAGGAAATCCTCAATCAACTAAATGTCAGTGATGGCTTTCCCATGATGACCAATATTTAATTCATGTTGAAATATGCAGGCATGTTCCATGTCTCCCCTTCTTTGGTGCTGTTTGCTATTTTGAGTCAGCTTTTCCTACAAAGAAGAGGAAGTGACTTGCACTATGCTTGGTGATGTGGCTGTCATCGTCTCATAACTGCAGTGTGTAAAAACTGTAAGATATGGTGGCATGGCTTCCAACAATGCAAAATATGGTACGGCAGAAGTGAACTACATAAAAATTAGGAATGGGTTCTTACTGATAGAGATTTTTAGTAGATGAGTGACAAGAATTTCATTTGAAGATGAGGTACTCACCTTGAAAAGTTCCACTTTGATCATTAAACTTCTTTCTGCGCTGCATCCATATTCAAAAAATAATATCCCTGAGTTTGATCTCCAATGCTGTACCCTTCTTTGCCTCCTGAACATATGTCTGGATGACCTCCTACAGCTCCCTGTGAATAGAAGACACCTCTCATCCAGTCCACCTCTTCCATCAAATGCATTATGAGAAAATCTTGGAGTACGCTCTCTACCATAATCAGCCATTTTCCCATCTTTCACTGGACAAATTAACCATCCGAAACAATTTGTAACACCTCTGCTGCTGCATGCCTGGGATGTATACAATTAATGAACGAGGTTAGATGCACTATTTACAAATGGTTATCATTTAAATAATTAGGAAGCACAAATTTAACATTCTGCCTGCATCACAGAAAATGCAGACTAATGGTACATTGCAACTTTCACACGTTTCAGCATGATCCAAGTTAATCAAGTTTGACTCCTTCAAATTTACATTTAAAAATTTACATTGTAATTAAATTAAAGATCTTTGCCTCATGATGTAGTCAAAAATCCCAAAATATGGTACTCATTCAAACTCAAACTGTAAGCTTTACTTTTAGCATAATGATAGCATTCCAGCCTCAGAACTAGACGACAGTTTTAAACCTCATTTCAGACAGTATCATCTAATAAAGACTGATACTCCATCTCTAAATTTTGGATTGATGTTAGGAGTCCCATGAATGTGCATCAGCCAACCTTTCTATTGATATTTTCTATAGAATGTTGGAGCACTTTAAATCCTCCCACTGTATAGTGCTTAAGTGCCTTGCAGACTGATATAACCCTGTTCTCCAAGGAAAGGGAGTAGAGATAAGAGAAAAGCAAACAACCATTTTAACTTTCAATTTTCCTCTTGCATTTTCTAAGCAATGTCTGATCCATAATGTATGAAATTAGGCTAATTGATATTCATTATGATATTCCAGCTGCTTGCCTTTGCTCAGTGAACTCCTTGATTTCACTCTCCTGTGGCTATAAAAAAAACTGCCTCACCTCACTAAATAAATCTGCTGTTTTTACTACTCTTTTCATTTTTCTATGTCTGGAACTTTCCAGCAGTTTAGCAGATTAATACAAACTGATGAACATTTCCGCTGAGGCTGTGCCTGCTCAACCAAATATGAGAAAAATAACATTATTACTTTGCACAACATTACTCGACAAAATTGCAGGTAATCTAAATGGCATTTACTTTAATTTATCCAAATGAGACTTCTTTTTCCATAAGTGTCTATTATTGAAAATGAGTAAAAAGTATTTCTTACAAGGCAAAATTTATTTATAATAATTATTTATAAATTCCACCATGGGATTTCATAAATTGTGTTACAAGCCAAGTAAAATTTCTGAAGTTAATTGCGGAAGCATGTCAATGCTCTTCATCTCAAAGATGGTCAGGCCTTTTTTTTAAAATGGTCCAGCTAGACAGAAGGCGGCCTAAGTATTCCACTTTCTATACTAAAAATCAGATCCAATTTTACTGTGCCAATGCTAGCTTTTTTATTTTATTTAATCTAATCATTATTTCCTGACTTAACTATTACCATCATGTACCTAATAATATTCAACATACCATTGCAAATGCATTTCCTTAAAGCACAATTAACATTCTCGCTCAACTCATTTTAATATGTTTGACCTTGACGTTATTTTCTTCAAATATTTGGGAGACTTTATTTTTCAATTTTTCTTCCATCCACCCTTTTCTTCATGTGCTGTCCATAAATTTAGTTTGCTGCATATTTGTAAACAATTGGTGGCTATTACAAACTGTCCTGAAGAAGGGTTATACCTGAAATATCAACTTCTCCACCTCCTGATGCTGCCTGGCTTGCTATGTCCTCCCAGCTTCCTGCTTGTCTACAATTCAACACCTAAGTATCCAGATAAAAGAAAAGGATATGGACATCATGTAACTTCCATAAGTAATAATTATTTTGTTTCATAAACATTTTTATGTGTTTAATTTTTATATTTTGATTTTTGACTTTTGTATTAGTGGCATATGGGTTTATGATTAATTTATGAATAGTTCTGTAACTGTGGTAATTGCTTTTAAAACAACCTGATAGGAAAGTAGCCACCAGAATTAAAGGTTTCTTTTTACATTATGAGAGTTTACCATCGCACAAGGAAAGCAATTGTATTTTTAAGCTGAGGAACGTAAAAATATCCATAGCTTGAAAGAACTTTTTTAAATTTTTGTTTCAGTTTGGGGCCATTCTAAATGAAGAAACTTCTGTAAAGCAGTGCTTTGAAAAAAAGGAGAAGATAGTTAAAAACCTTTTGGTAAGGAGTTTAGACCTGGAACGTTTAAATAAAATTCTAAAAGCTGAGAAAGTTTAAACTCAGCTGTATGCAATCTCCAGGAAGAGGAATGAAATTTTTAAGCAGAAAAGTGCATTTAGCATCACATTGCAGAGAAAATGCAACTTATTTTCTAATTAACAATCATGTTTACCTTTTTGAAGAAATAAGAATGTAATTATTACAGAACAGTAATCATTTAGACAACATGTTTTTATTTAAGATGTGATTTAAAAATTCTTGCAGGCTTTAGCAAAATACTTTGGAGAAAAATACCATCTAAAGTAAAGAACAAACAAATGAAATATGTTATTGCCAGGAATCAAACAGAAATGCTTACTTTCAAGTTTTAAAAACATTATGAGAATATTTCATTCGACTGTAAAATTTTTCTGTGGCTTATGAATGACATATGAGTGTAATTAGTGTGATATTCAAAATTAAAGAAGAAATAATTAATGCAAGAAAAACACACTTGGTAAAAAGAGAAACTTAGAATGACAGGAGAAAACAGTTGGCCTTCTTTTGTGATGCTTGTGTCCTTAACTATCCTTTTTTAAGACAGCTAAATTAATGGGTCTGGCCATATCCTAAAGCATCAGAACTCTATGTGGAGAGAAAAGCAAAGAACTCTCAGATAATTTGTAAAGACCATATGAGAGTCAAGAATGCATGGCATGGTGCTTGGGTACCATATACATAAGCAGGAGTGTCCAGAAACCAGTGCAAAGTAGACCATTTCAAATACACAGAAAGTATTACCCTAAGTATTATGTATGTAAGTTAACTTGTTTTCAGATGTTTCGTCAAAATACTAGGTAACATCATCAGTGAGAGTCTCTAGTGAAGTGCAGGTGGTATGTCCCACTTCTCTATTCATAGGTCTTGATTTTTTAAGGTGGGTGATGTCATTTCCAGTTCTTATTTTCAAGAGGAGGAGTTCTGGTTAGAATGACATGCCTCTAAGAATTCTCGTGTATGTCTTTATTTTGCCCGTCCTAGGATGTGTGTGTTGTCCCAGTCAAAGTGGTGTCCTCCTTTGTCTGTATGTATGGAAACTCGTGATAGTGGGTCATGCCTTTTGGTGGCCAGTTGGTGTTTATGTATCCTGGTGGCAGGTTTCCTGCTAGTTTGTCCGATGTCATGTTGTTTGCAGTTCTTGCATGGCATCTTGTAAATGACTTTAGTTTTGCTGGTGGGTTCAAATTGATCCTTTAGGTTCATTAGCCACTGTTTAGGTGTTTTGGTAGGTTTGTAGGCTACCATGATGCTAAGGGATCTGAGTACTGTGGAAGTCATTTCTGATATGCCTTTGATATAAGGTAAATGTGGCTGTAGTTTTTGGTTGCGTTGCGTTGTGTCTGCTTGTTTGGGTTTATTTCTGAGTAATCGGTGGATTGTGTAAGCTAACTTACATATTTATCTTCAATCTGAGCTACAAATCTTCTCAAAAATAGTTAACTAAATATTACACTAAAAACACAGGACTCAGTCATGTGCACCTCCACGTCAAACAGAATGCCGTGAAATAGTAAATGTGGCCAGGAAAGACAGAGAACATCTTTAAGATCATTAAAGCATTGACACATACTCTGTTGAGAAACTGGCTTTAAAACAACCAGGAAAACATTAAACACTTTGATTCCTGTTGAAGTAATCAAAATTAAAGAGAAGGAAAATTTGAATTTAAAATATTAAGGGTTTGGGAGTAAGAACACTTAAGAAGATATATTCTCAAGACGGATACAGAGAGTTGGAGATTTTTAAGTCCATGTATGAACTTAAATTTTAATGTTACTAAGTGAAGTGATCTACAGTTGTAGGTCTGGAGAGTGGCAAATCTGGAGAATGAATTAAAAACCTTAAATTTGTGTCAATATATTTTAGAGATTAAGGATAATAGAATTTGGGGAAATTTAACACAAATTATTGAAAGGGAGATACTGAAATCTAATAGACTATTTCAGCAGATTGCCCCACTCAGAACAGTGATCACAATTAATGATCAGGCAAGAGGTGAGGAAGTAAGATATTGCTCTGTAAAAGCTGAACATTCCAAGAAAGCTTTCTTTCTAAATAATTCGAACCAAGTTTTATATGACGTTTAACTTCCATAAGAATTATTAATAAACAGATTAATGACTTAGAAAATGGTTGAATTCCATCTTTTCTAAATGCTTATATAATTGGTGACTAGTTTGACAGTTACAGAGACACAAGTGGAACAAGGAAATGTGGCTATCATACTATCAAGGGAGGTAGACTGGAAAGTACTTAACAGCCAGTTCTAATATTGAAGTACAGGTATATCTTTACATTATTCCTCCAATCTTTATTAAACAGATTAGACAATCTTAAATAAACAACACATTTTGGACAGTCATAACATGTTTAATGGTAAAGAACCAAGCAGAATGACTTGTGCGACTGCCTTGGAATCAGAGTTATCTTTCTATGATTTGACTGTTGCAAGGTGGGGGAAAAAATAAGTAAATCGGGTGGGGTCTTATTGTGTAACAAGTCATAGCAAATAATTCAAGAATATTGAGGATTGGTATCCCACGAGAAAACTAACCTTCTGTTTTCAGCTAACTTAAATCATGCAAACAGAGACAAGACATTGGGAATTTTAAAATGTAACAATGGTTGTGAGATAGATAAGGGAACTAATATGTGAGACATTTAATGCCCAGCCATTTTCTGCCTCAAGTGAATGGACTTGTAGGACTAGTTGTGAAATTGGTATTTCATGATTAATTTCATTATGATCACACAATTAAACTGTACTCATTGATTAATCTAAAATATTATGCTAACTGCAACCAATGTAGCTTTTAGTACATCAACATCACATGACTCTGCTTAGCCTTACTTAACAAAGAAATATACCATGGGATTTTGAACAGAATGAAGATACCATATTAATGTGCTTCAAATACCAAAAGCCCCGTTTAGCTCATTTCCAGTTCACAGAGCCAGACTGGCAAACATGCAACGTCTAAGATTGAATTACACAAATTAACTTCCTTCCAGCTCATTAACTGCTTTTCAGGCAACAGACTAATTCAAGAGCAGAGTTAGCGCAAGAGGAAAAAGGTAATAAGAGCTGTATTCTACATGGGCTTTGTTTTAATTTGTCTTAGTAGAGAAGCAATTACATTAGACTAAATGTTATCCTTGTATTAGGGTTAACTTGGTTATATTGAGGTTAATCTGTAACTCTATAATCAATGAGAACTTTATTATTCAAGATTGTGTATTGACTGGATGTATTAGGATATCTAACTGCTACATTGTTTATACACACTCTATACGCACACACACAATCTGTTCAGTACTTTGTGATCTGTGTTAGTTTCATACAGTTTAAAGTCATACAGCAACTTTTCCAGAATATCCTTTATCTTTAAAAAAAGAAACTCATTCCAAGCACCACAACCAGAGAGATAAAAACATCAATGATATGTTTGATTTAATGAAGACTTTTTACCAAATTAGTGAAAACAGACAATTAATTCAATACCAATCATGGGAGCCTGACAGCATACATCTCCTATCCTGACTAAATTGGCAAAGATGTTCTTAATAACAAACCATAATGAAGAGGACAGCCTTGTGAATAATTGACACCTTAAGGAACCTATCAGAAAATAGTAGAAGGTGACATCTGTCAATATCGAACATCCTGAAAGCCAATCAGAAATTGATCAGTCAAGAAAAAGCAAAATACGACCGAGACTAAAAATGTGCAATAAAACTGAACTGAGCCCAGAGCCGGGAATTGGGAAACAGGAGAGTCTTCTTTAGACTTGAAAGGAGCTGGAAAATCGTGACTTTTATGCTGTTCATATAGGGGAGCAAGAGGACCGGATTGTGAGGGTTCCCAGAATTATAAACAAAGACAGTGATAATGTAGAAAATGAGAGACAGAGATATAATTATAAATGTTAGCTGTGAAAAAGATACAATGGTTCTGTTCTGCTGAGAGTAAAGCTAACAAGGCAAAGTTGGAGGTTGTTAGAAAATGGAATAGAGAGGTCTTACATTGAAGGTGTGCAACATGATATTTGTGAGAAACAAAAGCTCACTCACTTCAATAATTTCAGTCCGAGACCAAAAATCTGAAACAGTGTCATTTATTTGTACACTTGCAAGTGGGTGCCATGTCTAATGCCAGGTAAGGCAATGACAGATGCACATCAAATCCAACAAACTCTCGAAATTTATACAGTTTGAATCCCCATATTTTTTTCTTATTCCATTGTTTGCCCCATCCTCCGCTTACGTCAATCATTTCCTTAAGACTGATCCCACAACTTCTGTTTATCCGGCCTTGTCCGTGACAAATGCCTATCCCTGGTCCCCCCATAAGGTTGTTTGACGTCATCCCATCCTTTGCTTACCATTATCTACTCCCTCCATCTGCGCTGCCCCTCACAGCATCTTATCACTAAACCCTTTTAATTGGGGTTTGTTCCTGTGTCTCTGTACAAGTGGGAAACAGATGTTTATAAAGGCCTCTTTTCACAGTTTATCTAGTGCCTGTATTTCTACCATTGTTTTGTAATCACGTCTCATGCTGACATATCATTTTTAACGGATTATATACTTCCTCTATGTAGTTCCCATTCTTGTTAACTCAGCTCTTAGCTGAGAAACAATCATAGACTAATGTGAATTCATTTACTCTGTATCAGAACTTATAATTTGCAGAAATAACATTAATTCACCTATATCCCACATATTGATTTCTAGATGTTGTGAAGTGCCTAAATGAAAAATGAAGTGCTGTTCCTCTGGCTTGTGTTGAGCTTCATTGGACCACAGAAGCTGGCCAAAAATGAAAGTGATAGCATAGATGCAACATGGTGTCTTGAAATGGCAAGACCTAAAAGGTTGGGGTTCTTCCTACATTTAGACAGATAGCAGAAGCAGGCTGCAAAGCAGTCACCCATTCTGCACTAGGTCTCACCAATGTAAACAAGACTGTATTGTGAGAATTGAATACAGCAGACTAGAATGACAGAAGTACAAGTAAAATGCTGCTTCACCTAGAAGGTATGTTGGGGCCTTGGATGGGGTGGATGGAAGAGGTGAATAGGTAAATTAGAAGTCTTCTGAGATTACAAGGGAAGGTGCAATTGGAGAGTGAGGAAGTGTTAGGAGTGATGGAAGAGTAAACCAGTAGAGTGATCCATCACAATGGAATACTGACAGTGAAGTCTAAGAGATGTGTTTGGAGGTAATACCCTGAGGGCAATGGTGGAATCTTCCTTTGAATACAGAAACTGTAGGAGTAGAAAGTGACGACAAGGGGAAATCCTATCATCCTTCATGGAGGGATGGGAAGACATGAAGGCAGAATTGGGAAGGATGGATTGAAAATGGTTGAGGGGCCTGTCAACAATGGTGTTGGGAAATCCTGTTAAGGATAAAGGAGGACATGTAAGAAGCAGCCTGGTGGAAAGTGCATAATTAGACAGGTGCAATGGAGGTGGAAAAACTGGGGAAATTGAATGGAATCTTTGCAGAAAGCAGGATATGAGGAAGTGTAATGAAGTAACTGTGGGAGTTGGTGGTTTTGTAGTGTATATTGATGGATGGTCTATTCTCATAGATAGAAATAGTGAGATTAAGGGGGGGAAGGGAAGACTCCAAGATGGACTATGTGAAGGTGGAAGAAAAATAGATATGAAAGATTTTAATTTTTCCACATCCAGATGATAGCAGGAAGCAACACTGATGAATCATCAAATGGAGTCAGTGGCTGCCCAAACATGATGGAACAAGGATTGTTCTAGATACCCTATAGAGACAGGCTGAGACCCATGTGGGGATCCATAGCCACTCCTTATGAATTAGAGAAAGTGAATTGAGTTAAAGAAAAGTTACTCCAAATGTGAATGAGCTCAGCCAAGCAAAAGAGGGTGATGCGAACAGTTCCTTCGTCATTTCAAGGAAGAAGCATAGAACCTCAGATCTCCTGATGGGGAGATGAATGTGTAAGAGATTCCACATTATGGTATAGAAGAAGCATCCCTTACACATAAACCTTATACCAAAGAGAAATGAGCCTACCCTTACCCAGGTCAATCAGAATATGATGATATAATTGACCATTATAACTTGAGAAGAGCTAATAAGCAACAGTTTTCAGTAACCAAAGTGTAGACTAGGTTTGAACCAAAAGTTAGTAGGCCGTGCTGCACATTTGAAAGAGGTGCTGGAGAGAGACAATAAAACAAGCTGACCCTGAAAGTAAGAGTTGCAGTATGTCTGTAAAAGTTGGCGCCCTGTCTTGATAAGTATTGCTTTACAACTTATGTGCATCTTCCTAAGATACTGCAATAGACCATTTCCTGTTGCCTTATTGAAACCAAAATGACCAAATAAATATTGGGGCTTGTTTAAATTGTAACCTAAAATCTGCCAACAGTTTGTAGATAATGGAACTGATCAAATCACTGGGGGGGGGGCATCTTTCCCCCTAATGGATTTACAGGGAACCTAGGATGACAACCCGAACCTTATTGCAATCATCCTGTAAGAGTCAGCAAAATAAAAACCAATATTAAAACATACAAACAAAACCCTGGACTTTCAAAACTTTTATAGGAAAAAGGACAGCTGGACTGAGTCTGCGGGAAATACACAACACAATCAGAAGCCTGAGAATAGAGACTGCAGTCTGAGACTATTTTTCAGCCTGGACTCCCAATTTAAACCTCCTCTCTAAAAGAACAAGCAACTGAAACTAACAGACCTGATCCCGTGACAGCGTTTACACCTGGGGCGACACAGCACAGACAGTATGGAGCCGACAGAGAGACTAGGCACTCAACCTCAGTCAAAACCCATTCGCACATATCCTAACCATCGGAAAGCCAATTAACCTCAAAAGAGAACATCAAGATATAACTCAGTAAGTTTTTCAGTTTGGGTTGAGTTTGCTGATGCACTAAAATGCGTCACCTGAGTGTGGCCTTTTCAAATAACAAGCTTCTGCACAAACAGCTTCCCCTCAGGCTTCCACCCCAATGAACAGCTTCCGAAAAAAGACCCAAGACAAGCCAAATTGAGAGGCAGAACAGAGAAGTGGAATCAGGAAGCTGAACCAAGAGTATTGTCAGAACAAAAGACACCCGAGAGGGGGAAGCCAACCAAGAGATTAAATTAGATTACTTATAGCGTGGAAACAGGCCCTTCGGCCCAACAAGTCCACATCAACCCGCCAAAGCGCAACCCACCCAGACCCATTCCCCTACGTTTACCCCTTCACCTAACACTACGGGCAATTTAGCATGGCCAATTCACCGAACCTGCATATTTTTGGATTGTGAGAGGAAGCCGGAGCATCCAGAGGAAACCCACGCAGACACAGGGAGAATGTGCAAACTCCACACAGAGAGTCGCCTGAGGCAGGAATTGAACCCAGGTCTCTGGCGCTGTGAGGCAACAGTGCTAACCACTGTGCCACCGTGCTGCCCACATCTGCTACAAAACAGGCCGATTGCTATCCAAACAAGACCTTCTGAACATGGACCTCTTCTGAACCAAGAACACCAACAGCAAGAACCTCAGCAACTGACCAGGACCAGCAGAATTAAAGACCGACAACTCAGAGAAACAATTGACCTGACCGACACTACAAGTCCTCAGACACATCCTGAGGTGATAGATCCAATATGCACTTTACCGTATCAGCAAATACAACCCACACTGAAAAACCTATGCAGTCTGAAGTCTTCATCTCGGTTCTGTGTACGGCAAGCAGCAACAGCCAGGCGCACTTCAATACCATGTTCTGAGTGGTGAGCAGAAATCTGAGATCCCAAAGTTATAACATAGCTGACAGGGAGGTGAAGGCAGGTAGTGTGCTAAAATAAGTTCATTTTCAATTACCCAGTTTAGCAAATTGTGGGGTTTTACCAATTAACTTGAAACATTCAACTCTGGTTGTAAATTCGCTTGAAACTGTTTCCTTAAACGTTAAGTGAACAGT
Organism: Chiloscyllium plagiosum; assembly: GCF_004010195.1. Lineage (NCBI taxonomy): Eukaryota > Metazoa > Chordata > Chondrichthyes > Orectolobiformes > Hemiscylliidae > Chiloscyllium > Chiloscyllium plagiosum. The sequence goes on along the minus strand of NC_057723.1, from coordinate 54,414,621 downwards.
CCCTTGAATATTGGTATTGCACTAAACACAATTAAAGCTTTGTGACTTTGAATGAAGCCTGACACAACGGACCAGGGACCAATGTCATGCAAGTAATATTTCAGAAAGAATAATGGAACTGTCTGTATATTCTTTGGTTAACTGATCAATATTTTACCAAGGGATTATTGCTGCCATGTGAACTAGAAACAACACTGATGTGACACATTTTGATTTCCTTCAGGCCAAATGACAAACAATAGCATTGTTAAGGATTCAAACTAATACAATGAATAGTGTTTGAAAAGCAGAGAACCTATTCAATTGAAGACTGAAAGAAAGAAAATTGAATCACTCAATGTCTCATGGAACATGATATTCATTAGAGAGCTGTTGCAGAGAAAATGTTCAACTGTTGGAACAACAATTACATATTTATAAAGTGTTTTTAGTGTAAAGGTGCATCGCTAAGGAATTTTGGAGAATTGTGAAGACATATGACACTTAACTGCCAAAAGAGATATTAGGTCAAACAACCAACAACTTGTTCAAAGGTTGAAACTTGAAAGGGTTCAGAAAAGATATAAAGGATGTTGCCAGGGTTGGAGGATTTGAGCTACAGGGAGAGGCTGAACAGGCTGGGGCTGTTTTCTCTGGAGCGTTGGAGGCTGAGGGGTGACCTTATAGAGGTTTACAAAATTATGAGGGGCATGGATAGGGTAAATAGGCAAAGTCTTTTCCCTGGAGTCAGGGAGTCCAAAACTAGAGGGCATAGGTTTAGAGTGAGAGGGGAAAGATATAAAAGAGACCTACGGGGCAACTTTATCACACAGTGTGTGGTACTTGTATGGAATGAGCTGCCAGAGGAAGTAGTGGAGGCTGGTACAATTGCAACATTTAAGAGGCATTTGGATGGGTATATGAATAGGAAGGGTTTGGAGGGATATGCGCCGGGTGCTGGCAGGTGGGACTAGATTGAGTTGGGATATCTGGTTGGCATGGACGGGTTGGACCACAGGGTCTATTTCCATGCTGTACATCTCTATGACTCTATGACTCTATGGCTAGTTTCTGCAAAGTGTCTTTAAAGCAGCAAAGCAAGGTAGAGAGGTTTAGGGTAGAAATGCCAGACCATGGAGGATAGGCCACTGAAATCAGGGCCACTATTAGAGCAAATATCGTTGAGTAGCTCGACAAGTCAGAATCAGGGGAAAGTAGATATTTTGAAGGGTAGTGATATTGTAGGAAATTATAGTGATAAGGAGGACAAGGCAATAGAGGGAATTACAGTCCAAGATAAAAATATTAAAATCAAGATATTACTTACTGTGAATCACCATAGGTCAGCGAAGGCAGGGGTGATAAGAGAAAGGACTTAATGTAAGTTAAGACACAAGTCGTAGAGTTTTGAACAGCTCAAGGAACTATAAATAATAATCTCAAATGTACAAATATGTGAGTTGTTGGTGCTGCATCACTTCTATGTAGTTCTTTAATTGGCAACTGGTCAATTTATCCTGAACTGCAGCTTCCTTGAGTACCCCTTTACAAAATGTTGTATACCCTTTGCCTTGGTTGTTGTCTATTTCTCATTAAATGTTTGCATTCAAAAAAGAGGTGCTTCTTATCAATAGTACATTAAATTATCCAAGTTTCAAGGCTAGACCTGGAGATATCTCGACTTTCTCACACCAATCAGAGAGATACTTGCCAAAATTCTCTTACGTACGTTAAAAAAAACTTACAGAGTTTAGCTGTTTTTATTTTACTCTTAAAAGTCATTTTGGTTTTGTAAAGAATGAAGGGAACATAAAATTTAGTTAGTTCTTAAGTTTGATCAAGTTACATCAAATTGCAGGTTTCAGAATCTTTAATAGCTGAGAAATTCATTATTAAACTGAGAAATTCATGATCAAAACTCAAGAAAACAAGTGCTTGATTTGCCATTCAATATGATCTTCTCTCTCAACTCCAATTTTCTCCTCATTGCACAGACCTCTCCTCATTTGCTCAAGAGATGTAGGCATCACTAACATATGTTGCCCATCTTGAATTGCCCTTGTGGAAGTGATAGTAAATCATCTTGAACAAGATCAATCCACGTCATAGGGGTAAATCCCCAATGCTGTTTTGGATATGTAGGGATAGGGATGGGTAAAATGGTGGAGGGGGGATAGATTTTAGACACAGTGGCAATGAAGAAATAACAGCAGTGTTGTTCCAAATCAGGATGGTAGGTGGAGTCAAATCGAACCAGCAAGTGGTGATGTCTCATCCGTCTGTGGCCCTTGCCATTCTGAAAGACAGAGATCTTGAGTTTGGAAGATGACATCAACGGAGGTTTGAGTTGCTTGGTGTGTAATGTAGATGGTACTTATTGTTGCTGCTTTGTGCCAGTAGTGGAGAGAGGGAGAGTTTTATTGTCATGGATTGGGGGCTGATCAAACAAGCTGCTGCTGAATGGTGCCAAACTTCTTGAGTGTTCATCCAGACAAGTGATCCCTTGATTTGCTGACATCAAAATCTGTCCTAATCTTGAACATACTCGATGTAACATTCACAACTCTGTTGGTTAGAAATTTCCAAAGATTCATCATAACAGCCCTATGAGTAAATATTTTTCTTCAAATTTCCTGCTTAAATATTTGGTCCTTTAACCAGAGACTTTCATGTTGGATGTTAGATTTCCCCATTTAGAACAAACAACTCTTATCCATACTGTCAAACTCTTTGAGAATCTAGTTTGTTATGACAGGATCATTTCTTATTATTTTATATTCCAGAGAATATAAGCTCAATTTATTTATCCACACATCATGCAATAATGCTCTCATCTCGGCAATAACCAACATGTTATTTTCCTTTCCCTAATTGCTGGATACACCCAGCATGTAGTGTTTCTTGTTGCTTCTACAAGTAAATCTACTACATCTCATTGTCTGAACATTCAATTTTAGCAGTTCAATTTCTATTGAAAAAGTTCTATTTTTCCATTCTTACTAAAAGGAATAGATTGAAAATATTTTCATTTCGTCGATATGCTGGTATAGATCCACTGGAACTTATCATGTAAGTGAATATCTGTTATCCAGTGAGTTGCGAGACGCATTTGCAGGTCATTCTGCTATAACGTGCATATCGTTAATGCAAATTTGCTGTAATGCGATTAATGAATTGGGGACGCTGTTTCTAAAGCGTGAACTTTTAAAAACGTGTGTTGGCTGTAATGTAACCACTTCGCCAGTACATAAAGCACTGTTTGTAAAGTGCAATTTTTCTATAATGCGGGATTGCACAAGAATACAACCATCATCTGTATAATGACTCATCTTTGCCACAGATCTTTAAACCCATCACAATATCCATGGTTGACTATGAGGTGACAAGAGGGAATCACCTGGTCCCATGATTTGCAACCTCGGCATATGCCCAGGGACAGGACATATATTTGCAAAACTCATGATCAAAAGGCAATGGTCAAAGGACTCTCCCCTTCATTGCCTGAGAAATAGGGGACAAATTAAATCCCACGGAACCAATTAGCAGGTCACAGAAAAATACAAAATTACCAGTCAATATTATAACATACTCGATATTTGGCCACTCAGCATAAAAATGCAAAGTATATGATTTTTGAAGAACTTATTACCTAACATGGACTGCTGACTTGTGTGTCTACATTAATGGAAACTGTGCAAATAAATTGTTTCGGAAGTTAGAACAAAGAACAAAGAAAATTTACAGCCCAGAAACAGTCCCTTTGGCCCTCCAAGCCTGAGCCGATCCAAATACACTGTCTAAATCTCTCGCCCAACTCCTAAGCATCTGTATCCCTCTGCTCCCCACCTACTCATGCATCTGTCCAGACGCATCTTAAATGAATCTCCGTGCCTGCCTCTACCACCTCTGCTGGCAGCGCGTTCCAAACGACCACCACCCTCTGTATGAAGTACTTGCCGCGTGTATTCCCCTTACACTTTCCACATCTCACCTTGAAAGCGTGACCTCTCATTATTGACAATTGGCACTGACATTGGAATTTGTGCAGACAGACAGTTCTTGGCAGTGGCTGCTTCCTGACATATTGGGCTAATTTTTTTTGGCTCAGAGCAAATGATCTCAAGTTTGCTTGGGGGGTGGGATTTTTGCCACGAGACTGAGTAATATTTCTCACCACATGCCACCAAATATGCCTCATTAGCTACATACTCAATCCCATGATGTCCCTCACATCCAATTCTGTCCTTATTTCACCATATATTTTCAGAACAATATGCCATTTTGCAGGGATCGGCCAGAAGACGGGCAACCCTTGTATCCATCAGGACTTGTACCTGGACAAGCCTTGGTAATCCAGCATTGTCACTGGTATTGTAATAACACAAGCCACAAACAGGAAGACTCATTGTTTCAACCTCCTCCTGTCCCATGGAACTCATCGCTTCCTACATCAGTTCAATGTCTTTCTCCCTTTCATCAGTCCTTTCCCACTTACATCCACAATATGGCATAGAATCATAGAGATGTACAGCAAGGAATCAGACTTTTCGGTCCAACGTGTACATGCAGACCAGATTAATCTAGTCACATTTGCCAGCACTTGGCCCATATCACTATAAACCCTTCGTATTTATATACCCATCCAGATACTTTTTAAATGTTGTAATTGCACCAGCCTTCACCATTTCCTCTGGCACCTCATTCCATACACGTAACCCGCTCTGTGTGAGGAAAAAGTTAATCTTTAGGTCCTTTTTAAATCTTTCCACTCTCACCCTAAACCTATGCCCTCCAGTTCTAGACACCCCCAGTCCAGGGAAAAGACTTTGTCTATTTACCCTATCACATTCCTCCTTATTTTATAAATATCTATTAGCCTTTGATGCTCCAGGGAAAACAGTCCCAGTCTATTCTATAGCTCAAACCAACTAATCCTTGCAGCATTCTTGTAAATCTTTCAGAATTTCCAGTAAGCGTACTCCAGCTGCCTCCTCTTCACCATGGATATGCAATCCCTTTACACATCCATCTCCCATCAAAATGGTCTCAAGGCTCTGCGCTTCTTCCTGGAAAAAAGAGCTGAACTGTCCCAACCACCATCAGCCTCCGCGCATGGCTGAGCTTGTCCTCACCCTGAACAAATTATCTTTTAACTCCTCTCACTTTCTTCAGGTGACAGGTGTGGTGATAGGTGCCCACATTGGCCTCAGTTATGCCTGTCTTTTTGTGGAGCATTTGGAACATTCCTTGTTCTATCCTACTTTGGTCCCAAGCACAACTCTTTCTCTGGTGTATCTATGACATCAGTAGTGCTGCTTCCATCTTTCATGCAGAACTGGAAAAATTGATCAACTTCTCTTCCAAATTCCCCTCTGCTGTGACCTTCACCTGGTCCACCTCTGACTCCTCGCTTCCTTTCCTCAACATCTGTTTCTATTTCTGGGGATATGTTTGTCCTCACCTACCATCGCAACAGCATCCACATCCATAGGATCATTAGCTGCTATTTCTGCCACCTCCACCAGGATGTTATCACTAGGCGCACATTACCCTCCCCTGCCTTGTTAGCATTCCACAGGGACCATTCCCTCCAGGACACTCCTCCTTCACTCCCAACACATCCCCACAGCCCCATAGCATGTTCCCATGCAATCGCAGAAGGTGTAACCATTGTCATTTTACTTCCTCCCTCCTCAATATTCAAGGGTCCATACACACCTTCCAGATAAAGTACCACTTTACCTCACTTCACTCATTCTAGTCTACTGTATTTGGTGCTCACAATGTGGTCTTCCCTACATAGAGGAAACTAATGTAAATGTAGGGGAATGGGTCTGGGTGGGTTGCTCTTCGGAGGGTTGGTGTGGACTTGTTGGGCCGAAGGGTCTGTTTCCACACTGTAACTAATCTAAATCTAAAATCTAAGCACAGACTCGGTGACTGCTCTGCAGAACACCCACGTACTGTCTACAAAAAAGACCCTGAGCTTCCAGTTGCCTGCCACTTCAGCACACCACCATGTTTCCTGCCCAATTACTCTGTCGCAGCTTGCCACAGTGCTTCAGCAAAGCTCCGCGCTAGCTGGAAGAACAGCACCTCATCTTCCACTAAGGAACAGTGCAGCCTTCTGGGTATAATATTGAGTTCAATAATTTTAGAGCTTAAAGCACCTGTTAGTTGTTGGTACACCTTGTCATGCAAGTCTGTACTTCATAACGGCTTTGCAAATGGATCAGAGAGGTGCCATATGATCATGAAGAGCAAGACATACATGCAGCTGGTGCCTGTGGAAAACCCTTTAAGTCATTGTTTGGTCCAAAGCAATATGGACCTTTGGAGCAAGTGACAAGATGAAATCAAACTTTTATTTTGGTAAACACATTTTTGTCAATATAATTAAAAGGACTTCAAACCCAAAAAATGGCTTTGGATGTGGAATCAGTGGCTAACTGAAGACAGAGAGCCTGGGTTGTCACATTACCAGGTATCAAATGGATGAATTTAGAAGGTGAGAAATGCATTACAAATTGAATTGTAATCTCCTGAGAGTCATCTCAGACTGTGAACATGACAGGAAAATTGTCAAAGGTCTAGGCAAGAGAATTATATCTTCCTTTTTCACCTTCACAAGGCGAGCTAGGGATGGACAATAAATGCTGGCTCAGCCAGCAATATCAACATCCCATGAATTTTTTTATATGAAACACTTAGTTTGGTGGTTGTTCATGACTAATAAATAATTTTCTAATTACCGCACAAGTGTTATTGTACTGTTAAGATTAAGCGGTATCACTTCAAAACTTGAAAAGGATCTTACTATAACACTAAGGAAGATCAGAATTTAATTGCCTTTGAGATTAAGGTCACAAGTTAAGTTTGCTTTTCTAAATGCTACTTTTAGATCTTCAAAAAATTACACACTGTTGTTTCAACTACTGAGTCAAGTCGATACTTAAAGTGTGACACTTACAATAGAAAAAATGCAACATTCTGTTGCAAATCTCCAATGATATTGGTCAAGTTGAGTTAAAGAATTATTGTTTTATAAAACAGGAAGCTTAGAACATAATGTGTCCCTTTTAAGTTGCAGAAGTCAAATTGATAAGCATCTAATCATTAATTACTAGGTGACCTCGCCATCAGAATTGACTTTGCATGTGGAAAACTCAATTAAAAGCCTGCAGACATTTTAGATCATTGTACATTGCAATAAATTCTTTATATACAAAAAAAAACAATTTGTACACGGCAGCATTTTCTCTAAAATGGAGTTAGGGCATGTAGAAACATTTTTATCAGAACTATTTTAAATACAAAATATCATGTAAAGAAATATTCTTGAGGAACAAAAAAAATTAAAAAGCACAACAGACAGGCTTATTTCTATACAATTATAATAATATTATATACTGAGATGAGAACAAATTTCTTCACCCCAAGTGGAGTGAGCCTGCAGATTTTTCAGCTACAGCTGGTTGTGGCAAAAACATTGAATGTTTTCAAGAAAGTGTTAGATATAGTTCTTAGGGTTAAAGGGGTCAAAAGGTATGGGGAGAAAAACAGGAACAGGCTTTGAGTTGAATGACCACTCGTTCACAGTGAATGACTGAGCAGGCTCAAAATAACAGAATAGCTTAGTCCTGCTCCTAGCTTCTATGTTTCTATAAATTGCTATAAATTGGTGTACATTATTGGACTGAGCATTTGTAATGACATGCTTTTAAATGTATATGTCCATTATGCATCTGGTTAAAGAAAGTGGTTCGGGAATAGTTACCCTGTAGGTACCAACAGTGTTACATGTACTTTTGTACTATTTTGTTAATATATCTGCAGCTCATGGAATTATTGAATTGAATCATTTATTGTTATGTGTATTCAATATAAAATACACTGAAAAGTGTGTAACGTTGTCATGCGTAGGCACTATTCCCATTGACTTTAAATTTAAAAAAAAGAAAGATAACTTAAAGAGAGTCCAACTTTTCCTTCTCTACTGCTACAGTCCCGCTCCAAGCTCCCAAAGCACACTACACAGCCGCCAGAGAGGCAGTAGAGCCTTAGCTACAAAATTGCCAAAGTGACAGAGCAGAGAGTAATGGTGAATGTTTGCTTGTCAAGTTGAGTCACTGCTTGCATTTTTTATTGCTTGCATTGAATGCTGTTTCTTGCATTCTAGTTTCAAGCTTTTCAAATGGAATAATAAATAAGAGAATAGCAGACTTCAGGATGCCAGAGACAATAGACAATTATTTCACACTTGGTTGCATTGAAATTAATGCGTTGCAAGCTGGAATTAGGACAGACATTATAAACGAGGAACTACTTTTAAAAATGGTGAAAACATAAAGACCTGGTGTATATGTACAGATCTTTGAACATAGTAAGACCAGTTGAGAAGACTACTAATAACTAATTGAAATGATCCTGGACTTTAAAAAAAGATATAAAGTACAAAACAAAGAAATGTATGCTAAATGTCAATAAAACAGCTGAGGGCCCAGCTAAAGTACTGTGCTCAACAGCATGGAACCAACCAGATAGATTTGCAATTAATGCTATCAGAAATCATTAGTTTGATCCAGGAAGCAATGGCACAACAAATTGAACAGCCAAGGTTCACAAGTTCACAAATCCAGTCCTTTTTGAAAGGGAGAAGGAAAATAACTATATTTCAGACTTATGAAAGATGGCAAGAACTTCTCACAAAACTGATTATTTTTAATTACTGCTATTATGAATATTCATGAATACTCTCCTCAATCACCAACAACATTGCCTGGTCAACGGTGCCACTGATCCAGATGTTGTGGTCAGTGGCAGAATTACAGTACTCATCTTAGAAGGAATTTTAGAATGCTATTTTAGAAAGAAGCTGTCCACAAAAATCTAATGGTTCCTAGATTTCACATTTTCTGATGTCAACTTTATTCTGGCATCAGCTCCAGTGGTCTGTCAGTATTCAGCGATGTCTTGCAGCAGACAATTATATTGAAGTATGTTCAGATACCAAACCAGCAAGTAAGCAGAAACAACAACAAAAGCAACTGTGAAGAGAAACTGAGCTAATGTTTCATGTTGATGATCTTTCATCAGGAGTTGTCCATTTTCAGCATTTGTCTTTCTCCCCAGAATCTACAACATTTCATTTTTGTAGGGAGTAAACTTGCACATTCTCTATATTATAATAGTGCCGACACTTTAACACTACTTCATTGACTGTGAAATGTATTGGGATGACCAATGGCTTTTTTAAAATCATTTTATAGACAGTAAAACAAAAATGGGGACATAAAATTGAGATTAAAAGATAGAAACCAACATACTGGCATTCATGTATTTTATAATGGAGAAACTGGACATTCCACAACTGTGTAGAACTATGTTTTCAGGGCCAAAGATTTTGTTTTTTAGCAATTGTGATTCGAGTACAAACTTAAAGGCCCAGTTACATCTCACTCAACAAGGCTTAATTTATAGTAAGCCAAAAAGGGTAGAAGTGACATTAATTCCACTTTAAGTAATTTCTAAGATTTTCATCTGCAAACAGCAAGAAATCACTGGCACAACTTTAGTTCCTCCACCTTTGACCATGCATGTTTGGCATGCCAGAAATTACTGTCAGTTTCATTGATAAATTATGGTACTTTTATCATTATCACAACTATTATCACAAAGTCTGGGCTAATATATTGTCCAAATGGCAATAAAAAGAAAAACTGTTATTAATCCAAGAACTTTGTATTCACAATTGATTATTGGGTGAATAGGGGAGAAGATATGATAATTACTCTACTATTATTATCAATGAGAGTAACAACAGAACAGCACAAACAACTCAAAGATATGAAAGTTACTTACTCAATTTTTTTGTCTTTTCTAGAATCCTTCAGTATAGACATACCAATCTCCAAGAAAATTGAAACATATGACTCAGCTGCTAAGTTTCTCAGTTAAAATAGATCTGATTTTAATGAAAAATTGGTAAGCCAGTTTGCTGCAGACATTTTGATTTCTACAAAGTGTACTTTACAGCCTTGAATTGAAAATGCCGTCCTGCTCCCCCCAACCTGGATCCATACCTGGGGAGATAGTGGTATTGTTGTAATATCACTGGACTCATAAGTCAGGAGACGTTACTTTCTTCAGATGTATTAGCTGACTACAACTCCAGATTGCCTACAGCAGTTGCATCCTCCATTGGATTAGATGCAGTACTCATTCAAGTTCAGAACGACTAAAACTGCACTTTGCATCACTGACAGAAACAAAGCAACATCAGGCAACTAACAAGAAAGTGGTTTTAACTGTTACATGGGGCAGAGAACATTTTTCTGATAACTTTATGGGATTGATATTTTAGGTAGAAACAGACCACGTGCCAATAGGTACAATATTGGGATTAAATTAAATATTGAAAATACCACTGGTTCAGGCTCAGAATAACTAGATTTATTATTTGACAGTCTATGTCCCAGAAAAGATGTAGGTTACAACTAATGCACTATCCAGAATGAAAGTAGATCAGACCAAGATGGAAGATTTAGTCCTTATTAGAGATATAGAAACATTTTCCACAATAATAACAAATTCATTATTAACTTTGGAGATGAAATTACAGAAAAATAATGCACTAAAATTAGATAACTTTATCTAAAAGGTTGTAGATCATTCTCATTGACCAGGTTCTAAGAAAATATCATGAAATGAAGCAACAGTTAACTTTAGTACATGATCAACTAGTGTTTAGTAATAGACCAATGACACCAAAACTCATACGCAAAGACATTCTAAGAATTCATGGAGAGCTCTTAGGAATCACCAAGCTTAGAGCATGACCACACCAGGTTGTATGATGGCCAGGCATTTTAAGGGAATTAGAGACTTTCATAACATACTGTTGGACATGTGTGATCAATAATCAGGTGCTAACAGAGCCATTAATGCACTTAACTCAACCAGATATTCTTGGCAAAAGCCAGAATTAGACATTCAATGAAAAGTACACTTAACATAGGTAGATAATTATTCCTAGGTGGGTAGATAGCATACACCGTAGAAGCAGACCATTCAGCACTTCACCCCTTCAAAGAGAATCCCACACATACTTACCCTATTCCTGCAATCCTGCGTTTCCTAAGGCTAATCCATCTTGCCTGGACATCATTGGATACTGTGGGAAACTTAGCATGGCCAATCCACCGAACCTGTACATTTTTGGACTGTGGGAAGAAACCAGAGCACCCAGCAGAAACCCACACAGACATGGCAAGAATGTGCAAAATCCATTCAGACTCGCCAGAGGTTGGGACTGAACCTAAGTCTCCAATGCTATGAGGCAGCATTGGGCCACCGTGCCATTTCCAATCTTTATATAATCATGGCTGAGTCAGTGATTAAAGAACTGAAGAAAACATTTTCTGTGTACAGTTTCCCAGCTGAAGTTGTTTCAAACACTGGTCGACAACACATGAATTAAAAGTTCAAGTAGTTAACAAGAAAGGCATTTCATCCACATATAAATGGAGGAGCAGAATTGACTCTCATTTGATATTATCTCTCACACTAATGGTTAAATGAAATCATAATATACTTTCTCTACTGAATTATTCCTATGAAATAGATTTTCTTGTAAAACTTTTAAATATTCATAGAATAGCCTTTATTGTCACGTGCACTTGACTAAGTACAGTGAAACGTTTGTAATGTCGCCTCTTGGTGCCATCTTAGGTACAGGGTACCTAGGTACAGACACTTTAAGTATAGTTACAGAATTGAAATACTAAAAAAAAGACTGGCATAGGAATAGAGTTTAAAAGTCCAGAATGAGAAAAAAAGGTGCCTTCAAAGTACTAAAGTAATTGTCCTCTCTCATTGTTTCCTTACTCACTGGGCTTCAGAACATGCCTCACTGACTCCACGTGCTGGCTTCCATCCAGGACTCGCCTCCAGGACTCAAACCCCCAGCCAGCCTGGACTTATTTTGCTCTCACTCTGGGCTCCAGCCGCAAAACTGGAGCCAGCTCCCAGCTCAGCCCATGCACATTCTGCTCCCACTTCCAGGACTCTGCCCACACTCACTCTGCCCCCACTCTGGGCTCCAGCCATGACTCAGCTCCCAGCTCAGTCCACGCTCACGCTGCTCCCACTCAAACCATGATTCACTTCCGAGGCTCGGTCTGTGCTCACTCAGCTCCTGCTCTGGCCATGACTCACTTCCAGGACGCAGCCTCTCCGGCCACAACTCGTCACCCCTCCCGGGATGTTCTTGGATTCTGTTCTCCATTCCCTCCAGGTAGGGAACTTTAAGAAATTAAAAGTTGTGGGGATGGGATAGGAGGAAGAGAGAAAAACTGCAGCAAGACAAAAAGAAAGAAAGGAAAGGGAAAAGGAGCTGGTGAGCAGAGGAGTTCCAGCTGGAATTTCTTACTCTGCTGCCATCATAACTGGAGAAGAGTTGAAATTAGAGTTGAAAATTTCAATTTACCAAACATCCACAGTCTGTGGGAGAGATCTCTGGACTTACACACTGCTGAATGTTAAAAATATTCCTGAATGATCCACCTGTAATTTAATGATTGTGCATTGTTGTTCTGGATTCACTTTTCAGAGAAACACTTTGATTAGATCACACCAATACATTCTAAGTTCCAGGGACCATAACCATAGTTTAACCTATACTCATAATTGTTTAATTCCAAAAACTGTGCGTCTGCACCTACCCCAAGTTCTGAAAGTAAATATAACTACTCAGAGGTGGGGCAAGTGAGGTGGTACAGTGTAGATTCACTAGGTGGGTTTGACTGAGGATTTGTGCAACTGAAGCATAACTTTCTTTGTTATGAATTCTGAAATAATGATGAAAGAACACAGCACTTAGCCACAAAATAATAGTAAAAATAATACAACTCTTCAAAAGAGGCTATGTAGATCCAACAGGTGGAATGGTTTGGTTTTTTGCTGTTTTCGTCTATGATTCTAACATAAAAATTCGTAATGTTCTTGTGTGACATTCCTGAGTGTGTAAACGTTAGAGCTCTTAATTTATTATAAATGAATATACAATGCCTGTGCAAAGGTATGATACACAGAAATTGCATTAAGTATCAGTTGAAATAAAATTTGTTGATGTGAATTACTATGCTCCATATAGGAAACAAACCTTTGATGTTCATTAATGTGTAAGACGTAAGAACCCTATGATATTTTTTCATTGTTTTCATATATCCTTAATTGCTGTTTATATAATTGATTATGCACTAAAATACCTAAAGTACACATGATTGTGTTTCTTTTGTTCTGAGCTTTAGAAGGACTATAATTTAAAAATAGCTGTATTTGTGATATCAAGTAATTAATATAAATTGACAAGGTTACCCATGTTGTCCATTAACTAAACAATTGTGTTCTATATAAATTTGTCAGACAACTGAGTCGTTGGCGTTTTGGGGGCATCGGACTATTACATTAAGCAGCTTTTCTTTCACTTTGCACATCTGGCAGAATCAATTAAATGGGAGATTTTATAATGAAAGTACACATGACTACTGACAGTCAGAGCACAGAAGGCGTTTTCATAATAAAGTCAGCAGCACTAAGCTATTTCCATGAGTCACTTCAAATTGATTTTAAGTTTGGCCTTTTTCAACAGATAAATGATTTAAATTAACTGGTTCTTTCCAATAGAAATTTTATCACTCGGGAAATGATGCAGTGACAAAGAAACTTTAATGCGCCCTAGTGACATTAATATCTGAGGGATAACGTTTTGATTATCCATTCTTTTCCAGCCTGTTTAGAATTTTGATCTTTGGAGTAAATTGATCAATATAAAGAGAAATATTTTCAGATTGGTATTTCCTTGCATCAGTAGACATTTCTGTGAAAGAAACGTTATCCCCATGGTATCAAATATCAAAAAGTACCTAACCAGCAACATTGATGGCAAAAATATTCTTTGAATTTTTAATCCTTGATTGTGAATGTGGCATTTCACCCAACTTTCTCCATTTCAAAAGATCAGGTCATCCAATTGGAAGATAATCAATGCTGAAGTGTGGAGTGGAGTTATGCATCAGGACCAGGTGAAATGACTCTGCAGGAATTTTCTAGAACTTTGAAACTGCTGATGGGCAATTGCCAAGCTTTTGGAAACTTCCAAAAAAGACCCCAGATCTGAGTTAGAATGAGAGATTTTGGAGGGTTCTGACTTACTAATCTTAATAATTAACCGTGATAAGTTAGAATTAATTCTTGTTTTAACTCGACCTACGATAAAACTGACTTCCCTCCAACTCATAGCTGAAGACAAACACTCTCTGCCCAATCTGCCATGACCACCTGATGCTTCATGACTCCATCTGACCACCTCCCAAAAACATCCAGCGCACACCCTCACACAAGCCCTAACTCCCTCCGACTTCCCCATGTCCCCCACATAGACCCCCAGGACCAAGGACACTTTGTCCTGAACTGTCCACCAAAAGTCTACCTCTGAGCCCAACATTCTCTCCAATCCCTGACCTCCCCAAACTCCAGGATCCTAATCCCCTAACTCCCCTCTCAAACCAAAGCTGCCCAACCTGACTCTCCACTACCAACACACCTCACCCACTTAGTAGCAAGCTCCTCCATTTTCCTGCCACTCTATCCTTCATTAACCTTATATTCTTGCAGTACCTGTTAAATTGGCTTTACATCCTATAAACCATGAAAAACAGCAGTTTCTACTGCAGAAGAGTCGGGGGTGGGGTCGTTATTTGGGGGTCAGCACCAATTCACTCCATGGCGGTCTTCTTGGATTCCTGGACTTGACTGCACTGCTTCAGCTCGGAAAGTTCTAGGTCCAGCAGTTCTGGTGGAAAACTCTAAAGGTAATTGAGCAATTTCTCATCTGATCTGGATCAGGGACTATGCTCAGGGGTTATACTCAGATTCAGGTCTTGTCCTTTCTTTTTAATGAACTCATAAACCATGGACCTCACTGGCTGGACTAGCATTTATTGCCCATCTTTAGCTGTCTGTGCTTATCATTGAATTATCTTTTTCTTTCACTGTTCATAATGATTCTGTTGAATTAAAAATGTGAATTGAATTAAATCCTGTAAGAAATTTGGTAAAATATTTGTTTGTTAGTTTAATGGATCAATGTAACATACCATCATTCCTTGACATATTTACTAAATTTTCTTCCCACTGGTAAATTTGCAGTGGGGCAATTCTAATATCCACCACTAATTTGCTACTGATCTGTCACAATTCCATTATCAGCCCCAATCCTGGGCCAATGTCATGTTCTTTTTAAGGCAATTGTTAGGAGTCTTGTATTTAAGTCAATCTGAAGTAAAAGGGAATTGCACTGGGACTGTTCTAAATGTAACTCCAGTCTCCCATGAGTTATCCAGCAACTTCACTTTTGGTCGAAAAAGTGATATCCTTCAGGATGGAAAAAACAGGGCAGTTTCCTGGTTACTAGTCAATTGTACTCTTGGTTGAATGTTATCAATCCAACCATACATTAACTTTCTCATCATGAAGTTGATGACATTTTGTAAAGGGGTTTGGATGGCAACACACAAGCTGTCAGTAACCCGCACTACTCACAGAAGTTCTGCAAAATGATAGAAGTTGATAGCCTTTTGTCTCTGGACCTATCTCCAAATTTAATTTTAGCTAAAATTTTACATTGAACATTAGAAATTTCAGCTACTGAAGAAGTAAGTATCAGAAAGCATTTTGAGAGAATTGCAGGAAACCAGTGGCCAGATTCCACTGAATCATAAGATCCTGGAGGAGTTTCCATTAAAATTGTGAACATTGGAGATTACAACAGAAAATAAATACAAAAAATATTATAAAACTTACGTAGGCAAGTAATGCACACAGTTGCTGATATATGATGGATAGATTTCTAAAAAATATTGCCTTATCATTTGAAAAGAATCAATGCCTCTGTTCACAGTTCATCTTGGCACTTTAAAAAATTACAAATATGCAGTAAAAGCAATGTCATCTTGTGCGAATGCACTCTGTGACATAATATGAATAATATGAGCATCATACTGAATTAATTCAATTTTTAAAACTTTGATAAAAATTGTACATTTGCTGTGGCTCTGATAATTCTGTTGATTAGTCATTAACTATATCCCACACTAACAGACCTTTTTAGTTAAATGAATATTTAATAACTTACTTTTGTTTCACCTTTCTACAGGAAAAATTTCTGTGATCCAGAAAGCTCATAATGTTTTTTACTGTGTGCACTGGAAGACCTCTAACTTTCTGAATAATTTTCTTTCATATAATACCTGCATGAATAATTTTCTGAATGTTATGTAGTTTGACTAGAAAAATGCATTGAACCAAAGAGCATTTTATAATTCATGTGTGCCAATTTATTCAATCTTGATTTCTATGTCCCAGTTATCTATGTGTTTGATGTTGATGTGACAGTCTGGCTTTTGCAGCAAGACTGCTTGAAAAAAAAATCTTCTAGTGCTTGTGTGATGTATTGACTGCAGGCAGTTTGCAACCAGCCTATTGAATTGAAGAGAAAGCAAATTGGAAACGCAATGGATTTGAGTGACTATAAGTAAACTAAAGAAAGTAATAAGAAGTGCGAAATGGGAAGAAAAAATTCTTGCAAGCAAGATTTTAGGTAACATTAAAGACTTTATAAGTATTTGAGCCTGTTAAAGATAAATACAAGTAATACTATAATGCATAAAAAGAAAGCGGCAGATTTATAAAATGAAGGATTATTAATACTGGACAAATCAGATTCCAGAGTTAAATCTGGCTTGATAGATCCTAATTTTGTTTAACTTTTAACCATGGAGGGCAGTTACTAAACATATTCACAATAGCCTGCCAGTGTACCTCTAATACAGAATAAAAGATTTGTTAAATAAGAAAAATATGAACTCTATTACACTAGACAAAACAAGATATTGAAATAACTTTATCACAAATATCAAAAAGTTTAAAATTTATACTATGCCATTTAACCCAGCAATATTCTTACAAACACCCAAACCGCAATGAAGTTTACCATTACCTCCACATTAAAGCTCCTTGCTCTGACTCAGGTCATACAGCTGTAATCTGTTTCCTTTTGTTGAACTTCTGAGTAGGCACTAATGCTCTTTTCCTTCAATCAGTATCTATCAATGAAGCCCCAAAGTTAGTTACAAATAAAGCTCAAAATAACTTTAAAGAAAATGCAAAAGATTCTTAAGCACGGTGTCCAGAAGATTTATATTCACTCTCTGGCACCTACAGAAATTGGCTGACTGACTTTTTCAATTGTCCTACTATTCTCTATATACCACTTGCAGCCTGTTGCAGTGTTTCTCTACCCTTTCTTTACATGCACTGAACTATCCACTTCAAGAGTTTTAAACCTCTTTAAAATACATATAAATAAAACAAGCCTACAGACTCTTCAGCAACAAGCCCAAAGTAGTTCTACACAATGAACCTAAACCATCTCTCCAATCTCCACACCCCCACAACCTTTTTAATGCATGCAACAAAAAATACAAATTCAAGTTAAAGTTATACTTTTCTTTCTGAACACGAAGTAAATTATATAGATGGAATCAAAAAGTTAGAAACACAGAAGAGCAATACTAAATATTTTAAAACACACCCTAGTTTTAGATATAGATATCTACATTTAAGGACTTTGTGAAGGAAGTAAGAGATGCATTTATTTGAACATTTTTCTGGATCGAACAGGATCATATTCTTTATTGAAATTGAGTTCAGCAGTGTGTAAGCTGTGACCCACGTGGTGATGACTGAAGTCAAAAGTTGAATGTGCGCTGTAAGTCACCTGCCTTTCTAAACTGGAAATCAGTTGACTTTGAAAGAACAGGGAAACTTATCATTGAATGAGATAAGACATCAAGTTTATTGTGTAATGAATGGAAAAGAAACTGGCTTTGAGAGGACTAGGAGCTTATGCTAATGTTTGATAAGTGATCTTCTATGATCTTTGAAGTTTGTTTTGCAGAACAAAAATGAGTAAAGACACATTAGAAATTGCAGTCTCCCTAGGAAGTCTTGGAAATTTAATAGATTTTCAAATACCTGAATATTCCTGAAGCAGTGAAAAGCCTGAAGCAGTGACAAACCCTCAACGATTCTAATTCAAGGTGATGGAATCGAAGCTGGGCATTTGTCATCAATCTATAGCTATCAGCAATTTCGCTACGTCAACAGGAAAAGTGGCAAACACGAGAAGTTATCACAATTTATCATTTGTCTCCAAATTCTAGTCCATAGGAGTTTATTTTTTATCCTCCCTTTTGTTTGATTTCTAAAAACCCAGAATCTCTGCAGAGACTCATCTTGTTTTGTTCTGTGTGTGGGATTAAAGGGATAGTTTTGATTCCTAATCATAGTTTAAGACTTCATCAGTGGTTGTTACTTGTTTAAAGGATAATTTTGGTTCATAATAAATAGATTATGTTTAGCATGTGGGCAGCACAGTGGCTCAGAAGTTAGCACTGCTGCCTCACAGCACCAGGGACCTAGGTTCAATTCCAGCCTGAGATAGACTGTCTATGTGGAGTTTGCACATTCTCCCCATATCTGTGTGGGTTTGCTCCAGTTTCCTCCCACAACCCAAAAGATGTCCAGGTTAGGTGAATTGGCCATGCTAAATTGCCCATAGTGTTAAGTGCATTTGTCAGGGGTAAACATAGGATAGGGGAATGAGTCTAGGTGGGTTACTCTCCAGAGGGTTGGTGTGGACTTGTTGGGGCTGTTTCCACACTGTAGGTAATCTAAAGAAAATGATTATTTTGAAAATAGCAAAGATGCCTACTCAATGTTTCTTTTATTCTGAGCAAAAGGGAGGAGTGAAATTTGTCATTTTGGTAATTGAATTAACAAATTTTTACTGATGGTGTGACTGGTGATGTCATGGGACTTGATTGTGAACACATTCTTCCTGTCACATTGTAACAAAGGAAAAAATGGTTTGTGAGATAAAAACAAGTAAAGTGCATGGGAGACAGGAGAACTGTGTAAAAAAAGGAGTCAACAGCATGACAAGGGAGAATACAGACATTAGATTAATAGGTAAAAAAAGACAAAGAGGAAATATGGAATTAAATCACCAAGATATTAAATAATATAGTAAATGTAGCACAGCCAATATAAAAACAACCCGTCACCCAATGGCTCTATGTATTCATATCTTGCTTTGTATTCCTCAATAATAGTAATAGCAATAGTGCCGCTAAATAGAGCAGCAGGATAACAAGTACAGGCAATGGTAGTGAAGTATTAAATAAATGTTTTGTTTCAGTATTTAACAGGAGCTTAAATCAGATAACTATGGCACCACAGGATGAGATTAGAAATGATATAACTAAATTCTGCAAAAGCAATAGTGCAGTTTAATAATGCCGATAAATTACAAGAGCAAATCGACACCAAGACTAATAGAATAAGACCATAAGAAATAGAAACAGGAGTAAGTTGTTCAGCCACTCAAGGCTGCTCCACCATTCGATGGATCATGGCTGATCTGATATTCATCATGTCCACTGTCCTGCCTCGTATTTATTTCTCAAGGTATTGAATTGAAAAGTAGTGAGTTATGCTAAACTTGTATTAAATGTTGATTAGCCACACTTGGAATCCTGTGTACTCTTCTGGATGGCATCATCTATACAAAAAGAAAGGTTAGAATGACTTAATGCAGGTCTTTAAAATTCAGAAAAATCTTCATAAAGATGATACAAAGAGAATGTGTCCTCTTTTGTAGAAAAGCAAACCAAGCAGTCATCAACATAACAGTTACCAATTAACTAAATAGGGAATTCAGAGTCAGCTCTCTACCAAGAGATACTATAATTCAGGGTATGCCATAGCTCATACCCATTTTTACTGCACTCTCTATGCACTAACAATACCCACATTAGTGTCCAAAGTACATGAGGGCAGAACATGAATTTGCCACTGAAAATTTGTCAAAACACCTCAGGTTAAAATCAACCTCAGCATGACAAGTCAGAAAGAAATCATACATCCCATACATAGGACTGACAGATTCTGTGAGAAACTGCTTGCATCATCACAAACAGGTCCCTCTCACGCTTACTGCTGACTAATGATGTGGAGAGAGACAGTTTGCAAAGGTGGGAGACAGAGGTTGCAATCGGAATATGAAAGGATGGCTAAAAGAAGGTGGGAGGTTGGCTACTAAAGGGATTAAGAATGAGTATGCAAGGAGGTGGAAGCCAACGGGTCAGGGACAGAGAAACTGCAAGGAAGTTTTGAAAGAGAGCTATAATGTGTCGAGAGAGGCTGCAAAGTGGAAGGAACAGTTTTAAACAGTCAAATAAATGCTCAGCTAATTGAAAGATTCCATTGACTTTGCAAACAAATGGCAGTTACTCAACAATAATATGTTCTTTTACACTCAGTTTGGGTGACACCAGGTCCATTCAACTGCTGACCTTATTACAGCCTTGGTGCAAACATGGACAAAAAGCTAAAATTCAAAGAGGAAGGTGGCTGTCTTTGACATCAATGCAGCATTAGAGCTGTCTTTGACATCAAGGCAGCATTAGAGCTGTATTTGACATCAAGGCAGCATTAGAGCTGTCTTTGACATCAAGGCAGCATTAGAGCTGTCTTTGACATCAATGCAGCATTAGAGCTGTCTTTGACATCAAGGCAACATTAGAGCTGTCTTTGACATCAATGCAGCATTAGAGCTGTCTTTGACATCAAGGCAACATTCGAGCTGTCTTTGACATCAAGGCAACATTAGAGCTGTCTTTGAAATCAAGGCAGCATTAGAGCTGTCTTTGACATCAAGGTAGCATTAGACCAAGTGTAGTTAAACAGTGTCCAAGCAAACTGGAGTCGATTGGAATCGAGTGAAAATTCTCTACTAATACCTAGAATAAAGGAAAATAAGTGTGTTTTTTGGAGATGAACCAACAATTTCACTGGTTATCTCTGCAGGAGTTTCTCAGGGCAGTGCCCTACACCCAACCATTTTCTACTGCTTCAAAAGATTTACTTCTGTCAGAAAGATGAATAACCATCCATTCTTTGTCCACAGGTTTGTGAGGCAATCTTCACTTCCTGATCAGAATTCTGTTTCTAACATAATAATATTCTGGAATTTCTTCAATCTCCACTCCACTGTCTGCGCTAACCTACCTAACTCTGTATCTGCTTCCTAAGCCTCAATTTAAAAAAGATATGGTAAACCTTCCCTTTAAGCTATCCTCAATGTCAAACAGGGTTTCAGCTACCCTAATGTCTGCTGAGGTATTACTGTGACTATGATGGACTTTGGTTAGCCATTTTTCTTATCACTAAACATGAAGGAAAAATACCCATAACATTTTCCTGCAATTATTCCTTGGTTCCAACTGGACTGGCCATGAAATAGACAAGGCTATGACTTGACTTCTACCAAATTGTTCCCCATGAATAAATCAACTCCATCCACATTCTTAATTACCCAGAATACCACTAGTCCAGGCAAGTCACACTCCAAACAGGACTTTGTACAATGGAACAGGAATATACTGACCATCTATCCCATTTACCAACATCTTGGCTTTCATTTACATCTCTTGGGGAAAAACTAAATCCTACTTGTTGGTATGAAACATTCCATTTGTACATCATTCTTCACATCTAGTTTGTCTGCAAACTACACTTCATCTACTGCTGGAACTAGCAGCGGTGTAAACAACATATACAGTTTAGGTTACTTGCTTTCAAAACATGCAGAAATCCTTAGGCTGAAAACAGTTCTTCCCTCAATTCAGTCCACAACTAAAAATCTGGAAAATCTGGACACAGTTTTGACATAAATAACATTTGTACCACTTAAGTGCTAGACAATGACCATCTCCAACAAGAGATACTCAATGATATTACTATTTCTGAATTCCCCCACTATTCACATCCCAAGGATTACCATGAATCAGCTAGTGAACAGAAGAAAGCAGATAAACAGTGAAGTCTAGAGTGAATAACTCTTCAAAGCCTGACCACAATCTACAAGGCACAAGACAGCAATGTAATGAAATACACTCCATGTAATGAAATACACTTCAACAACATTTAAAGTCCTCAACACTATCCAGTGCAAAGCAAACAGTTTGGTTGGCACTCCACCTAATGTTTTCAATGTTCACCCCTTATAGCATTGGCCACAAGATGTACTGTAGCAACTCACTAAAGCTCCAAAGACAACATCTTTCTAACTTGTAGCTTCTATCAACTGGAAGGACAAGCGCAGCAGATATGTGGAAATACCACCATCTGTATGTTCCCCCTCAGATTTCACACCATTCTGACTTTGAAATATTTCGCTGTTTCTCAGTGCCACTGGGTCAAAATCTTGGACCTCTCTTCCTAACAGTACCATCTACATTGGCATCACAAGGACTGCACTAGTTCAAGAAGGAAGTTTGCCACCACCACCTCCAGAACGGTTAAAGTTGGGCAGTAAATACAGGCCTTGCCAGCAGCACTCATATCTCATGAACTTAACTGTCTAAAAATTACCAGTTAATCTGTATTTGTGGTGGCAGCTGGCAGAAGAATATTGTCTGGGACATAATGTCTTCATATTACCAACGAACAGGCAAACAGAGACCAAATTTAATGACTCATTCAGAGTAACATTCACTCAGTGTGGTGCAAAACAAAAATTAAACCAGGTATCCACTTGGACAGTACTCTGCAAATTGTGATATTAATTTTTACTAGGGGTTTTTACGTGTTATTTTTAGAATCATCAGTGTAAGAAAACTTGTTTCTTAGTAAAATGAAATTTATATACATGCCTTTGATTCTGGAGCTAATAGAAAGAAAGCAAATAAAAAATTGCTTAGTTATATGACTTATTCCACTAAATTGATTCCCTTCCATTTCTGAGCACAGAAATGATCAAATAAAATCAAATAAGGTGCACTATGGAATGTGGTCTATTTTATATATAGAACACTTATAGAACACTTAAGAGTGATTAAAAACAATATTTTTCATTTACAGAATCCAACATAGATCATAAAAGTCATTATCTGAATCAGTAGATTAAATTGTGATGTTGTGAGCAATGGCCAACACTTGTTACTATAAATAATGTGTTGATTCAGTGGTATGAGGATTTCATTCTGTTTTTGGCCAATTTTTGTACTGCCAGCAGCTGTCATTTCAGATGCCAACTGTCAGTGTGATCTATAACTATGATACGAAATGACATTCTTATATGAGGATTAATGGCTGAGACACTTTCATTTTTCCCGCACAACATGGAGGAACTGTCAAATCAAATTTTTAGCAGATATATGGAAAGATATGTGTGTTATAAGCTAGTGACATGAACAAATGCATTTGTTAGATACATTTTGTAAATCCACTACAGATTCTAATGGGAGAAAAATTACTCTTCCTAACATAAATTACCTTAAACTCAAACAAAGATCAACTGTTAGCAGATTACAATTTGAGAAGTCATTGCATATCATGTCCATTGTCTAACATGTTATGGTCCTGAAAAAGATTTTGAACAAGTTGAAAATAAAATCAAATAACATCACTGACTGTTTGCTCAAGGGCTGCCTTGTAATCCACTGTTTTTGAGAGTGGGATAACACCACCAGCCAGTCGTATGTAAAAAGCCATTGTTCAAATTAATGAGCTTTCAATCTAAATTGTAATACTTGTTTTTGATAGTGAGGTCAGTAATATTCCATGGGCAGTCAAAGAGAATGAAAAAAATTGCATTAAAAAATTATCTGATTATGGAGAAATGCTGGCCACAACATTGAGAGAATGCTTCACCTCTAATTTGAACACTCATTGAACATTTAGAATTCACATGAACAATCAAAACTGCAACACAAGCTTTGTTTGAAATTCTCATGCGAAGAGTGGCACTTTGGCAGTGTAGACCTCACATAATGTTAAACAACTTTATGATAAACCATAATGTTTCAAGTCTTGTAATCAAGCTTTTATCCACTGAAGAACCTTTCTGACTCAAATAATGTGTATGAGCTGAAAATGGTTACCACTTACTATGCAGCCAGGAAGTATGGAAAGGAAAATCCAAAATCATCTTTGAGAATGTTCAGCATGATATTACCAGCTGCATTTTCCAAGGAATGGCAATGGCAGTCACTACTCTGCTCCTACCTTTTTCCATTAAGACAGAGCTCCACATTTCAAACAGAGGATTCTGGTATCAGTTCCTTCATGAATGGAGGGCACACTTTAAAACTAACTGTGTCTCCTTCATGCTGGTTAGTTGGGGGAAGACAAAGCAATCCTCTTATTCAAGGCTAGAGCTGAAAAGGTTCTGCAAAGGGGGTTCAGAGTAGCTGAGGGAAAGAGGCTTGCACTTGTCAAGCCTGTTCTCAACTTTTCCGTGGGACTCTCAGAATCATTATGCTGGTTTTCCTGATACGGCGAAGAAAATAACAAAAAAATGCTATATGCAACACTTCTGGTCTGAGCTGTTCTTCCTGCTGTCTTCACCTGGAAGAAATGCCCACACTGGCTTCATGGTTAAAACAACAGTCAGATTCAAATCTTCATTGGCTTCAAACATCCTTATCTATTGCTTAGAAAAGTACTTTAAAATTCAAAGTGATAGAATCGATCCTCATGTTGATTGTTAAATAATATTCACAATCAACACGATAAAAGAAAAGAAATGATTTGCCATACTTCTCATACGGCATTAAATTATAAGATACCCCTATTCTAATGCTCCTGATAATCCTTTGGCAAAATAATTCTTGTAGGGATACATTCAGATAATAGATTTTTCTAAATTAATTCATGTCACTAGTTGAGTGTGTACATTGTACATACTGCTGCTACTACTGGTGGAGGGAGTGAAAGTTGATGAATGTAGTGCCAATCAAATGGGTTGCTTCATCTCGAAGGTGTCAAGTGCTTGAGTATGGTTGGAGTTACCCTCCTCAATACAACTGGGGACTATTCCAACACACATCTGATAATGCCTTATAGATTTTGGACAGGCTTTGGGCACTCATGGTTGGCACTCCTGGTTGGTATATCCTCCATTCTATCATTACCATCAAGCCAGAGGATCAACTCTGGTTCAGTGAAGAGTGCAGTAGGCCATAAACAGCATCAGGCAGACCTAAAAATGAGATGTTAAATGGTGAAGTTACAATATAGGACTACCTACGCACCAAACAGCATGAGCAGCAAGTGACAGACAGGGCTAAATGTTTCAATGATAAGATCTAAGCTCTGCAGTCCTGTTACATCCAGCCATGAATGGCCAAAAAAACAATTTAGACTTGAATGTAGGGAGGGTGATCAGTAAGTTCACAGACAATACAAAAATTGGCAGGGTGATAAATAGAGTCATAAAAAGTAAGATGATCAACTGAGATAATACAAGGAGAGAGATGAGCTAGTCAGGTGGGGTGATCAGTGGCAAACAAAATTCAATCAAGATAAATGTGAGGTAATGTACTTGGGAATACATGATGAATGGTCGGACTCTGGGAAGCTATGACGATCAGAGGGACCAAGCTGTGCATGTACTCTGGTTCCTTAAAGTATCAGGATAGGTAAAGTGGTTAAGAAGATATGTGGGATATTTGCCTTTATTAGTTGAGGCACAGAATTTAAGAGCAGGGAGGTTATGCTGAAGTTGTATCAAACTTTGGTTAGAGCACAGCTGGAGTATTGTGCACAGTTGTGGAATCCACATTCAGAGGAGAGATATGATAGCACTGACAAGGGTGCAGAGCATATTTACCATTATGGTGCCTGGCTGGAGAATTTCAGTTATGCAGAGAGATTATAAAAACCGGTGCTGTTTTCCTTCCAGCAGAGATTACTAAGAGGGAACATGATTAAGATGTATAAAATTATGAGGGGCAGAGACAGGGTAGTCAGGAAGAAACTTTTCTTCTTAGAGTCATAGAGATGTACAGCATGCAAACGGACCCTTCGGTCCAACTCGTCCATGCCGACCAGATATCCCAACCCAATCTATCCCACCTGCCAGCACCTGGCCCATATCCCTCTAAACCCTTCCTATTCATCTACACATCCAGATGCCTTTTAAATGTTGCAATTGTAGTAGCCTCTACCACTTCCTCTGGCAGCTCATTCCATACACGTACTACCTTCTGAGTGAAAACGTTGCCCCTTAGGTCTCTTTTATATCTTTTCCCTCTCACCCTAAGCTTATGCCCTCTAGTTCTGGACTTCCCCACCCCAAGGACAAGACTTTGTCTATTTATCCTATCCATGCCCCTCATGATTTTATAAACCTCTATAAGGTCATCCCTCAGCCTCTGACGCTCCAGGGAAAACAGCCCTAGCCTATTTAATCTCTCCTTAAAGCTCAAATCCTCCAAACCTGGCAACATCCTTGTAAATCTTTTCTAAACCCTTTCAAGTTTCACAACATCTTTCCAATTGGAAGGAGACCAGAATTGCATGCAATATTCCAACAGTGGCCTAACCAATGTCCTGTATAGTCGCAACATCACCTCCCAACTCCTGTACTCAATACTCTGACCAAAAAAGGAAAGCATACCAAATGCCTTTTTCACTATCTATCTACCTGCGACTCCACTTTCAAGGAGCTATGAACCTGCACTCCAAGCTCTCTTTGTTCAGCAACACTCCCTAGGACCTTACCATTAAGTTTGTAAGTACTGCTAAGATTTGCTTTCCCAAAATGCAGCACCCCACATTTATCTAAATTAAACTCCATCTGCCACTCCTCAGCCCATTGGCCCATCTGATCAAGATCTTGTTGCAATCTGAGGTAACATTCATTGTACACTACACCTCCAATTTTGGTGTTATCAGAAAACTTACTAACTATACCTCTTATGCTCGCATCCAAATCATTTACATAAATGATGAAAAGTGGACCCAGCACTGATCCTTGTGGCACTCCACTGATCACAGGCCTCCAGTCTGAAAAATAACCCTCCACTACCACCCTCTGTCTTCTACCTTTGAGCCAGTTCTGTATCCAAATGGCTAGTTCTCCCTGTATTCCATGAGATCTAACCTTGCTCATCAGTCTCCCATGCAGGAACCTTGTTGAATGCCTTACTCTTGATGGAAGGAATCAATGGCCAAGAAGCACAGATTTAAGTTAAGGGACAAGGATTTAGTGGAGGTGTGAGGAAAACCATTATTACCCAAAGGATGGTGAGAATCAGGAACTCACCGCATTTAAAGTGGTAGAGGCAGAATCCCTCATAACATGTAAGAATTCCTTAGATGTCCACTTGTGCTGTCAAGATATGCAAGACAATGGGCCAAGTGTTGGAAATGGGATTAAAAGAATTAGGTAAAAATAAGGAATGCAGACGCTGGAAACCAGAGTCTAGATTAGAGCGGTGCTGGAAAAGCACAACAGGTCAGGCAGCATCCGAGGAGCAGGAAAATCTACGTTTCGGGCAAACGCCCTTCATCAAGAATAGAGGCAGGGTGCCTGCAGAGTGGAGAGATAAGTGAGGGGGGTGGGGGTGGGGGAAGGGGAAATGAGGAAACTTGTGAAATCCACATTGATGTCCTGGGGTTGAACTGTTCCTAGGCAGAAGATGAGGCGTTCTTCCTCCAGGCGTCAGGTGGTGAGGGAGCAGCAGTGGAGGAGGCCCAGGACCTGCAAGCCCTCGGCAGAGTGGGAGGGGGAGTTGAAATGTTGGGCCACAGGGCAATGGGTTTGATTGGTACGGGTGTCCTGGAGATGTTCCCTAAAGCGTTCTGCTAGGAGGCGTCCAGTCTCCCCAATGTAGAGGAGACCACATCGGGAGCAATGTTAGGTGGTTGTTTTTGACTTCCACAACTCAATGGGCTGAAGGCCCTTTTTTCTATGCTGTAGATATGTGATTCTATGACATGCATCACCGCTGACACTGATGCAGCACAATTCCCTTCAGTGACATGTAACCCCTGATTTCATATTGATGCTTCACACTTTCCTATAAATATGATACTGCCTTGGCTTCTGCATTAAGTGTCCCTCACTACTACCAACTGCTTGCTTTCTTTCTTCACTAAAGTGCCACCAGTAAAACAAATGCTGCTTCCTGATTGTGCTTTAGGCTGCCAACTCTGAAACAGAAACTGGTGTGTTGCCATTCTTCAGTTGTGTTCAGTGACAGGTCAAGGCCACATCCAGCCTTAGTCCCTGCAGAGGGTCTTACTGCAGTTTTAGAGGTTTTATCAAAACTAAAGACAAGGTCTTTTTGAGAAGGTTTTGCTAAAGACAGCCAAAGTGATATACTTACAGGGACTTAGAGGCAAAAGACCAAATATGTGATTGGCTTCTACAGACATTTTTCTAAAGTATGAAGTATTTAATCTGGTACAGTTCATTTGGGACGGAGATGTTAATTTCAGCAAATTGTGCAATTAATGAGATACAAATATATACAGGTAGGCTTATCACCTCCACAGGGCAAGAAAGTCAGCTCACCATCTAAGTAGGAAGAACATAATTGTGAATATTCATCTTGATGAAAAGAATCTGATTGCTGAGCCCTCACCCAATTAAGTCATACCCACCATTGTTCTCACTGGCTCAGGAAGTAGAATATTGTCACCAAATTCCTGACAGCATTCCGAATTTTCTCTGACACCTCTATCTTGTTGAAAATCCTTTTCCTTGTACATAAAACATTCAAATATGCAAAATCAAAATTATATTAATCATAATCCCTTCCAGGGACGGATTATCAACCATCTGAGGTAATTTAGGATTCTGCCCATGGACTAATTGAGAGGAAGCATAGACTCCAAGCATCTGAAGTTAATCTTTTTGCAAGAACCACTCTTGTCTGTGCAAATGTCAACTTGCAGTGTGGTAGATATGCTAAGATTTTATGCTGCATTTCATCTATCATCGAATGATTTTTTTTCAGAGTTCATTGCTGAAAAGACTTTCAACTGTGATATTCATAACCACAATGTTCAGGTTTTCACACAGTTCTCTAAACTTGGCATCAGCAATTTTCCTCCATAAGCGGTTAGAAATACAGCAGGTGACCCAAGTTTGGCCCTTGTAATTTCTTCATGATTTTGTCTACAATCACATTTCTTTCCTTACCATGTATTCTTAAAAAAGACTAAATCTAGTTACTTCATCCATAAATTTGTTCCATAAAATAGATCCATAGCAAATATCTCATTAATGCGACCAACCAATGGAAGGCTTAGAATATGATACTCAGCATTATGCAGTACATTTTGCATTTTTTGTACTTTTGTATTCTCTTTGAATAACCTCGTACAGTCCTCTTCTACCACCCTGGATAACTTATCAGGATTTTTAATCTTTAACAAGAAGGATGTACAAATTGTCTACACAACTTTAAAACAAATTGCATTCTTTCTCTATCTCAATCTTATCCCCCAATGTCATTAATGTTTCTCTAACATTCTAATTAGAAACATCAGATTTTGGTAAGAGAGTACAATAATGCCTTATTTGGGTAAAAAGTAGATACACTAACATTTTGTAAGGAATTGCCTTTTTTTTATTATCTCAATATGTTATCATTCCCAAACTTAAAACAAGTATACTTTTCATATTCCCTGGTCTTGTAATGATCCTCAATACTGAACGAATCCAAGTATTTTAGCCAACCTGATCCATTTACTGTCTAATTACAACTACTATCTAACACTACACAGCTAAATGAATTTGCAATTAATACACTTCTCATTGGATTATTGTTTCTTATGACCAGTTCAATTCCGTCAGACTGATCAATATTACTAGCTTTAACTACTAGATTCTCTATGCCATGTGCTATTTTGAAAACTTCACTGTTTAACTTTGGGCAATTCATTGCCTAGTTATGTTTTGAGTCATAGATGTAGCATCCATTAACTGTCCTCCATACATTCCTGGAGTTCATTTACCTCCGAATATTGTTCCAAGTCTGTCAACTGGCATGTTATCCAGATCTGCTAAAACTGCTTCTGTCTTTCTGCCTGAAACTTTTCCTTTGAAATAGCAACTGTGTATCTGAACAATCGCAGAATGCCATAACCGCTAAGTCCTTCATTTTTTGTTACACCATAGAATGTTCTAATTGTGCATCAAGGCTGCTGAAAATGACTACTTCCTTTGGAGTTCGTTTCAAGACAATGGATATCTGCTCCAGAGGAAAGTCCATTCCCAAGAATTGAATGTCAGTTAGGACTAAGGCCTGTTTATCTGTAACAACTTTGCACAATCTAGCAACTAAAATACATACACTCAACAAGGAATCTCCAAACCAAGTGCCTTACTTTTATTTATACACTTTGCTTAAATTCCATGATATATTCTTCCATGGAATTACTATTTATTTTTCAAAATCTATCAATGTCTGACTGTGGCTCAAAGTCATGTGATAAGATCAATTTTCTGGTAAATTTGATCCATAAAACTTAATAGAAGATCTAACTTTTTATCTATATCCAAGCAATAGGCATCCAGCTCACAAGATACTTTGCTTCTGTTTGGAGGTGACGATACTAAGGGTATTCCTTGTTTCCCTCTAGGAAAGGATATAACCCATGTCCACAAATCCACTTCATTCTTCCGTCATCCACATCCTGGGTAATCAGATCCTTACAATTTACAACTGCTTTGAGCCATTCTTCACAAAACTGTTACCAGGGCAAGCTTTATATGTAAAATTGTGTATTTACCAACTGAAAAGCACTGATTGAGGTTTAAAATATCAATTTCTATGAAAGCTGAATATCTACATCACTATACCTAACAAATTCCAGACACTAAAATATGGAATCAGTCATGTCTGCAGAAACCCAAAGATAATTAGCTGAGAGGAACCCAAATAAATTACACCTCTTGAACTATTCACAAAACATCCAGATAGCCCCAGATGAGGATCAAGGCATTGGGCGAAATCACTTCAGCCAAAGAACTCGACTGAGACCATATTTGGGTCAGTGGTCAATCAATGAAAGGATTGTATGTCAATCCAGTTAGTCCACTTTTGTGTTTAAGAAATTGCTTTTCTTCAAGCCACAAAAAAGACAGAATAGATAGGCAGGAGGCTGGAAGAACACAGCGAGCCAGACAGCATCAGGGAGTGGAGAAGTCAACATTTCGGGTGTAACACTTCTTCAGAACTGGGGGTGGGTGTGAGGCGAGCTGCAGATAAAGGGGATGGTGGGAGCGGGGTGGTGAAGTGGGGATAGGTGAAAATGGGTAGAGAGTATGACCTGGTTGGTCAACAGGAGGAATGAATCCAGTTGGTGGCAGGGAGCAGTGGAAGGGATGGGGAAATGCTGAGAAGGGAGTCAGGGGATGGGGAAGGAGGTTATTTGAAATTGGAGAACTCAATGTTGAGTCCTCCAGAATAAAATGAACAGCCCTTCCCATGAGCCAGCCCAAGCTTTGGGTCCGCTATGTGGATGACACCTCTGTCATCACGAAATGCAACAAATTAGAAGAAACCCACAAACACATAAGCAACATCCTTACCAGCATGAAGTTCACCAAAGAGGAAGAGAACAACAACAGACTCCACTTCCTAGATGTCATAGTAGAACAAAAAGCCAAGGGGGACCTTCAGGCCAGTGTCTACAGGAAAGCCACACACACTGACCAGATACTCAACTACAGCAGCAATCATCCCCATACCCATATATGGAGCTGCATCAGGACTTCATTTATAACAGGCCACAACATACTGCAGCACCCTGGAAACGAGAAGCTGAGGAAAAACACCTAGAAAATGCATTCAGCAACAACGGGTACCTGATAAGCTCAGTCCACCGATTCCTGCAGAAGAGATCTAAACAAAAAGACACAACACGCCCAGAGACTCTAGCCACCCTGCCACACAATAAAGATATATCGGAGATGACAACCAGACTACTCCGGCTGCTAGATATCATGGCAGCCCACAAACCTACCACCACACTGTAACAGCTCCTGATTAATTTAAAGGACTCCATATGAACAACCAGCAGAACGAACATCATATACAAAATACTGTGCAAGGACTGCAATAAGCATTACATTGGACAGGCGGGCAGGAAACTCGGCAACAAGATACATGACCACCAACCAGCCACCAAAAGACATGACCAACTATCACTAGCAGTATCACCATACACACAAAGAGGGACACCCGTTCAACTGGGACAATACATCCATCTTGGGACAGGCTAAACACAGACATGCACAGGAATTCCTCAAGGCCTGGCATTCAAACTGGAACTCCATTAACAAACATTGATAGGACCCCATTTACCAAGCTCTCAGAAATAGAACCGGAAATGATATCACCTATCACAACAGACCAAGACAGATAAATATCAAGTGGGACAGAATATCAGCACTTCACTGGAGGCTCACTGATAATGTCACCTAGCATCGTGACGAAACATCTGAGAACAAATCTTCCAGTTCAGCGAGCAAACTTACAACCTGATCCAGAACCTGGGCTACAAATCTTCTCCAAAATTGCAAACTATTTGAATCTTACTTGTTAAACAGAAAAGCACACACATGCCCTGTTCATATATGTTCCAGGTGTCCATAGGAAGCACATAACTGTTTGGAGCAATAACTTACAGCAACTTCCAGTATGAGAGGTCACAAAAATTGAAGTGGCAAGGATAGGTCTAATGACTAGTGGGCACACTAACTCAGCAATTACAGTATACTCTGACTCAATATTTTTCAGAACTTCAATGACCCAGAAAATGTGGTTGGCATGACAGAGAAGCTTTACGGTGTACAACATAAAACTGATACAAGTAAATTGTGTGATGGGATAGTCAATACTGAGGACAATTACAACAAATTACATGAGGCTATTAATAAGCATACAGAATGGACAAGTAATTGGCAAATGAAGTATGAGAGGTAGTATGCTTTTATCAGAAGCTTATTGCTTGAAGGTCAATTCAGAGTAGAGAAACAAAAGGATCTTGAATACAAATCATGCAATATGACACAACTCAAACCAAACACTAGGCTTTATTTCTAACGCAATAAAATTTAAAATGAGGGAAGTTATGCTAAACTTGCATTGAACCTCAGTTAGACTGCTTTTAAGAGCACTGTGTGCAGTTGTATTCACTGTGTTCTGAAAGAATATAGATACACTACAGAAAGTACAGAGAAGATTAACATTGATGCAAGAAATATGTAGGCATACATATCAGGAAAGGATTGACGGTATGGGTCTCAGAAAGCTGAAGGGTGACTAAATTGAAGTATTTAAAATTATGAATGGTTTGAAAGAATGAATACAGGGAGAATGATTCCTCATGTGGACAAGAGCATAACTGGAGGTCATTAATATTTACTAATCACCAATAAATCCAATAAGAAATTTTGGAGAATTCTGTCAACCGAACAGCAATAAAAATGTGGAACATGCTTTCACACAGTGTAGTTGATGTCGTTATGCCTCAATAGTAGATTTGGATAAAAAAGGATGGGAGGAGACTTGAGTAGAGCATCAATACTCGCAAGCACTCATTAAGCTGAATGGCTTGTTTCTGTGCCATTATTCCTATACAATGCTATGAATAATTATTTTGAAGAATTTCTCTCACCTTGAAAAACTAACTTTGGAAGTGTAAAATATCATTGCTTCAGAATAAGATTTTAAAATTGAATCATTTACATTATAAAAAGATTTATGGTATTTCATTTTCTGCTTTCAGCCTATGTGTATGTCCCAGTCTTGATTTTGGTTTCTGTAGAACAGTTGAAATATGATGTGGAGGTGCCGGTGTTGGCCTGGGGTGGACAAAGTTAAAAGTTATAGTCCAACAGGTTTATTTGGAAGTACTAGCTTTCGGAAAGCTGCTCCTTCATCAGTTAACTAGACACAGAACTTATTGCATAAGATTACAGTGTCATGCAATTAAAATGATATTTTGAACAAATCTAGATTGCTGTTAAGTCTTTCATCTTTTAGAATGGGTTACAGGTTTCAATTCACTAATACATAAATCCCAGAACTTCTTTCAAGTCACATTCTCCAGATAACTTATAAAAAAAGTGACATCTCAGCTCAGACAATGTATTAAAGGTGTGAGGTTAGAGTCTGTCTGTGTCCCAATCTTGAGTCAGACTGGTTCTGTTTCCAAAGTAGGAATTAATAAAATGTTATATGGATGGACTGCCTGCAGGTTGTGTACTTTTTGAGCAAACATAGATTGTATCTGCAAATACAAATCTGCAAAAGTGTATGTGTGTGTGCTCAAGATAACTTAAGACCTTATAACCTCACACCTTTTATACATTGTCTGAGCCGAGATATCACTTTTTTAAAACATAAAACCTTAAGTTACCTTGAGAATGTGACAGGAAAGATATTATGGGATTTACGTATTAGTGAACCAAAACCTGTAACCCATTCTAAAAGATGAAGGAGTTAACAACAATCTAGGTTTGTTCAATATATCATTTTAAATGCATGACACTGTGATCTTATGCTATAAATTCTGTGTCTTATTACCCTGCCCCACTAATTACCTGATGAAGGACCTGTGCTCTGAAAGCTAGTACTTCCAAATAAACCTGTTGGATTATAACCTGGTGTTCTGTGATTTTTAAGTTAAAATATGAATTGTAATCTATGCTAACTTTGAGAATTCTTCAATCTTATAGGCTGATCAGCCTTTCTGATTACTTCACTTTTGCTGGACACGACAAATCTCATTTGATGGTGTCAAATCCAATATCTCATGGGGTCTGCTAAATCCTTAAGATGGTGGTGGAGTAGGAATCTGAGCCCAGGGCCTGTCTGCTCCCTTGGCTTCCTTTCTTTCTTAAATATTTTTTTTTAACTTTTCCTCTTTTTCTTTTTTTCTTTTCTTTTAATCTTCCAGTAGCGCAGCAGCAACACCACAATGAGCTGGACACAGTTCCATCACAGCCCATGGTCTCCTGATGAGTGAGGAACAGGTCCCGCGCTGACTTCCCTGGCCAGGGCTCGCAGGCTAGGCTGAAGTAGCAGGTCCATAGGTAGGCTCAGGCACCTGAAGAAGAAAGGCAGTCTTGGCCCAGCATGGCGCTCTCCCTGTATGGAGGATCTCTCAATTTGGCTATGTCCCTGCGTGGCAGTCTCCTGGTATGGTGGTCTTCTCCACACATGGCAATTTTCTCTCAGCATACCAGTCTCGTCTGTGTGTGAAGGTCTCCTTCATCTTCATCATCCAGGCATTCCAGCGGCCCAGCAGGTGGTCTCATCCATGAGTGGCAGTCCTAATCTGGCATGGCAGTCTTCTTTGGCAGACACTTCCAGTCTGGTAACAGCAGCTCAGTGTGGCAGTCTCAGCCTGGCTCCATCTTCAGGGTATTCCATCCTTCCTAAAGCAGCTTTCCGCAAGCCCAGGAGCCATTAACTGATCAGTGGTAAATTTTGTCTTTACTTTTTTTATTATTATGTATGACTACTGTCACTGATGTGACCTCATGGTGGGGTGACCTTTCATTGTATTTTTCATATAAAAGTAAACATGACAATAAATTTCTATTCTATTCTCAAGGTAAGCTGCAAGCATTCGCCCTTCACCACTGACTGCAAAATCCCAGCCAATGTCAATAGATGGAATCAGTTCACAACTTGAATCAGGAAAGCATATTCAATATTGCTTACTCAATCTCTAATCAATGATAAGAGTCAGGTATGAGAAGTGCATTAATGAAATATACTGGTACTAAGGAAAAAAAGTGCCCACTTTTAATGTTGAACAACAACATTAGATTAGATTACTTACAGAGTGGAAACAGGCCCTTCGGCCCAACAAGTCCACACCAACCCTCCGAAGAGCAACCCACCCAGACCCATTCCTCTACATTAACCCCTTCACCTAACACTACAGGCAACTTAGCATGGCCAATTCACCTAACCTGCACGTTTTTAGACTGTGGGAGGAAACCCACACAGACACGGGGAGAATGTACAAACTCCACACAGAAAGTTGCCTGAGGCAGGAATTGAACCCAGGTCTCTGGCATTGTGAGGCAGCAGTACTAACCACCGAGCCACACCTTTCCTTTATTGAAATGATGATGAATTTGCTGTGCATTGCTCAAAGGTTTCTTTCTATGTTGCCATAACTTACAATTTTTTTGATTCTTGGTACTTTTATTTTGAGGAAAAAGCAAGTTGGTTGGATAATCTATGAAACATTATCAATTAGGTATGGTCTCCAGTTTATGGTCTAATTCAGTGATTCAGCTGAATAAATTCAAAATGTTTCCTGCAATTAACACCACTCAAAACAAATTAACTGGCCATTGATCATGTCACTTTTTTTATTCGTAATGTACTGTATTTGTTTGCTTTCATATTGATAGTTACCGCACATGAAGTCTGACACGATGTTTTTAAAAGAGGTGATCGAGACTTCTGTGACTGCAAGTCTTTCTTTCCTTTCTAAATACTATTATATCTGATATTGATGAGCAGTTGGATTAAAATTGATCCGTTTTCTTTCGATGATGCAAGTCATTAGTTTGGTTGAATCCAGCTGATTTTCATTCTGTCTCAATAGTTTGTCACCAGTGGCCTCTTATGGGTAATATGCAAGCTCTTTCATTTTACAATCATTGTTTAAAGCACTTCACTGCAATTGCAAACAGTATAAAAAAAGCAATCATATTATCATTATATGAATCATCATCACCACTTTTTGAAAATATATGGACATGGAGAATTGAAGTTAACATTAACTTTTTAGTTTTTTATTGTTTTCATCACCTTTTTAACTGGTTAAAATAGCTGGAGAAGTTCCACAAGCATGAAGAGGATGAATAAACACACGCCACTGGTTTTGCACAAGCACTGGAGCACACTGAGTTGGTGACCACTTTTGTCATTTCAATTCTTTCACACTGTTGTGCTCAGAATGTGCCCAAACTCCCTGTAACATAATTAGTATGATTCTTTTTGATAAAAAGAAATAAAAATACTGATATTATAGAATTACTGGGACAATTTGAAATATTGTCAAGAAACATTTCAGTAAATTATCATTTATTTTATTTCCAGGCTCTGTTGACTGGTCAATGTTATTAACCATGCCATGAATGCTAATGGAAATTAGCTTGAAGGGGTTATTGAGCTCAGTAATATTCTAAAGCTGAATTAACATCAGTGGAAATGTAGTCATTAACCCAGAATGCTTCAGCTATCAACTCAACTCCTTCACATTGTCAATTCAACCATTCATTTTTCAAACTTTTGACAGTGTGATCTGTGTTCCATGTTTGAACTGAAAGATCAAAAAAGGTAACAATGAAAAAGTCATGTATACCTTCTTACACACAAAGAGGGCCTCAATCTAAACTAACCCATCTGCCAGTGGCACTGTAACATTCAGGAGTACTGTGACATGTCTAGATTTGATCATTTACTATGAGAGATACCTCAAATAAAAATGTAGAGTTTTACTGAGATAGTAGGACCAGTTATTTAGGAAACAGGTGAAACATTCCTAGCCACCAGACTGTTCAGGATGTGAATGAATCTCAACCAATTTATAATCTGCCAGTGAGTGTGGGCATCAAATAAACACCCCACTGTAATTTACAACTGATGGAGAGGGAGGGGAGGTAGTTGGAATCTAAGTATGGACTATAAACCCAATGGGATTTGTATGGATTGACAGCAACTCAAAGCTACTTTTTGTGGATGTCGTGGTTTCTCCAGGGCCCACAGAGTATTATTAAACTTCCTGCAATATATAATATATCCTCAGTCTACTTGTACTCGAGCATGTAAATGTGTATTACAAATGGCTTTCCATCTGAAAAAGGAGGAAAGTTCCATCCAATCTTGAATTGCATAAATAGGATAATAAGAAACCTTTTGTTAGTTTTGCCCGTTTTGGAGCAGCAAGTTAAAATTACCACTTGTGTGTTCAATGCAATTTGTAATGATAGGAAATCATTTTAGGTTGTTTGTTTGAAGAAGAATTAAAATTAGATTCACTGAAGTTACGAATTTCAATAAAATGAAAACATCATTTTTGCATTTCTTTTTCCCTTTTTGCAACTTATTTAACTACCGATTGATGTGCACAAGATGTGGTCAATTTAGACATGAGGAATTACTAAACCTCAAAATAGAGAGTTTAGTAAATTTACTAATTTAATACTCATAGAAATATAATTATTAACTTAGGATACTTTTTTTGGGAGTGATGTATATCCTTTAGATAATCAAACAAGTTGTATTACTGGGTTCTCAGCTATCCCATTTGTTGGTGTCTTTAGTCCGCAATGTTTAAATAAAGTCTTCAAAACTTGCATAATAAGGAACTAAAAATAGAATCTATTTTGTCTGAAGCTCTGGTGTTGTCCCAACTAGTAAAAGCACCACCTAGTACAGCATTAAGCCAAGCCAAAAAGTCACAGCTTTGATTTCCAAGAATAAGGTGATCAAAGTCAGGGTAACAGCTGGAGCACCAAAATAGATCTGAGCAGCCCTCGAGTGGGAAGGGAAAGTATCAGCTAGGATTCCTCATCTCTCCTACTCTGCAGTGACCTCTCATGGAAAGAAATAAAATATACAAAATTCTGGGAACACTTCACAGGTCTGGAAGAATCTGTGAAGAGAATAATAGGATTGATCCTGTAGCTAGGTGACCTTTCATCTGAACTGGAAGAAGCTAAAGATTTAATTGTACTTAAGAAAGCACAAAGCCAGAAAAACAGTTACGTAGCAATGACAGTTTGGGGGGGAGGGGTCAACGGAAAAGGCAAGGAAAGAGTTAAGAGAATCAACTGTGACAGGGTGTAAGACATACATAATGAAATGAAGGATTATCCAGTCAGTTGAAGATAGGAATGTCACAAGAAACAAAGGGTGATTCTAAAAGAAATGCAAGTTGCAACAGCAGAACCATTATCAGTCTAAGTGGAAAAACAAAACCGAGTTAACGTTTTAGGTCAATAACCTTTCGTCAGAACTAATTTTATGAAGGAATATTAACCCAGAACATTAATCATTTCTTTTCTCCACAAATGCTGCCAGACCACTAGGTCCTTCCAGCATTTTCTGATTTTATTTCACATTTACAGGAGTCACAGTACTTTACTCATGCTTTACTTGCATCTGCTCTCTGAAGAAACTGGATGGTGGCTACTCAGCTCAGTCTTGAGACTACAGAACTGTGAAGTGCCTACTGAAAAATGGGATGCAGTCCTGTGACTATAGTTTTAATTTCAATGGAACAGTGCAGAAGACTGAAGATAGAAAGGACGGAGTGAGATTAGGCTGCTAGAACAAAGTAGCAAATGACCAAAGCTTCAAATTTGCAACCTAAACACAGGTATTCAGTAATCTGCATTTGGCCTCCCCATTCGTGAGGCCAGTTTGTGAGCAGTAGTTACAAAAGTTTTAATACACCCCAACAAAGTGCAAAAATAAATGCAATATTCTGCAAATGCTGGAGATTTGTAAGAAAAACAAGTTCTGAACTCAGCAAGTCTGACGACATCTGTGGAAATAGAAACAATGAATGTTCTGAGTCCAATATAACTCTTCTTCAAAACTAAATAGAGGTAGAAGAATTATGAGCTTTATGCTGATGATGGGAAGTAGTGAGGATGACACAAAGAGTCTGCACAGAGAGAGAGAGAGAGATGGGTTAGGTGAGTGGCCAAAACCTGGAAGACAGAATATAATGTGGGAAAATGTGAGGTTGCACACTTTGGCAGGAAGAATAGGAGAACTAAATATTATTTAAATGGAGAGAGACTACAGAAGGGATTTGGGAGTCATTCTGAATGAATCACAAATAGCCAGTATCCAAGTTCAGCAGGTAATAGGGAAGGCAAATGATCTGTTGGCCTTTATTTCAAAGGGAATGGAGTATAAAAATTGGGGGAGGTCTTGTTAAAACTATGCAAAGCACTAGTTATACCACACCTAGAATCGGAACAATTGTGGGCCCTTTATCTAAGGAAAGATATACAGGCAGTGGAGGAAATCCAGAGAAGGTTCATTAGAATCATCGAGATTTTCTATTGAGGTGTAGTTGAATGGATTGGGTTTGTACTGATAGTAGTTTAGAAGAATAAGAAGACCTGATTGAAGCATTTAAGATTCTGAGAGGACTTGACAGGATAAATTCAGAGAATTTCTTTCCTTTGTGGGAGACCAGAATAAGGAGATCACCCTTTTTTTTACAGAGATGAAGAAGAATTCTTTCTCTGAATTTGGAGATGCCTGTGTTGGACTAGGGTGTACAAAGTTAAAAATCATACAACACAAGATTATAGTCCAACAGGTTTATGTGGAAGCAACGCTCCTTCATCAGGTGCCTTGATCATCTTGTTTTCACCCTGTATTTCCCATACAACCATCCCCCAACATGGCAGTCTGCAGACTGCTGTACTTCTATCGTGGACAAAGCCCCAAGCAATCCTTGTCAATCACTATCAACCTTCTGGTAGTACTGCTCTTCTAACTCCACTCATTTCCTTCAAATAATAGATATTCCTATAGGAATCCACAACTACCTGATGAAGAAGCAGTGCTCCGAAAGCTAGCGCTTTCAATTAAATCTGTTGGATCTTTCTCTG
Organism: Chiloscyllium plagiosum; assembly: GCF_004010195.1. Taxonomy (NCBI): domain Eukaryota; kingdom Metazoa; phylum Chordata; class Chondrichthyes; order Orectolobiformes; family Hemiscylliidae; genus Chiloscyllium; species Chiloscyllium plagiosum. The sequence continues at coordinate 54,374,045 of NC_057723.1, read as the reverse complement.
AAGGTAGTGAATTTATGGAATTCTGTATCACAGAGAGCTGTCAAGACTGAGTCAATAAGAATATTCAAGGCTGAGATAGCACTCTTAGACAGTAATGGAATCAAGGGCTGTGTGGAATAAACGGGAAAATTGAGTTGAGGATTATCAGATCACTCATGGTCTCTCCATAGTCTCATTGAATGGTGGAGTAGACTTGATAAAACAAATTGCTCCTAATCTTTTGGTTTTATTAAAAGGGCGAGGGGTGCATGGAGAAAAGATGTTCCAGTTAAGGTTAAAGTGTGAAATAGTTTGGAGATCAAAGGCATCATGAAATCAAGTGCGAAGGGAGTGGTAATACTTGTGAAGAAATGAAGTGTTGTTAATAGCAAAGTAAACATCAGGTCTGATTGAAAATATTGTTGGGATGAGAAAAGGTGAGATAATGGAACAGGTAGAGTTGGATGCTCTGCCAATCATCCTAAATTAAGAAGATAATATTTTGAAAGCATATTTCTGGTGTGAAAAATGGTGATATCACAACAGAGGTAATGGAGACAGAAACCGAAAGGATAGAATAGAATCTTTAAAGGAAGGAGAGATGTGAAAAAGTGTAAACAAGGTAGCTGTGAGAGTCAGTGAACTTAAAATTCATGTTGGTAGACAGCCTAATTCCAGCTACAGAGATAAAGTAGTTAAGGAAAGGGAAGAAACACAGATGAATCATAAGAGGACAAAACTGGGAGTAAAATAAATTAGAGATGGAAATGTATTGCTGGAAAAGCGCAGCAGGTCAGGCAGCATCTAGGGAACAGGAGAATCGATGTTTCGGGCATTAGCCCTTCTTCAGGAATCTTCCTGAAGAAATGCCCGAAACGTCGATTCTCCTGTTCCCTAGATGCTGCCTGACCTGCTGCGCTTTTCCAGCAACACATTTCCATCTCTGATCTCCAGCATCTGCAGACCTCACTTTCTCCAGTAAAATAAATTATCCATTCAGGAAGACAACTGGAAGTGAACTAATATAATTATCAATATACAGGAGTTAAGGAGCAAGCTATGTCCAACTGGAACAAATCCATATATCCCACACAATACCAAGCAAAAGCAGGAATCATGTTGATTCCTATAGGAATATCTATTATTTGAAGAAAATGAGTGGAGTTAAAAGAGCAGTACTACCAGGAGAAGATTGGTAGTGATCGACAAGGATTGCTTGGTCTTTGTCCAAGATAGAAGTACAACAGTCTGCAGACTGCCATATCAGAGGATGGTTGTATGGAAAATACGGGGTGAAAACAAGACGATAAGGGCCTATAAATTAGAAATGCTAAAATAGTAGAACATATCTGAAATGGAGCCTGTTTGAGCTGGAAATCGAAAGGTGGCAGCTGTCTTGCAAATACCTTCAGACAACATGAGGTGTTTGGGAATAATTGATGGATGATTAGAAGGATTGTGAGTCAGGATTGGTGTGAAGTGTTAGAGTTTCCATTTACACTGTTCATAAAACAACAACGATGCCTCTCTTGTCAGCAGCTTTGAGTACTATGTCAAGGTTCGACCTGAGAGAATGATGGAAGAATATTATCTCAATGCAAATGTGTGGAATAGCATCTCATTATTCAGTAGGCACTCTACAGACTTGCAACCTCAACAGTAAGCTCTGAATATTCCATCCTTGCCATTTACTTGGTCAATATATACTGGTAATGATTCTATTACACCCATTTATACCTCCTCTGGCCCCTTTCTTCCTTTACTTGTGACATTACCACCCACTTTTGCTCCCAACATCATCCCTAACTTTGTAATATGCCTCGCAATTCTTTGAGATATCTCAATCAAAAGTGGAGCTGGAAAGGCACAGCAAGTCAGGCAGCCTCAGAGGAGCAAGAGAGTCAATGTTTTGAGTCAGGACCCAAAATGTTGACTTTCCTGCTTCTCTGATGCTACCTGACCTGCTGTGCCTTTCCATCTCCACTTTTTATCGATTCCGACTTCCAGCATCTGCGGCCCTTACTGTGTCCTTCGAGATATCTGTTCTGCTCTATTTCCAAACTCTCGATCATTGCTGAGGTAAATCACTCCATCATTGGTGACTGTGCCTTCAATTGCCAAATGCTCAAACCGTGAAATTCTTTGTTAAACTTCTCTGCTGCTTTTCCTCTCTTTTATCCTTTAATAACCAACGCTTTGACCAAGCTTCCTCTCATCTGCCATTTTATCTCCTTATATGGCTCAATGTAAAATGCTTTTTTTTAATGACCCAAATCTTCCTTCCAGTCTTCAGATAATTAGAAGTCTCAATGCACTGACTCTACAGGAACTCCTGGAAGTTTAAACGTCCAGAAAACAATTCTCCATCTTTCTGCACATTTGGAGAAATCAATCTTCCTTACCTGGACAGTTATCAAGTAAACATTAGACAACTTAAATGTCTGTCACTTCTGAGTAACAATACATCTGAATCCCCACCCCAGCCCTAATTCCTCACTGAACGGACCCCTCCCGACCCCCTAGAACACCCAACTCTTCAAACCTTCAAACACCATCTGATTCCCAACTTCCCTCCCAGACTTCCAACTCCACCCTGCCCCACCCTCTCCCATTTGATGCAATGTATTTATCCAAATTCCTGCTGGACTCTTCAATTCCCTCATAAACCAACTGGACTGCTACCAGCTCCATCACTTGCCTTCCTGGCCCTACAATGCCTCCTAACATAATCTAATTTGTCCCTTCCCCTTCTCAACTCGGCCCAACTACCAAGTTAAGTGGGCGGCACGGTGGGCGGCACGGTGGCACAGTGGTTAGCACTGCTGCCTCATAGCGCCAGAGATCCGGGTTCAATTCCCGCCTCAGGCGACTGACTGTGTGAAGTTTGCATATTCTCCCTGTGTCTGCGTGGGTTTCCTCCGGGTGCTCCAGTTTCCACCCACAGTCCAAAGATGTGCAGGTCAGGTGAATTGGCTATGCTAAATTGCCCGTAGTGTTAGGTAAGGGGTAGATGCAGGAGTATGGATGGGTTGCGCTTCGGCGGGTCGGTGTGGACTTGTTGAGCCGAAGGGCCTGTTTCCACACTGTAAGTAATCTAATCTAATCTAATCTAATTAAGTCATTATTAATAAATGATCACCAACTTCTGAGATTCACTCAGTTTCTATCTCCACGGATGCTGTCAAACCTAGCTATGCTTCAAACTATTACAAAGATGATTTTATAGAGTTTTTGAACATTACATCTAGTTATGCTTAATCTAGCTTGCAAATTGTGGGATGAATGAATAGAAGCAGTAGTATCCAGCTATTACTTGATGTTTGAATCAGATCCTCCATTGCAATGGTAATTAATGCCTGGAGAGTAGGCATCCTCTGAATCCAATTTTCTGTTTTATCCACATGACATATACCCAATCCATACAATAGATTTTGCAAGGTTTTTTGGCTTACTGGCAGTGAAAATTGAAAGCTAATGTAACAGGCCTATACAACAGGATTGTATATTGTTCACTGACAGCCACTAGATTAGCTAACACATTCTGAATACCTGTAAATGAAAACAAATTCACTTTAACAGCAGCAACATGATCAGCATCACTGTAAATTATCGAACTGAACATTTAATTACAAGACATTCAGTTGTACATTCACTATCGGTATCTGAATTGCTGGGTCCTTTCACGGAACAGTCTCAGTCATCAGAAAACCTGAAACCACCAGGTTTTTGGCATCTGATTCATGTTTGCTTCTCAGTTCAGCGCGGCATGAGATTAATCGAGAGTTTAGGTTAAAATGACACAGGCACAGAGTGACCTTTTTTAAAATTAGCTAGTTCTGAGGTAAGCAAAGAAGAAAAACCATACATAACACAGTTTCCAAGCTTCCATATTTGTGCACAGTACCGGTCCAAACAGTACACAATGGACAATTTCCATGTGCCATTACTGGTTTGTCAATACAAGAAATGAAAGGAGGTGGGCATGAGGGGAGAGAGAAAATACATCAATAATGTAAAGGGTGCGGGGTGATTAAGACAATTGATTGAAGGGCAATTATTGCCTTTTTGAAAATACACACCAAATACAATTTTCATAAATGATCAGTACATAGAACAAGAACATATAAAATTGGAACAGCTGAGGCATGAGCACAGAATGTACAACACATAGATATGTGAAGTTAGTTTACTTCTCAACAAATAAGGGACAAACTCTTTACTGCCTGACAATACAACTCATCCGCATCTCAGCATGTTGGAATTCATTGAGTTTTTTTGGGGGGGTAGAAACCTAAATACTAGTCACAGCCCCACATTTAGTATATAGCATTACAGGTTATGATGTTCTATCAGTTAATAAATAGTTCTATTTTGAATACAGTTTTCAAACTTTGGAAATCAATAAGCCTCCCCATATCATAGCCAAGGAATCCCATCTTGACTATAGAGCAATTGTATGTATTTTCTGCAGCAGGAAATGTCACATAGTCACTGAAACTTAAAGGAGGTGCCAACAAAGGTAGACCATAACAGATCCCAAATCTGACTGGTTGCTTAGATTGGGGGTGTTGAGTATTGAGTTGAATAGAGGACTCTCTCGACGTTTGTCATCAATCTTACAATTACGATTTGGGTGCAAATGGAAATTAACAGGTAACAAAAACTTATTAAAACTCCATCTTCTAGTTTGGGTTCTAATGAATGTTTTGCAAATCATCTCAAAGGCTGCAATAATACTCCACACTGACTACTTGGCCACATTCACCGATTTCGCAGATTTCGACTGTGCATGAAGTGGGCTTCTACTCCAATACAGTCACAGGTAATATTACAAAATAGGACTGATGTTTTGTACCCTTTGTACTGAATGGGCTTCAGTACTGAATATAGCAATGAATGCCATCTAACCAGATTTCTCACTTAATTTCATTAAATCTCCAATATTAAATAGGGGTAAATGAAGGACTCTGTAATATGTAACTTGAAGTTCAAGTAACGACAGTAAGCAGTGTGTTGTTAGTGATGGACAAACCGAATTTAAGAGGTTTGACACCAACTGGCTCTACTACGTTGAAAAGCAGCTTTTTTTTCGGCATGGTCAGGTATTGTGTTGGCCGTTTTGGGTAATGGGAATGATCTTTTCCAAGGACACGTCCGTCTCATAGTCCCCATTGCTCGACAGAAGGCTGACCGCCCCGTGCTGGGAGATGGGCGAGAGCTTTGCGCAGCAGTTGTGGTCTGTCGGAGTTTCTGGAGGGCAGGGCACCGAATGGGGGATCAGGTAGACGCTGTTCTCCGCTTTCTCCAGGGTTGGCCCAGGATGGTACAAGGAGACTCCGTTGTGGATGGTGACCGTCTCCACGGCGTTGCTGGCGCACAGGGCGCCGCAGCCCAGCAAGGTGGAGAAGGCCTTGCGGAAGTCCGCGTTGAAGGCGTAGATGATGGGGTTGAGGGAGGAGTTGGCCCAGCCGAACCAGACAAAGACATCGAAGGTGCTGCCGCTGACACAGGGCAGGGGAGGCGGGCTGGCGTGGCTCTCACAGAACGGCACCAAGCAGTTGAGGATGAAGAAGGGCAGCCAGCAGCACACGAAGACGCCCATGATCACCGACAGGGTCTTGAGCACTTTGGTCTCTCGCTTGAAGGACATCTTGAAGGAGCTCTCGGGCTGTATGTCCGCAGTGCTGGCGCTGCTCCGGTTACTCTGGCAGTTCTTGGCGTGCACGGCGGCTCTCTCCAGGGCCGAGATGCGCCGGATCTGTTTCTGGGCGATTCGGTAGATGCGGGTGTAGGTGACGATCATAATGGCCACGGGGATGTAGAAGCTGATGAGGGATGAGGAGATGGCGTAGGTCCTGTTGAGGCTGGAGTCGCAGTTGTCCCCTGGGCGCTGGGAGGTGGCATTGCCATGTAGCCCACTGGGGACCCTCGCCTTATGCCAGTCCAGCTGGACGGGGATGAAGGAGATCAGCAGAGAGAGGCTCCACGCCGCGCTGATCATCACGAAAGCCACTTTGGGCGTCATTTTCCGCTCGTAGCGGAAGGGGCTGGAGATGGCCCAGTATCTGTCCACGCTGATCACGCACAGGTTGAGGATCGAGGCGGTGGAGCACATGATGTCGAAGGCCACCCAGACGTTGCAGAAGGGGCCGAAGGGCCAGAAACCCGCGATCTCGCTCACCGCCTTCCAGGGCATCACCAGCACCGCCACCAAGAGGTCGGAGACGGCCAACGAGATCACAAACAAGTTGGTGACCTTCGTCCGCAGGTGGCGAAAGCGGATGACCGCCACGCAGACCAGGGTGTTGCCCAGCAGCGTGGAGAGGATCAGCAGCGAGAGGAAACAGCCCGTCAGCACTCGGAACGAGGAGTCCTGCTCAGCAGCCAGCGAGCTGCCATCCATGGTGGTAGTGTTCTGCCTCATTCCCAACACACACACACACACAAACACCGAAAGAGCCCTCGTGTACAGTGTCCACCCCTCCTCCTGTGTCACACTCAGACCTGTTCCCGCTAATCACAGGGGACCCACCGACCACAGGGCAGTCATGGAGAAATCTCGTCTTCCAACCAAAGATAGGGCCTACCTTCAATCCATCTGCACCTGGTCTGAGCTTTGATCAACGTCCTTTCTCCCGAGTTAGGTTTACCTTCACCTCCATGGTCGTGCCGCAGTTAAACATCTTTTGCTTCAGGCAGTGTCCCGGGAAAGAGTAACTCCCAACATTGCTCCGTCCCTTGTTGCTGATGTGCAAAATTCTGTGGTGGCCTCACATTGCATGCTAACAAATGACCAATCCCCTGTAAGTGTCTCTGTTCAGTTGTCTCCCTGGAGTCCCGGAGAGTGTGAAACATCCACTTTACGCAAAAGGGGGGAGAGATTTTTTTTGTGGTTTCAACACCTTCTCTGACAAAACATCCCTCAGTCCAGGCTGTCCGTGCCTCCACCGTTACAAACTCCGCATATCCGGCACCCCGCCATCCATTTTCCCGTTCCTTAGAAATTTAAACAGATCAGAAATGAAGCAAAAATAATGTCACCATTACATAGCCACACAACTGGTGTGAATGTCATTCCCAAATTATTACGCGTTACTGCACACCCAAGTCCCATTTCAGCTGTGATCACTGGTGGGTCGTATTTACAACCAGAAAAGCTGAGAGGTTATAATAGCTGAGAGGTACAGAGCATGGTGGAAACACTCAGCCGGTCAGGCAGCGTCTGTAGAGAAAGGACACCAGGATTAATTTCACAGTTCGATGACTGTCCGCCAGAACAGGTTTCCAATGTGTTTTGGGTTTTGTTCTCCCGCGAGGAAGTCGTGATTTAAAGTCAATAGTTACACCATTGCCTACCATTCTCCCATAAAATAATGTTCAGCAACTTTCTGGACGCCACGATGCAGGGAATTTTGAGCCTGTGAGGACGATGCAGTCCGCCCCAGATAGCAGTTCATGTTGCGGTTCCTACATCCCCTCAACTGCACACACTCCACCCTCCGTTCAGCGATAATCTGCAAGTACTCACCGAGGTCGTCCCAATCTGTGTTTGTCAAACAGGCAAGATCGCAAAACCATGTACTTCAGTCCGTTTTGAAGCGATCCAACACTTCACCCTCTTATTCTTACGAAAGTGGTGTTGACGGGTGGGTTGAATACTGATCCCACACTCATTTTAAAGCTGAAAAAGACTGTCGTCGCAATATTCACGTCCAAATCGAGAATAAAATTTCCAAAAAATGTGCTGTGGTTTTGTTGCTGTGCACAGTGTTCCGATAACATAAATGTTTGTCACAGTTCAGTGGCTGGCTATAGGTGCATGTGTCGTCATTGACAAAATATAGTGCTTCGCAGTAAATCTTCCGAGCTCTGTTACCTCTTTGCTTCTCTCCCCTGTTAATAAATTCCCCCAAATCTCTGATAACTGGATGTGAGCTGGTTGCGCCACCACGTGGATTGCGAGCGTTATCATTCAAGAGACGGAAGAGCACCAGCGACTTCTCAAACATGTAGCTGCTAACTCGTGGACTGTGCTTGATGGTAAAGCTCCGCCAACCAACTCGGCAGCGAGGTCAGCAAGTGACAAATGCTCCACGTCGGCCAACGAAAGCAGATGCTTAATTTGCTCACAATTTCAGGTAATTATTTGGGCTACAGTTGGAAAGTTCGAATGCAGGCGAATAATTAATAGAGGGTAACGTTTAGCAAACTTTGGAACGTTGTTTCCAAGGGCAAGTTGATAATGTTTCAGCGAAATCTTAAATATCGAAAGCGGTAACACGGCACATTAGCTGTTCATACCAAGATCAAATGTTAAACTTTGATTTCAAAAATAGATCTCGTATGAATTCTGCCTCCCGTGGCAACAGCTGTCCATCACTAAAATGTGAAATCAAGTCTGGTCCACCTAGCTTTCCCCATCCTTTGCAAATGGGGGTTCTAATTAAAATGGCTTTTTTTATATATGAAAAGTGGTAAGTTTTGATTTCGAACCGCATACTTTCACCATCAGATTCGGTGTGTTCTTCAGAACAATTGACACAAGGGTGTTTTCAGATTAACGAAATCTATATGCGAGATGCTATTTATTTCAGGAAGGCGACGACTCTTTAAAATCGCCCAGCCCAATTAGCATTCCCAATCCACAGTTAGCAGATGACCAATAGCTAGTAACTAGCAACCCAGGTCCCCTTTTACAGTAATAAGGAGACAACCTGTACTCGGTACTGCCTCTCTGTAATCAACGCTCACTACTTTAAAGAGGGCTCGAATGTGTACTCTCCGCGTTTATTTTTCATTGTTTTTATACCATTACTTCTGACGCCAGAAATGCAAACTTAACCCACGAAAATCGAACTTCGTAAATGTGAATTGCATTCCACCCGGCACAACATCTTCGAAAGATAGAAAGCTGCGCAATGTTATTAACTTCAGAGAATAAATTAAGATCACCGTAGCTTGCATTAACACACTCCTTTAATAATAAGCTGACTATAGTGCTCTATTAAATTTAAAACATCGTGACGTAAAATCTTCAGAAAATGTAAATTTATAGTTTTAAAAGAGCTTCTGACAAATGATAGCTTTTAATAAACATCGGGCGGGCTATTTGGAAAGAATCTGAAGCAGTTTCTGTTTAAATTGATTTGGATACTAGTTCAACATTTAACAGGCATCTGGATGGGTATATGAACAGGAAGGGTTTAGACGGATATGGGCCAAGTGCTGGCAAATGGGACTTGATTAATTTTAGGATAGCTGTCGGCATGGACGAGTTGGACGGAAGGGTCTGTTTCCGTGCTGTATACAACTTTATAACTCTGGTATAATCCAATGGTGTGATCCGTTAATCCTTTTCAAACGATAAACATTTGCTGTTCTGCATCAAAAGGGTGCAGCCCAGAATGCAGTACTCAAATCTTAGTTACACCTTTTTTAAAAAAAATCTACTGAATGTATTCTGTTGTTCTGAACTTATTTTCTTTCAGCTTTTGAATAATTATGAGTTAGTATCGGTAATTTTACTTAAGTAACACTCTTTAGGCAGTGACATCTTTCCTTTTTCAACAACATTATTTCAAACCTAATTTCTCTGATTGTGTAAAATATTAACAAGACTGGTTCCCATTGCTGCCAGTTGTCCTGAGAAGGTTCCTTGTTCAGAAGACTGAAAGTCAAGGATTAAGACAACAGTAGTTATTTTCTAACTTAAATTCTTATCAAAACCAGTCTTGCTGACACACAGAGGAACACCACAAGGATCAGTGGTGGAGCCACAATTATTTCCAATATATATGGATGACTCGGATGAGGAAAGTGAATGTACTATAGTCAAATTTGCAGATGTCACAAAAAATAGATAGGAAGGCAAGTGGTGAAAATGACACAATTGAGTCTGCAGAGGAATACAGATAGATTAAGTAAATGGACAAAATCTCAGCAGTTGGAATATAATGTGGAAAAATGTGAGGTTATGTACCTTGCATTAGAATTAAAATTAGGTTTTATTGTCATGTGTACTCAAGTACAGGAGTACAGTGAAAAGTGTACTGCTTGTGCCATCTTAGGTACAAAGTATACAAATAAAGAAATTAGGTAAAAGTTCAAAATTACTGATCTTGTTATAGAGTGGAAAAATAAAGAATATGAAGTGAAAAGGTCAGCATTACAGACTTTCTTTCGCCATGGGCCTGCAGTCGCTTCATGCTGGACTTTGCCCACAAAGGCTCAATCTCTTCCTCAAGCTGAGCTCGATCCCTTCCCCATGCTGGGTTCATTTCCTCCCCTCTCTGGGTGTGATCTCTCCCCCCGTGCTTCCATCTCACTGCCAACTGCCACCCGGGCTCACCAGCTGTCTTGCCATCAACCATTCCAGACCTCGACAATGCTCCTGAGCGATGGAGTTCCACCTGGGTTACCAGCCACCTCGTTGCTGAGTGCCAAAGTCCCGCTTTGGGCCCCAGACTCTGCCAAGCTGCAAACCCTAATATCTTTCCAGAAGGTAAGTAAAGAAAACAAATTATAAAACTGAAAAAAAGGAGAAAAGAAAAGCAAGCCCTGGGTTCAGACCCTGGGCCTGGAAGAATAGAGGATCTGAATATTCTTTAAATGGAGAAAGACTGCAGAAAGCTACAGAACAGAGAGATTTGGGAATCCTCATCCATGAATTACAAAAAAGCTAAAGGGTTCAGCGGGTAATTGGGAAGAAAAATTGAATTTTGGCCTTTATTTCAAAGGCCTGAAGAAGGGCTCATGCCCAAAACATCGATTCTCCTGCTCCTTGGATGCTGCCTGACCTGCTCCGCTTTTCCAGCATCACATTTTCGGCTCTGATCTCCAGCATCTGCAGTCCTCACTTTCTCTTAAATTGGCCAAAGGGCCTTCTTTCAGTGCTGACAACCTCTGTAACTCTATGGACTGCCTCTAATGCCAGAATATCTTTCCCATTGATAACAGGCCAGAACAGTTCAGAGTATTCCAGTTGTGATCTGACTAATGCCTAGTATTGTTTTAGCAAAACTTTCCCATTGTTATGGTCTATTCCCTTTGAAATAAAGCCCTGAAGAAGGGCTCATGCCCAAAACGTCGATTCTCCTGCTCCTTGGATGCTGCCTGACCTGCTGTGCTTTTCCAGCAACACATTTTCAGCCTTTGGCCAATTTAATCTGCTATGGTCAAAGACAAGAACGTAACTATTCTCATCCTATTTTCCAGCCCTTGACATTGCAAGTGTACATTTAAATACTTATTAAGTGTTATGGAGATTTTACAGGCAGTGAATTCTCGATTCCCTTCACCCTCTGAGTGAAAACAAAATTCCCACATTTCCTCTAAACCTTCTGCCCTTGCCTTAAGTCTATGTCCCTGGTCATTGATCCCTCCACCAAGGGGGAAGGTTCCTTCCTGCCTACCCTTATATATCTCAATCATGCCACCTCCCTCCCAGTTTCCCTTGCTTCAAGGAAAACAACTCTAGTCTAACCAATCTGTCTCTTCATAACTAAAATTTTCCAGCTTACACAACATCATGTTACATCTCTCTGCACCATCGCCAATTGGATTCCAGAATAACACAAAATACTCTAGCGTTGCCGAACCAATGTTTTATACAATTCCAGCACAACTGGCAACATGACGCTTGGAGGAAGAGCGCCTCATCGTCCGCCTAGGAACCCTCCAACCACAAGGGATGAATGCAGATTTCTCCAGCTTCCTCATCTCCCCTCCCCCCACCTTATCTCAGTCCCAATCCTCGTGCCTGACCTGCTGCGCTTTTCCAGCAACACATCTTTCAGCTCTGACCTCCAGCATCTGCAGTCTTCACTTTCTCCTAGCTTCTTACTGATGCCAATATTTTATGTCCATATTTTCAAAATTGAATTAAAATTTTCAAACTGTTGTGGTAGAATTTGGATTTGAATTGTAAGCTTGTTAGTTCAGTAATCACACTGCATTGAATATTGCTTTGGATTCTTAACATTAAAGAAAACAAAGGTATTGCTATGAAATTTCTTAGGGAACAGATGCTCAGTAATATACTGAGGCTAAGAACGAATGAACCAAAATTTCATCAAAATATTGCGTTTTGAGTTGGAGAGACAAGACGTGAGGTGAAGGTTTGGAGAGTGAATCCAGAAATTGGAACTGATGCAAAAGCTTTGCTATGAATGGTGGAGTAAAGTGAGGGAGGACACAGAGTCGGGGAGAAAGGATACGGTAGGTGATTTTGGCTAGAGGTAGATTGGGACAACACTGTTAAAGGATCTGAAGCTGAGTGCAATTTTGTGTTGAGAGAATAAAAGATGCTGATATGGATTAATGAGGAGAGGATACTGAGCAAATGTGGAAAGATACGTTCTGTTCCTATTCTCTTAGTAAAGCCACATCCTACCAATATTGTATTAAACAAAATTCTACAATACTTTTTAGTATTGGGACCTGGGTGTTCTTGTGCACCAGTTACTGAATGTAAACACTTTGCTACTGCCGGCAGTAAAAAAAGTAAACTGTATTTTGGCCTTCATGGAGAGAAGTCTGTAGTACAGGGGCCAGGATGTCTTCCTGCATTTATTCAGGGCACTACTGAGACCACACCTGGAATATTGTGTGCAGTCTTGGTCTCCTTACCTGTGGAAGAATGTTCTTGCTACGGAGGGAGTGCAGCAAAGATTTATCAAATTGATTCCTGGGATAGCAGGACTAACATATAAGGAGCAATTGAATCAGTTTGGAATGTATTCACTGGAGTTTAGAAGAATGAAGGAGGATCCCATAGAAACTTATAAAATTCTAACAGGACTAGCAGATTAGATGCAGTATAGATGTTCCTGATGGTGGGGGAGTTCAGAACCAGAGGTCATGGTTTAAGGATAAGGGAGTAAACCTTTTAGGACTGAGTTGAGGAGAAATTTCTTCACCCAGAGAGTGGTGAGCTTGTGGAATTCAATACCTCAGAAGGTAGTTGAGGCTAAAACATGATGTTTTCAAGAAGGAGGTAGATATATCTCTTGTGACGAAAGGAATCAAGGGATATGATGAGTAGGCATGATAAGGGTATTAAGCTGAATGATCAGCCATGATCATATTAAATAGCAGAGCAGGCTTGAGGGGTTGAATGACAACACCTGCATGTTTCTATTAAAGCAAAATGGCAAAATGGCAGTAGAAGCTGCATAGATATTTAATGTACTTTTATTTAAACTTTAGTCAGGCTAGATTTGTGAAGTGCATGGGTTAAAGCATTCAACTAATGCATTCAAGAAGGTACCATATAAATAATTATTGCATAAGATAGGAGCTCACTGAAATGGGATAATATATTAAGGATTGGTTCACACAGAAGACCAAGAATCAGGATTAATGGATTATTTACCATTTACGTTATGACATGGAAGAAGGGGAAGAGTGGAATATATCCAAATTTCTGTACAAAAGTAGTTCTGAAGATACATTGTGATAAAGATATTCGGAATCTGCAAGAGGAGATACATGGGTTGGGTGAGTGGACAAAAACCTGGCAAATGACGATTAATGTAAGAAAGTGTGAGGCCATGTACTTTGATAAGAAGAATCAAAAAGCAGAAACTATTTAATGGAGAGAGGCTCCAAAAAGTGTAGCACAGAGGGATCTTGGTGTTCTTGTGCATGAAACACCAACAGTTATCATGTGGTTAGTATAAGTAATTAAAAAGTCAAATGGAATTTCGGCTTTATTGCTACGGGTTTCAAATTTAAATATACGGAAGTCTTGTTACAATCATATGGGGTATTGGTGAAGCTACACCTAGAGCACCATGTACAGTTTTGGCCCCTGTACTTAAGAAAGGATATAATGGCATTGGGGATATTCAAAAGAGATTCACTTGGCTGATTCTTGGGATGAGGGATCGTTTACGATTGGCTAAACAGGTTAGGCTTTTATTTCCTTAGAGTTTAGAAGAATGAGGGATGGTCTCTTTGAAACATATAAGATTTTGAGGGTCTTGACAGGGCACATTGTTGAGAAAATGTTTCTATCAGTGGAGGAATCTTGAACTAGCGGACATAGCAACAAATTAAGTGGACATGCATTTAAAATGGTATTGCAAAGGAATTTCTTCTCTCAGAAGGCACTGAACATCCAGAATTCTCCACCCCAGAGTAATAGAGGCTAGATCACTGAAAGTATTAAAAATGAGTTGAGACATGGGATAAATCAGCTCAGATTTTACTAAATGGTAGACCGGTTTTAGGGAACAAATGTCCTACTCCTGCTGCTATTTCTTATGATCTAACCGTGATACAATAAGTACCGTGATACTAATCTGGAAATCCAGTTGTGTTGAACAAATAAAGTGACTGAATGAAGTATCTACTGATATTGACTTATGGTGAGGACACTGACTACGACAGAGAGACAGTTTGAAACAAATGTAAATTGACAGATACAAGTACATATTAATTAGATGAGTGAGTTACAGACCAAAATATGCTAACACAGAATTTAAATAGAGAGAGGAGAGATAAACACAAATATTGACTAAAAATCTCTCCATGTGTTTCATTGAGCCCAGAGAAAATGTGTGCCCACACTACATATTCTTCAGGAAAAGATATAACTCTGTAATGCATTGAAGAATTTATGGTCAGTAGAAAGACAAAGAGAAATAAAACCTCCTGCGTAAAAGCAATCAAATACATTTAGAGTCATGATTTTCAAATTTTCCTCTGTGAGAAACTGACTGAAAATGTTGACATACTCCTACGAACACCAGTTAATATTGACTTAAGATTTTGAGTTCTTAACTACCAAGTGTCCTCAAGCTAACATAATTTTTTTACTCTATTTTCCCATCAACAGAAATAAGAATGGAAAATAAGCAATGAGAACAAAGGTCTGCCAGCCTCAGGCACTTCTGAAAGATCTTTCAAGATCCATTACATAAATATATTACAAATACAATGAACGTTATTGTTGTTATGCCAAAATGGATATCAATATCTTTTTTAATTCATTCATAGAATGTGGGCATCACTGGCTGAGCCAGTATTCATTATCCATCTTTAATTGCCGAGTAGATGATTAAGAGTCAACCATATTACTGTGGATCTGTCAGTAAGAGCAGGTAAGGATGGCAGATTTCCTTCCTTAAAGAGACATCTGTAAACATTTTTATAATAAGAAAAGGAATCATATTTACATAAACAAATGTTTGTAGTTCAAATGTACTCTTAAGAATTTCACTGGTAGGGGAATGAGGGAAAAGCTGAGGCAGATTATGTTGTGAAAGCTGTTATGGACCAGACCAGATCCCCTTAAAATATTTTAAGAAGATAGCCTAGAACCTAACTTTATCTTATTTCAAAGGCAAATATAAAATACTGTCTTCCAGATGCAATTCAACTAGTCAAGTTATACTTGGCATTATGCAAGACACAATTTATTCAAACACTATAGTTAAAATACAACAAAAGAAAAAAAAGCTTTGAATAACTTAACTCGGCTGAAAATCTGAACAGAATAATAGATACACTAACTATTATTCATCAACTGTTCCAATATAGTAACATCCCATAAATATACCTCTTGGAAAAATTCAGAAAACAGATTTGTCTTACATGTAACTCCAGCAACTGAGAAGAAAAAGCAAAGAGAAAACTCAGAGAGTAGCAGCCAGGAAATATTTACTGCAGCTTCCATCCTTGTTGAGACTTCAACAGCAACTGATACTGAATCTCAGAGCTCAAAACTAAAACCTGGAATTACTGGTTTGTGAAAGCTGGCCATACTCATCCAGGCTGCTTCTGTTGTTCCAACTTTAAAAAATCAGCTAAGGCCTCGCAAGCTGTTTATGGGCCTTTATTAGCCAGCTTGGCATCTCTGCCTTGAAATCTCTCTTAAAAGAAACCAAGAGAAAACATACCTCTTAAAGCCACAGCATCACCACAAGGTGGAAGTAAATATTTTGATTAAATATTGTTCAAAGTTTGTGCGAAGATTTGTAGCTCGGGTGCTCGTTGTTGTGGTTCTGTTCGCCGAGCTGGAAGTTTTTGTTGCAAACGTTTCGTCCCCTGGCTAGGCGACATCATCAGTGCTTGGGAGCCTCCTGCGAAGCGCTTCTTTGGTGTTTCCTCCGGTGTTTATAGTGGTCTGTCCCTGCCGCTTCTGGTTGTCAGTTTCAGCTGTCCGCTGTGGTGGTTGGTATATTGGGTCCAGGTCGATGTGTTTGTTGGTGGAGTTTGTGGATGAATGCCATGCCTCTAGGAATTCCCTGGCTGTTCTCTGTCTGGCTTGCCCTATGATACTTGTCAAAGCTGACAAAGGGTCAGTTAGACTTGAAATTCAGCTCTTTTCTCTCCTTACAGATGCTGCCAGACCTGCTGAGATTTTCCAGCATTTTCTCTTTTGGTGGCAAAAGGAACAAATATTGATTTTAAATCAATTTATTTGGTCTCGCTGTGATTTTTATTGGGTGGTCATGGCATTGATGCAAGGCTTTATTGGAAAAGAAGAATATAAGACTGAGACTTGTTAAATTACCTGAACTCATTGCGCACCACATTTTTTGTCACAATGATGATAAGATATGGACCATTGATTTTTAAAGCCATCATCTGATTTTTATATGTGGAACTTTCAAAAGACAGAAATGAATAACAAAAAAGGGACACAACCACTGAAATAAAATGACCACAGCAAACACCTAATGACACCGTTTAGCCAAGCTTAATGAAGCCAACATGGAATAAACAAAATAATCAAACTGAACTTAAGTTAGCGATTTATCAAAGACACCAAAACCAGTCAACCCAGTCAGGCTTGAAAAGGTCTTTTCCTCCTGTTTCAACTTATAATGTTATGGGAATTTTCAAATATTGGAGATGATACCCCACCTACAATTAGCAAACAAGAAAAATCACATAGCTTGTGCAGACAGACTGAACAAACTAATTTGTACTTCAAGCAGAACAGAGCAGGGGACTGCAGAATGTAACTGCAGAAAGTGCTCTGTCTGCCTCTCAAGAACAACAAGTGACCAGTGACAAGACAGGTTTAAAAGAAACATCAGAACATCAAGAATTCAAAGGACAACTGAAATATTCACTATTGTTGATGATTCAAGACTCTAAATAACTAACTGTGGTCTCAGAATTAAAATATACAACTCAAAAACACCTTAAGCACTTTATGTTGTACTTTTATCTTCTTTTTGTCTTAGACATTATCCTTGTTTAGGTTTGTATAAGTATACGTGTACACTTGACATTGTGTCTTATTTTCTTTCGCAATTGGCTGATGATAAAATTGCTCACTCTTTCACTCAAGAAAAACATTATAATTGGCTCCTTATTGATACAATAGAAATTAGTTAATTGCATTTTACTTGGAGACAGATATAACTTCATGCTAAAAAGAAAATTAATCTTTGTTGTGGTCATTCAGGAAAGTTGAAAAAGGCCAGCCAATTCAGTACCTGATCACATTACTGTTTTCTCTGGGGTGTTTGGTTTAGAGCAGTCAGTGTGGGAAATAAGTATTTTACTTTTTGTTTCCTTTTCCAGTCATACTGTGCCTCCAAGTAGCATAAATTACTGTTACACTCTCATTAATATTGTCAACAATTTTGATTCGATTATGATCATAATTTTATATCAATTAAAAAATTAGAACACTTTTCTCCTCTCAGCAAGTAAATACTTTTTCTACTTTCTTCATCAACCAAGGTTACATACGTAGAGTGAGATTTTGCTATTGTTTCACAGCCTCTTAACTTGATAACTGTAGCAAGGATATGCTACACACCTTACATTACCAGCATCAAAATTGAAGAAAAGTACATTAGCATTGTTGAGGTTAAAATTATATCCAACATAATACACCATTTAGAGACAGAATGTGGGATTTTCATTTTGTCTTTCTCCCTGCTTTGCAGTGATATTGGCATGAGCAGGGAAAGAAAATGCTAACTGTGGACTATTAGTAGTCTTTTGGGCTAATGTATTTTTCAGCAGAAATAATTACATTTGCTTATTATGATATAATCACATTATAAGACACATATTCATCATTAATGCAACGGATAGAACATAGAACATAGTACAGTATAACACAGTATAGCCCCTTTGGCCCACAATGTCATGCTGACCATTTACCTAATCTAAGATCAATCTAATCTACACACCCCTCGATTTACTGCCGTGCTTGTCCAGTAGTCGCTTAAATGTCCCTTATGTCTCTGACTCTATGACCACCACTGGCAGTGCATTCCACACACCTACCACTCTCTGCGTAAAGAATCCACCTCTGACATCTCCCCTATACCTTCCTCCAGTCATCTTAAAATTATGACCCCTTGTGACAGACATTTCTGTCCTTGGGAAAAGTCTCTGGCTATTCTCTCTATCTCTGTCTCTCACTACTTTGTACACCTCTGTCAAGTCACCTGTCTTCCTTTTTCTCTGCAGTGTGGAAAGCCTAGGCTCACTCAACCTCTCTTCATAAGACAAGTCCTCAAATCCAGGCAGCATCCTGGTAAATCTCCTTTGCACCCTCTCCAAAGCATCTACATCTTTCCTATAATGAGGCGACCAGAACTGGACACGATATTCCAAGTGTGGTCTAACCAGTGTTTTATAAAGCTGCAGCAAAACTTCACGGCTCTTAAACCCAATAAGCCTGTTAATGAAAGCCAAAACACCATACGCCTTCTTAATAGCCCTATCAACTTGGTTGGCAATTTTGAGGGATCTATGGATGTGGACCCCAAGATCACTCTGTTCCCCCACACTGCCAAAAATCCTGTCTTTAACCCTATATTCAGCATTCAAATTCGACCTTCCAAGATGAATCACTCCACATTTATGCAGGTTGAATTCCATCTGCCACTTCTCAACCCAGATCTGCATCCAGTCAATGTCTTGTTGTAGCCTGCAACAGTCCCCGACACTATCTACAACACCAGCGATCTTTGTGTCATCGGCAAACTTACTAACCCAGCCTTCCACTTCTTCATGCAAGTCGTTTATAAGAACGACAAAGAACAGAGGCCCAAGAACAGATCCCTGCAGGACACCACTGGTCACTGACCTCCTGGCAGAATACTTTCCATCCACTACCGCTCGCTGTCTTCTTTCAGTTAGCTAATTCTGTATCCTGACAGCCAAACTTACCTGTATCCCATACCTCCTAACTTTCTGAATGAGTCTACTGTGGGGAACCTTATCAAATGCCTTACTGAAATCCACATACGACACATCCACTGCTCGACCTTCGTCATCTTGTCTCATCACAACAAAAGAAGTCAATAAGACTTATGAGGCGTGACCTGCCCCTCATAAAGCCATGCTGACTATCTTTAGTCAAACTATGTTTTTCCAAATAATCATAAATCCTTTCTCTCAGAATCCTTTCCAGTACCTTGCTTGCCACATATGTAAGACTAACTGGTCTGTAATTCCCAGGGATTTTCCTATTTCCCTTCTTGCACAGAGGAACAACATTTGCCTCCCTCCAATCATCCAGTACTCCCGTGGAGAGCGAGGATGCAAAGGTCATCGCGGCAATCTCATTCCATGCTTCCCGTAGTAACCTTGCATATATCTGATCCAGCCCTGGGGACATATCTATCCTTGATGCTTCCCAGAATTTTCAGCACGTCCACTTCCTTAAATCAATCTGTTCAAGCCTATTAACATGGTCCATGGTGTTCTCACTATCAACAAGGTCCCTCTCGCTCATGAAAACGGAAGCAAAAAACTTATTTAGGGCCTCCTCTACCTCTTCAGACTCCAGGCACAAGTTCCCTCCACTGTCCTTAATTTGGCCTACCCTCTCTCTTTGGGTTTTTCTCTATTCCTTCCCACTAAGGCTTTTTCGTGCCCCCTCCTAGCTCTCAGTTCATTTTTGAGTTCTTTCCTAGCTACCCTGTAATCCTGTAAAGCTGTGCCAGATCTTTCCTTACTTCCTCAACCTTAAGTTAACTTGCTTCTTCCTTTTGACAAGAAGTTCCTCTGCTCTTGTTACCTATGGCTCCTTCCCCTTATTATTCCTTACTTGTCTCAGTGGGACAAAGTTATCAAACACTTGCAACAAATGCTCCTTAAACAGCCTCCACATTTCTATTGTGCATTTTCTGTAAAAGAATTGTTCCCAATTTATATTCCACAGCTAATAGCAGTATAATTTCCCCTCCCCCAATTAAATACTTTCCCATACTGTCTGTTCCTATCCCTTTCCATGGCTATGGTAAAGGTGAGAAGGTGAGGAAGTTGTAGTCACTGTCACCAAAACACTCTCACACATTGCCTGGCTCATTGCTTAGCACTAATCCAGTATGGCCTCCCCCAGTCAGCCTATCTACATATTGAGTCTGGAATCCTTCCTGGACATACCTGACAAAATCAGCTCCATCCAGACTATCTGCACTAAGGAGGTTTCAATCAATATTGGGGAAGTTGAAGTCACCCATAACAACAACTCTGTTACATCTGCACCTTTCCAAGATCTGCTGTCCAATCTGTTCTTCCATCTCTCTGCTGCTATGCGGCGAGTAGTGGTTATAGAAAACACCCAATAAAGTCACTGCTCCTTTCCTGTTACTCACTTCCATCCATACTGACTCAGTAGACAATCCCTCCTCAACAGCCTTCTTTTATGCAATTGTGATGCACTCTCTAATTAACAATGCTACTCCCCCTCCTCTTTAACCCCCTTCCCTGGTCTTTTAAAAAGATCTAAACCCTGGAACATCCAATAGCAATTTCTGCACCTGTGAAATCCATGTCTTCGTTATGGCCACAACATCATTGTTCCAAATACTGATCCATGCTCTCAGTTCATCACTCTTATTCATGATACTCCTTGCATTGAAACAGACACACTTTAAAACATCCCTTTGCCCTATAAACTGTGTATCCTTCCTGACAGACTCTCTGCATTCTATTTCTGCCAGTTCACCCTCTAGTTCCCATCCCCCTGCAAAACTAGTTTAAACCATCCCAAAGTGCTCCAGCAAATCTCCCACCCAGAACATTGGTGCCCTTCCAGTTTACATGCAACCTATCCTTCATGTACAGGTCTCACTTTCCCCAGTTATCTATGTATCTGAAGCCCTCCCACCTGCACTAGCCCTGTAGCCACGTGTTTAGCTGCTCTCGCTCCCTGTTCCTTGTTTCACTAACACATGGCACCGGCAGTAATTCTGAGATTACTACTGTGCTCATTCTGCTTTTTAGTTTCCAACCTAACTCCCTGAAATCACTTTTTAGAACCTCATTCCTTTTCCTAGCTATGTCACTGGGGCCAATGTGCACCACAACTTCTGGTTGCTCACCCTCCCCCTTCAGAATCTTAGAGACTCAATCAAAGACATCCCAGACCCTGGTACCTCAGACACAACATACCTTCTGGGAGTCCCGTTCACGATCACAGAATCTCTTGTCCTTGCCTCTAACTATTGAGTCTCCTACCACTGGCACTTTTCTATTCTCCCCCCTTCCCTTCTGAGCTACAGACCCAGGCTCAGTGCCAGAGATCTGGCCACTATGGCTTTCCCCTAGTAGGATACCCCCACCAATAGTATCCAAAACAGTATATTTATTATTAAGGGGAATGGCCTCAGGGGATCCCTGCACTGTCTGCCTGTTCCCTTTCTGTCCCCTGACTGTAACCCATCTAACTTTTTCCTGTACCTGAGGTGAGACTACCTCCCTGTAACACCTCTCTATTACCCCCTTTGCCTCCCGAATGATCCAAGTTCATCCAGCTCCAGCTCTAGTTCCCTAATGGGGTTTCTGAGGAGCTGGAGTTGGGTGCACTTCCTGCAGATGAAGTCAGTGGGGACACAAGTGCTGACCCTAGCCTCCCACATCCTACAGGAGGAGCATGCGACTGCCCTAACATCCATTCCCACTGTTGAATTTCCAAAAAGACTACTGAGGAAAGACTAGTAGCCTTGCTGAATCAGCACACGGAACCATTTTTTTTTTGTTTAGAGGACGAAGATGGGTTTTGTGCAAAGCAACTGCCCAAATATATTACCTCACTTACTCAGCAGTCCTGTGTCCACTCCTGCTCAGCCTATTCATGAGGTAAGTTTTTAAAGGATTAATTTACCTTCCCGGCAGCCCTCAAAACCTCGTTCTGACCGCCCCTGTTGCTCCTGCAAAAATGGAGGCTGCTGATTTAATGAGGCAAGTTATTAAAGCATTAATTTACCTTCCTGGCAGCCCCCGATCCTTGCTGTCACCACTCCCACTGCTGCTGCAAAAATGGAGGCCGCTGAACCCACGAGGTACGTTTTTAAAGGATTAATTTACCTTCACGGCAGTCCCCTGGTCTTCACTCTCACTGCTCCTGCTGCTGCTGCTGCAAAAATGGATGATGCTAACAATGTCTGTATTAAACAAAGATTCAATATTAATAAGTGGTAGCCACTTGATTCAATGTTTTGGATATTGCAGATGGCTAAAATAAAGATGGCCTGAAGAAAATACAGAAAAAAGTATTATTTATTGGAAGCAATTGTATTTAAACTGTGGTATCTTAATTGCCTCAGGCTAATTTGAATCCTGATTTGGAGGTGTTGGACTGGGGTAGACAATGTCAGAAGTCACATGACATCAGGTTACAGTCCAACATTTTTATTTGAAACCACGAGCTTTCAGATCATAGCCCCTTCAAGTGAAGTGAGAGAGAAGCACACGGATGCAGGCTTTATAGGCAGAGAAATCAATGGCTTTGACTCTTGATATTAACTGTTGTTTCTTTCTCCACAGGTGCTGCCAGAGCAGCTGAGTTTCTGGAATTTTTGGTTCTTATTTCAGATTTCCCAACATCCATATCTTATTTTTGTTATAGGAACCTTCAAGTTCTCTTTCTTCACCTGGAGGAAAGTGTATGTGTGAAGGGGCTAAGGAAGGAAGTTCTGTTGTATTGGAAAGAAAGTCTAAACTTGCTGCTGGCATGAGCGGAATTGAGGGAGATCTGGAAAATAGATGTAACAAAACGATTGTCAGTTGGGGGTACATGTATAACACCTACAGGAATAAAAGAATTGAACCTCTGCCTGGTCAGAACAGAATTTTGAGGAACTGTATAGCTGAGATTAATGTTATTGATGCCAAAGGAGCTGCAAATCAATCTGTAAGATGTATTTTTGCTGTATCAGTTATTTACACTTTAATTTATAATCTCTACTGAACACAATTTATTATGGATTTATGTTTATTTTTGGTTTGATTGCTGGTGTCAAACTTTAAAAAGTAAGATATTGTCCATTAGTTTCCTCCATTGGGATTGTTTGTAAATTCAGTCCGTTCATGTTATTGATCTCCTCAAGCATCATAACGTCTGAAATAGCAGACATTCACCTAACTCGCATTGCTGTTGACATATCTGGATCATGTTAAGTAACCTCCAGACATTATCCATTGATCTGCGACCTTTTCTGAACTCCATCTGGTCCTCCTTAATGGTGTAGGCAGTACAGTTTCCAGTCTTAGTGCCAAAGTCTTAGATAGGATTTTGAAGTCGACATTCAGAGCGAAATGGGCCTATAGGAAGCACAGTCCCTGGGGCCTTCCCTTTTTTAAGAATGAGAGAGATGTTCATCTCTCTTAAAGGTGGTGGGAGGAGGCCACAATTGTGCGAGTCATTAAATGTACTAAGCATCGCCCCTGACAACACACTTATAAATTCCTTGTGGAACTCACTGGAAAGCCCGTCAGTACCAGGCGCCTTTCCATTCTGGAGCTGCCTCACAGCCTTCTGCACCTCTTGTTCTGACAATGGGGCACTGAGGAGAGACTCTTGTTCAGGAATCATTCCCGGAAGGTCCAAATTCTTAAAAAAAAAGACTCCATCCTAACCCGCCCACCCTCATAGCTTTCAGATTGGTATAGTTCAGAGTAAAATTTCCGAAATGCTGCATTAATCCTTTTTAGGATCACAGGTTAAATTTCCAGTGTCCTCCCTAATTGAGGTAATGGCTTGGGGGGCACTCCTTTTCCTGGCAAGGTACGCTAAATACTCGCCTGGCTTACCCCCATGCTCAAACAGCCTTTGGTTTGCAAATATAAGCTCCCTCTTGGCTGTGCGTGTGAGCATGGAGTTCAGTATAGACCAAAGCGCTGTGATCCTCAGCAGTTTAGCCAGTGCTTTTTCAGCTGTTTTCAGACATGTCTCGAACAAGCATTGCTGCTCACCCATCTGCCACTTCTTACTGGCTGAATAGGAAATAATTAATCCACTAGCATAGGCTTTAGCTGTTTCCCACAGAATGGATGGGGTACTGGCTGAGCCTGAATTAATACCTTAAAAAAAGCCCTGAACTCAGTAGAAAGAAATTTGATAAACTTGCTATCTTTGAGGATGAAGGGGTCCAGTCGCCAGTGCCACAAGCCTACCACAGGATCCTTACTCTTAACCATTAAATACACTGGGCACGATCAGAAGTAGTGATATTGCCAGATGTGCTGCGGGGGTCAGAAAAAGATCTATCTTGGTATGGCATTTATGTGGGTTTGAAAAGAATGTGAGGTCCCTGCCTCCAAACATCCACCAATTCCATTTCAGCACACAAATCCCTTAATTATTTAGATCATGAAGAAGATATCGGAGGGCCTTTGGGCAATCTGTCCCCCATAGGATCTATTAGACAATTGAAGTCCCTATGATAATATGCTGAGATGCAAGGTTAACCAGTCGAGAAAGTGCGTCTATCTAGAATTTAAGGGGCTGGGCCAGGGGACAGTAAACATTTAGGATCCCATATTCTTCCCCATGTATCAAAGCTTCAAGGATTACAAATCTCCTGTGTGTGTCTTTAATACACTCTAACAACTTAAATGGGATATTCTTTCTGACTAAAATGACCACCCCTCTACTCCTCGTATTGAAAGATGAGAAATAAACCCCATCATAACCATTCTGCAGCTTCAAATGCTCTGCATCATCTATGTGTGTTTCTTGTAATAAGGCAACATCCACCCTTTCCCTTTTAATACTGGAAAGTTCCTTCTTCCTCTTGCCCAGCGAATGATTCCCCTTAATATTCCAGGTGCACCACTTAACCACATGCTTAGCCATAACCTTCCATAGGAGAAAGTGAGGACTGCAGATGCTGGAGATCTGAGCTGAAAATGTGTTGCTGGAAAGGCGCAGCAGGTCAGGCAGCATCCAAGGAGCAGGAGAATCGACGTTTCGGGTATGAGTCCTTCTTCAGGACTATAACCTTCTATAGCACCATTTAGACTCGAGAGAGGAAGAACCCGAACTACAGATCACTGAGCTTTAATGCAAAAGAATCCACAAAACCCAAAAACCACATAAACTAAAATAACTACAGCCAATAAATCTACAAAACCTAAAAAACTATTTACAACAAAAATAGGAAAACAAAAAATCGCCAAAGGCACTGATTGGAGGAATCTACTCCCCATTCAAAGGGGGTACCTACACGTCCTACAACCCTACTAACCATCCCAACTGCCCTCTCAACTCCTATCAGCTAGGGTCGCACCACATACACCAATAACCTGGTAGAGAAAAACAAAACATGAAGAAGATTAGTACTATAGCCAAGTAAGCTAAAAATAAATATGTCACTCATCCCTTAACATAACTTAGAGATTAAAAATAAATATTCTATCCATCCCAGACATCATTTAAAGCAACTTATTACCAGAAAGGAGATTTTATCAAGTCCTTTTTAAAGGAAAACTAACCCGAACAGCTCTGTCCTCTACACCTATTCGGCCATTTGACTTAAGTCAATGTGTCCACAAAGTTCTTCGCTTTCTCTGGTGAGTCAAACAAATGTATGGATCCATTATGATTGATCCAAAGCACCGCTGGATATCTTATACAATACTGGATCCCAAGCTCTGTCAGTCTCGTTTTGATGCCATCGTCGGACTTCCTTTTCCAGACTACTGAGAAGTTTTGAAAAAACATGACCCTGGAGCTGCTACATACCAATGCACTCAGATCCCACTCTGGGCTCTAGCGGCTTCCATGACCCTCTCTTGTCTTGATCAAACCTCACCAGGACAGGGCATGGGCACTGACCGCACCTGGCTTTTGTGCCACGATCCAATGTTCTCTCTCAATTGTTACCCTAACAGGTAATCCTAACAGGATGCCGCCACTTGGATTCCCCTCATATGAAGAATTTTGATGGAGTGAACAGGAGAAGACTATTTCTTCTGTTTTGAGAGTTGGGAATAAAGGTAATCCATTTAGGATTGTTGCTAAGACGAAGAGAAGAAGCATTTTTTATACAAGGTCTTTTGTTTAAAGCATGGAATACTTAGCCCCAGGGAGTGATTAAGATAGGGATGATTTCATATTTTAAGAAAAAGTGGAATAAAAAATGAAGCAACAAAGAAAACATGAATCTACAGGGAGATTGGAGTAGTCTGATCACTTGAGATTATTTTATCAAAGAGGTAGCTGTCAAATAATATATGGAAAGGCTCCTTCCTGTACTGTAAACAGGTATTATTTTAAATTCTGCAACCAAAATGGAGATATGACTTATAGATACAAAGATTAAGAAAGATTATTGCAGCTACATTCCATTAAGAACATTCCCAGGGGATAAATTAAATATATTAACTTTTCAAGATTATGATATCTTCTATATAGAAAATATTTCCCTTGTGATAAAATTTATGATGTTCTTGTTATTCTAATCTGGATTTTCCAGTTGTCAACATATTTAGCACTAATTTTAAAAGGACTGAGGCTAGCAATTCTCCCTTTGCCTATCTTTGCTCTATAACCTAAAATACCTAAGGTGACAAGTGCAGCCTCAGTGCTAGAGTTCATATTGAAGATAATTTAAAAAGAGCTCATGTCAATCTCTTTTATAAGAGGACTGCACATCATGTTTCAAGGGACAACCACACACCAGGTAGCAGGAAATGGTTAGGAGTTTCCTGTTGTGTGAGGCAAATAGTGGCTATGACACATCCACAGTGGCACAGTCTCCCCCAAGTTCCATGCATATTAGATGGCCTCACAATGACCTGCATACTTTGGCATGGTTAATACTAGAGGAAAGCAGTGGGCATGATCATGGTGATACTACCAAGGTTATATCTCATGTATTACATTCAAAGTTTCTAAGAAATCTTTTACTTAACCCTGCCTGAACTGGTTTCAGATGATTATTGGTTCCAAGGTTGTTTTCAGCACCACAGTTTTACTGCTTGCTTCTTCATTTTTTTTCTCTCTGTGAATGAACCAGTTTAGCAGTTCTTTTTGGATCAAGATATCTAATATAGTTAATATTGACTCACCCCTGAGGTAATTTGAAATACAACGGAAATCTTACAAGAGATTCAATGAGAATAAAAAGGCATTATTGTTCATCCAGAGCACACATCTCTGATTATTTCATGCATACGATGCATAAAACAACAAGTGTAAGCTCACATAAAGGAATTTTTTTTTCTGTTCAGCACCAGAAAAATATTCGTAGTGAGACTGAATCATAATACAGTCTGTTCTGCTTTAACGCGGCAGTTGCATTCTCGTGCAAACTAGTGTTACAGAAAATCACGCAATAGAAATAATGGGGCCTATGGGAAAAATAGGGTTGGGGGTGAACCACCAAAATATCAATAAAAATCGAAATAAAATCAGTAGTTAACCTAACACAAACAATAGCACATCTATGTTAAAATCATAAATTTTCATGAAATAATACAGTAGGTTTAACACTTTAAGGGGTTTCTGAGTTTGCTGAGTTACAGTACTGCATTTAGATAGTGGCTGAGGGTCATCATTAGCATCATCATTACTTCCAGATGCTGTTCTGGATGCAGTGTTATGATGAAAGAAAATATTTAGTCCAGAGTGGATGGCTGTGATTTATTGTCCTCAGATTCTTTCTTGGGGGTTGGATTAAAAAAAGACATCTAGTTTTTGCAGCTTTGCCATCTTTCTTCTTTCATGAAGAAGTTGTTCCTAAGGTGCAGGATAGGACTTTATGCCACAAATTCTATCCTGTGTTCTGCATTGTAGTCATTGTCTTCTAAGATCTGCAACTGCTTCTCAGTTTCCCTCAGGATAGAAGACAGAAGAGAAATGGAAAGTTCTTATGGTGCTGCATCCTAGAGACTTCTTTGTCTTCATCTCGAGCTTCAATTTCCCCTGTAGCAATAAATTGTAGATCAGTCTCCACTTCTTCAAGTCCAATTTGCTTTGCAAGAGTGACACAATGTTCATTGATTGCTGGAAGCTCCTCTGACGACTCAATGTTTTTAACGTTGTGAAGAAAATCTGAGAGAAGCTTCCATCAAACTGCATGCAAGCAGTCCTTACTGACATCACCCCAGGCCTCCACAATGATATCAATAGCATTCTTAATGTTAAAACCCTTCTAAAATTGAAGAACACTGTTCTCATTATCCCCCTCATTAGCAGTAATCAGCTTCCTGAATGTGTGCCTTAAATTATAAACTTTAAAAGCTGCTGTTGTACCCTGGTCCATGGGTTCAAGGAGAGAGGTAGAAATAGCACTTCGATGTTTTCAGAAAGCTCACTAATGGTAGGAGGATGGCTTGGTGCATTATCCAGAAACTTGAAATCCAAATCTTCTGCAATAATTTCTAAAAACATGTCTGAAAACATCAACAATAAGGTCAGAAAAAATTTGCCCCCTCATCCAATCTCTTCTGCTTGACCTGAAGTAAATATCCAGAGGTAACTGGGGATGGAATCGCGTAATAGCTAATGGGAGTTCGTGTTTTAAAACAAAGTTTCCTAATTCACCAACTGCATTACAACCAAATCACATTGACAAAACATGCATTATAGGAGAATGACCTGTAGCCCTCATCAATTCTTTACTAACATTAAAAACAAAAACAGCATTTGGATGCCAGAGAGAAGGCTTTAATGTGGAAAACCATATGAGAGCTAAATGGAGCCACACTGTTTCCTAAAATGAAAGTACTTGCATGTGAAATCTAAATAATTGACAGTTGTGCCAATATGTTGTTGACATTTGCATATTTGAAAAGTGTTGCAGAGGTTGGAAATGAAAAACAAGTTTAAAAAATATAATATTAACTGCCTTTCCATTAAAATATATCCATTAAATTAAATTTGAGACCATACTACTCATTTATGAAGTGATAAGTAAGCTGTTTTTTTAATTTTGGCATCCGCAGTACTGCATCCAAGAGTACAAACCATGTTTGTTATGACAGTTTCCACCAGTTATTGCTATTGTCAGCACTGTTGATGGCCACAGCACAAAAAAGTAGAAATTAGACCCTCCCTGGTATGTACTCTAAAACAAAGAAGAAGCTTGCTTTTATATAATACCCCATGACAATGAAAAGTGTCTCAAAGCCAATTAAGTTCTTTTGATATATAGTCACTATTGAAATGTAGGGAAATGCGGAACACAATTTATGCACAGTAAATATCTACAAACAGCAATGTCTATTTTATTGATGTTGATTGATGAATGTTGGCTGGAATGCTGAAAAAAGTCCTCTGTTCTGGAAAGGAGATAATGCTGTATTTGATGGATGGGTTTCAGCCTAGAGGGCTGAATTTAATGTACCTCTAGAAGTGGACTAGGAAGCAGGATAAACCATACAATAAGGCAAGAAGATACACCGTGGGCAGCACGGTGGCTCAGTGGTTAGCACTGCTGCCTCGCAGCGCCAGAGACCCGGGTTCAATTCCCGACTCAGGCGATCTAGAAGTGGACTAGGAAGCAGGATAAACCATACAATAAGGCAAGAAGATACAGTGTGGAGATCCAGTTCTCTTCCCGACTCACCTCAATTAAGTCCAGAGTGGCAAAGGTTAAGGACAGCTTTACTGTCCAAGGGCAGTAAATGGCTTGAAGAGAGGGTAAGGACTCACAGTAGTGGAAGTGCAAGACAAAATGGGATGGACATGGCCAATGGGAAGTGAATCCTTGAACTAGGAAAAAGGAAGAAATATCAGAAATATGAGTATGGAAGTCGACATCATTAGAACAGATACAATAGAGAGAGAGAGAGAGAGACAAAAACTGAGAAATTTGAATACAGTGAATGGTAGCAAGTTTGAAGAGTGTAGCTGTAAAACTCAGTAGGTTCTAGTAATTATTCATCAATAGCCATACTTCTAATACTGGTCAAGATGCAATTAAGTTTTTGACAACTTATATCGTAATAAAGATAAAAGCCCTCAAGTTCTTGACATTTGTTCATTATTATTTTCAGCAGTTAGTGGGTCAGTTAGTTTGGTTGCCCAGTTAGTTTGCAATGCAGAGTAATACCAACAATCTGGGTTCAATTCTGCATTGATTGAGGTTACCATGAAGGACACTCCTTCTTAACCTCTCCCTTCACCCAAAGTGTGGTGATCCACAAGTTAAATCACCACCACCACTTGTCTCTTTCAAATGAGAACAGCCCTAAAGTAGCTTTTTATTTTCACCAAATGGTGGCAAAAACATTTGCTTTCCTGCACAATCCCATGCAATTGTCAACAAATATGAGTGCCTGTAGGCAGAAAATAATACAAAACTATTTATATTGATGGTATTATAACACAAACATTCTAGGTGGCTCAACATTTTGGTATTTCCAATTATTTTATAGTAAAGCAGTAGATTGTATATTAAATTCTGTGATTATTCATGCCATAAATTCCAAAGTTCATAAATTTAGCATAAAGCAAAGGTAAGCAGTGAAGTCAAGGAAAAAAAATCAATGAATGCACCATTCTATTTTCTAATTTATTCAAGTGGTAGAATCAAGAGCTATATTGACATGGCCAATGAGATAATTTAATTTCACTCAAAGAAGGGAAGTAAAAAATGTGCCCAGGGGAAAATACTATTGTGTTGAAAATTTGCCTGTATCTGTTATACTTTCTCAATGTTGACTCAAATTGAAAAGTCACCAGGTAATAAATGTCCTTACATAATGTAATACAGGAACAGAGAACAATCTTTCCTGAAAGCAAACAAGTAAGGCATCAGAATGAGTAAGGCATCAGAATGAGTAAGGCATCAGAAAAGTGTTTTACTTTTCTGTGAAATGGTATCAATAATCCACACTAGCCTGGAGACAATCTGACAATTGGACCAGCAATTTAATGTTTTCAGTGGTATTATGGACTTTAGTCTTTTGTGCGTATCATTGAAAGTGATTCAATCCATTTTAAACTTAATCTTCAGTCTACATTCCACAATTCCTGGTATTTCCCATTTTTCATAATATTGTTTACGTCATCTTGCTCAGGTGAATGTGATTAACATTTAGAGAGAGCAAACTTTTGAGACAGAACAAGTAGATGACATAATTAGTTGATGCTCCACACTCTTAGTAATAAATAATGATCAATAGCAGTTACATGCTATTAAACATAGTTAAAAATCACACAACACCAGGTTATACTCCTGCAGGTTTAATTGGAAGCACTAGCTTTCGGAACGCTGCTCCTTCATCAGGTGGTTGTGGAGTGTCTGTGTATAGGAGTGTCTGTGTGTGTGTACGTAGGAGTGTGTGTAGGAACATGTGTGTGTCTGTGTATGTATATAATGCAATGGTGGTCACCTGTAGTGTGACTGAACACAAGGTCCCGGTTGAGGCCCTCCCTATGGGTATGGAACTTAGCTATCAGCCTCTGCTTGACCACGTTTTGCTGCTGCCTGTCCCGAAGTCTGCCTCGGAGGATGGTCACCCAAAGGTCTGAGGTCAAATGTCCTGGACTGCTGAAGTGTTCTGCAACTGGGAGGGAACACTCCTGTCTGTTGATTGTTGTGCGGTGTCCATTCATCTGTTGCCATAGCCTCTGCTCGGTTTCACCAATGTACCATGCCTCAAGGCATTCTTGCCTGCAGCGTATGAGATAGACTACATTGGCTGAGTCACATGAGTACCTGCCACGTACATGGTGGGAGGTGTTCCCACGCGTAATGGTGGTATCTATGTCCACACTCTGACATGTCTTGCAGCGCCTACCTATAAGCACTCCTATATGCACACACACAGACACTCTTATACACAGACATGCACACAGACACTCACACACACTCCTACAGACACATACACTCCCACACTCATACATGCACCCTCTCACAGACTTAGACCCCTATACACTCACGCACACACATTCTCTCTCACAGACACTCACAACGCCCCACCCAAGATACATACACACACGCACACATACAAATATACGTTTGTGGGGTGAATTTGTACTTGCAGAGTTACATTGTACTTTGCTCAAAAACTTCATGAATCCATTTAAGACTGTTAACTCATTTTTTTAGATTAGAAACAGTCTAAACATTATGGCACAGACAACAGCACACCGGGGACTTACACCTTCAACACATTATCTGGGCTGACACCAATTGTTAAAGTAAACCTGAGAATAGTTTTGTGATTTACATATGAAAGAAGTGAAACTAACGTGATCATTCTAACAGATGAGAGACTTACCAAGCAATCAAGGTATTTTTCAATGTATAATTTCAGTTACATCACACTGTAAACTTTTGCTATAAATTCTGTGTCTTACAATCATGTACTCCATAATCATCTGATGAAGGAGCAGCGCTCCGAAAGTTAGTGCTTCTAATTAAACCTGTTGGACTATAACCTGGTGTTGTGTGATTTTTTAACTTTGTACACCTCAGTCCAACACCGGCATCTCCAAATTATGGCTATTAAACATGGTAAAGTTTGCCTGAACATCAATGAGCACTCAGAATAATTTTATATTAGCTTCAACTATACAATGAATAGAACAAGACGTTTGTTTTCAGAGACATTTTCAGAGATAAATTATTTTAACAAACTTCACATGAAACAATATTGGTTTTGTCATCTAATTACTTCATTTCGTTACTATCTCCATTATATCCATTCACTACAACATTCAGTAATTAATCACACCAAATTACATTTTCATTCTAGCTGAGTAACAAAAAAAACACATGAACCAAAGTTGAGAATGACTGATTGAAAAATTTTAATTCAGCTTAGGGCTTTCATTCCCAAATGTTTACATTAATGTTCATTAGGTTCAAGAAATGTCTAGTCTCAAATACACACTTTTCAGTATGAATAAACTTCCAAGTTGTACCAAAAGGATGCCTTTTAAGGGAAATGAAAAAGTTCAATATGATGCAACATGCATTCTAATGATATTAAGAGTAAGAATAAGGCCATAAGGTGTAGGAGCAGAAGTAAACTATTCAGCCCATCAAGGTGGTAAAAACAATGACCGCAGATGCTGGAAACCAGATTCTGGATCAGTGGTGCTGGAAGAGTACAGCAATTCAGGCAGCATCTGACGAGCAGCAGCTCGTCGGATGCTGCCTGAATTGCTGTGCTCTTCCAGCAGCACTGATCCAGAATTCAGCCCATCAAGTCTGCACTGCTGTTCAGTTAGATTATGGCCCATATGACAATCCTCAACTTTACTTTTTGGTAGTTTCTCTAGAACCCTTGATTCATTTACTGATTAAAAGTGTACTTCAGATGTGAATATACGTGACATTCCAGCCTTGGCAACCCTCTGCAGTAAAGAATTCCACAGATTCATTACTGCCTGAGAGCTGAGAGAAGAAATTCCTCCTCATCTCTGTCTTAAATGTGTGACTCCATATTCTGAGGTGATGCCCTCTGGTCCTTGACTTTCCCCTAAGGGAAAACAACTTCTCCGCATCAAGCCTGTGATGTCTCCTAACAATCTTGTATGTTCCAATAAGGCCACCTCTCATTCTTTTATATTCAGATGATTACAGACTCAATCTACTCAACTTATCCTCATAAAACAGTCCTTCTATGCCTGGCATCAGTTGAGTGAACATTCTCTGGACTGTTTCCAATGCCAGTATATTTTATTTTAGATAAAGAGCCCAAAGCTGTTCATGGCATTTCAATTGTGGTCTGACTAGTGGGTTGTATAGTTTTAGCAAAACCTCCTGACTTTTATGCTGTATTCCCATTGAAATAAAGACCAACATTCCATTTGCCTTCCCTATTATCCTTTGAACTTGAATGCTAGGTTATGAGATTCATGGACAAGAACTCTCAAATTGTGAAAGTGACTTTAACTTCAAAGCCCTGACTTCATTCAAGGAACCAAGACTGCCATCTGGGAGACTGGAAAAAACCATGACAGAAATATTCTACCTTTACCTGTAACTAATGTGTGCTTTTGTTGGAGATTGAGTAGCACTATACTACTTTGGGGTGAGTGAATGAAAAGAAATGAACTTTTTCAAGTCACAAAGGCCTTCTGCTGCAATAATTTAATTGGAATCCTCGCTCGGAGATAATCAAAACACAGCTCTAGTTCACGGTACAATGTGATCACGTGCTAGTAATGTGGACGCATTCTGTGAACACACATGCTTATATTTGTAAATGTTGTTTATTGCTTACTTCAGGCTTTAACACCTTTGCTCAGAACAATCCTTTGAATACAGTAAGAAAAAATAAGATTTATTTTATACTCGTTCATGGTATGTCAGTTTCACTGACTGGGCCAGGGATTTTGCCAATCCCTAATTACCCTTGAAGGTGTTGGTGACCAAACTTCTTGTGTCACTGCACTCTATTTGTACTAGATACACTGACAATTCTGTTATGGAGGGAGTTTCAGGATTTTGCTTGAAACTAAAGGAATGGTGATATATTTCCAAGACAAGATGTGGAGTGGCTCGGAAGAGGTGGTGATGTTTCCATATAGCAATATCTCAGCACTGGTCAGGGAAGAGAGTGAAGTCAAGTGAGTTGAGGGACAGGGAGAGTGGAAGGCAGCTCCTAACAACTCATCTCGGTCAATTCCATTTCATACAGTGAAAACCATGCGTTGAATAAGGCAGCAACATTTTATCAAGAATTTAAATGGTTTATTGAAAATAATTTAAAAATATAATACTAAATAGGACTAAACTTTCACCTTTCCATTCTGAACCCTTTCTCAGTCCAGAAACCTGCCTGCACTGAGGAAGAACTCATTTATTTATACAACAATTTTGATAATGGTTTCACGGTCATTACAGTCTAAATTCCCGATTTTTATTAATTAAGTTTCACCATCTGCTATAGTTGAATTCAAATCTGGATCCCAGACAAAATCTGAGTTTTTGGATTATTTGTCCAGCATCAATATGACTTCATTGTTTCCACTAAAGCATGGCCAACCTTCAGACTGTCCCATTTTTACCTCCTGACAGACTGCAAAAGATATACATTTGAGAACCTAGTTTGACTGTGTTCTTAATGCACCATCCTTGACTGGATTGGGATTTGAACCCTGAGCTCAGATGCAGGGATGCTACCCACTGCATGACATCTGTTAATAACTCAGCTCTTTTTCTAATTTTAGATATCCACCATCTAGTTGACAACTTTCCAAATTAACAATGAACAAACTGCAAACACTGCTCACTAGGGACAGTGTAAAAACTCAGCTTAAATATACCAGTCAAATAATCACCACCTGATCTCAATCAGTTCTAGAGTTGATTTGGAAGTGGTGGTGTTGGACTGGGGTGGACACAGTTAAAAATCACACAACACCAGGTTATAGTCCAACAGGTTTAGAGGGGAGCCTCGATTATCCGAACGAGATGGGCGGGCACCACTTCGGTCGGATAATCGATTATTCAGTTAATCAATTAAATGCCTTTTCTCTGGGGCTCAGAGTTTTTACAGTCTGCTCCCAATTCAGGAGACTGCAGCAGCACACAGCGCGCAAGACCCCACACCCAACGCTGTCCCCGCCCACCATTCACGCCAGCCTGCCCCCAATCCGGTCCAATACCGACCCCGCTCCCAACTCCGTTCAACCCCGACCCCCCAAACCTGTGCAACACTGTCCCCCTCTTGTGGTTCTGTTCGCCAAGCTGGGAATTTGTGTTGCAGACGTTTCATCCCCTGTCTAAGTGACATCCTTAGTGCTTGGGAGCCTCCTGTGAAACGCTTCTGTGATGTTTCCTCCGGCATTTGTAGTGCTTTGAATCTGCCGCTTCCGGTTGTCAGTTCCAGCTGTCCGTTGCAGTGGTCGGTACATTGGGTCCAGGTCGATATGCTTATTAATTGAATCTGTGGATGAGTGCCATGCCTCTAGGAATTCCCTGGCTGTTCTCTGTTTGGCTTGTCCTATAATAGTAGTGTTGCCCCAGTCGAATTCATGTTGCTTGTCATCTAAGTGTGTGGCTACTAAGGATAGCTGGTCGTGTCATTTCGTGGCTAGTTGGTGTTCATGGATGCGGATCGTTAGCTGTCTTCCTGTTTGTCCTATATAGTGTTTTGTGCAGTCCTTGCATGGGATTTTGTCCACTACCTTGGTTTTGCTCATGCTGGGTATCGGGTCCTTTGTTCTGGTGAGTTGTTGTCTGAGAGTGGCTGTTGGTTTGTGT